>NW_027507718.1:410370252-410725458 GCF_037356315.1 Lithobates pipiens
TATGTGTGTGTGCACATGTGTCTGTGTGTGTGCACATGTGTCTGTATGTGTGTGTGTGTGCACATGTGTCTGTGTGTGTGCACATGTGTCTGTATGTGTGTGTATGTGCACATGTGTATGTATGTATGTGTGTGTGTGCACATGTGTCTGTATGTGCACATGTGTATGTATGTATGTATGTATGTGTGTGTGCACATGTGTCTGTATGTGTGTGCACATGTGTCTGTATGTGTGTGCACATGTGTCTGTATGTGTGTGTGTGCACATGTGTATGTGTGTGTGTGCACATGTGTATGTATGTATGTGTGTGTGTGTGCACATGTGTCTGTATGTGTGTGTGTGTGTGTGTGCACATGTGTCAGTATGTGTGTGTGCACATGTGTCTGTGTGTGTGCACATGTGTCTGTATGTGTGTGTATGTGCACATGTGTCTGTATGTGTGTATGTGCACATGTGTATGTATGTATGTATGTGTGTGTGCACATGTGTCTGTATGTGTGTGCACATGTGTCTGTATGTGTGTGCACATGTGTATGTATGTATGTATGTGTGTGTGTGTGCACATGTGTCTGTATGTGTGTGTGTGTGTGCACATGTTTCTGTATGTATGTGTGTGTGCACATGTGTCTGTATGTATGTGTGTGTGCACATGTGTCTGTATGTGTATGCGCACATGTGTCTGTATGTGTGTGCACATGTGTCAGTGTGCACATGTGTCTGTATGTGTGTGTGCACATGTGTCTGTATGTATGTGTGTGTGTGCACATGTGTCTGTATGTGTGTGTGTGTACATGTGTCTGTATGTGTGTGTGTGTGTGTGCACATGTGTCTGTGTGTGTGTGCACATGTGTCTGTATGTATGTGTGTGTGCACATGTGTCTGTATGTATGTCTGTATGTGTGTGCATTTATGTCTGTATGTATGTGTGTGTGTGTGTGCCCATGTGTCAGTATGTATGTCTGTGTGTGTGTGTATGTGTATGTCTGTATATATGTCTGTATGTACGTGTGTGTGCACATGTGTCTGTATGTCTGTATGTGTGTGCATGTGTGTCTGTATGCATTTCTGTATGTGTCTGTAAGTATGTGTATGTGTATGCATGTGTCTGTATGTATGTCTGTATGTGTGTGTGCACATGTGTCTGCATGTATGTCTGTATGTGTGTGCATATATGTCTGTATGTATGTGTATGAATGTGTCTGCATGTGTGTGCGGCGTGCATTTGTCTGTATGTGTGCCTGCATTTGTGTGCTTGTGTCTGTGTGTATGTTACTTTTAATCCGGACCCCCATTCTTATACCATCAAAACTGCTTTTGTAGGGCTTGTGTGTGATATTAGCCAGGACTCCTGCTCCTCTGAAAAGCAATCCATGCACAGATCTCTTTGCAGAGGCATTTGAATGGTGATAAAGAGGCATTATGTTGCCTCCTCACCACCTGTTTTAAGCCCGTAAATGCAACATCTGTGTGGCTGCGTACTGTGTGTAGGGCAGCCCATTAATTTCAATGGACTTCCCTACTCACAAAAATGCAGGGAAAGAAGCCCAAAGCTTTTTTTTTTTTTTTTGTTTTTTTTATTGCACTGCACCAAAAGCACCCTACATTTTCCAATGTGTGGGGTACCATTAAGAATTAACGGTGCCCCCTAAAGTGCAGACCATTCGTCTGTGTGTTGGGAACGAGTGCAACAAAGGCAAGAGAATTCTTGTTGGGCAGTGTATTCGTGCTCGGATGGACACACTTAGACCGAATTTTCAATGGTTCAAAGAATGTCAGGCAAAATGGTCGGCCCTCAGGCATGTTCACTTCATCAAATCTGGCCCACTTTGAAAAAAGTTTGGACACCCCCGGTCTAATGAAACAAGGGAAAGGCAGCTGTGCATTCAGGATCTTATAATGGATAACAGAAAAAAGGTGGGTTTTGATATTACAATGAAAAAAGAATCAAACAACTGATTAAATGGTATTAAAACAAAAAGTAACTTTTAATGAAGACGTCACGTTAATTTTTATTTCACTTTTATTTATTAAAAAAAAAAAAAAAAAAAACACGTCAGTGTAACCTCAGTTCTTTTTTACAATTCCAAAGTATTGCATTACAGTTTACAGAATATTTCATAAGAAGCACTTATCTTCAGTCATCTGATTTGCCTTTTTATGTAGCTAAATTTTCTCTTAACCAGCACACTTTCAGAAATCCCATCATGGATTGCACCACCACAGATCCATACCCTAAAGCCTTGTACGATTGTTGGCCAACCGAGCGTCAGAATTCACACCTATGCAGTTTTAGTGCATTTTGCAGATTTGCACTACAGTCCATATAACATGGTTTCCTATGGAACGCGATCTGCAGTGCAAATCTGCAAAATGCGAAAAGCACAAAAAATGCCTAGGTGTGAATCCAGTCTTAAGGGCGTGTGCTAGGATCTTGTCTTGCATAGTAATGGTACACAATTGTCATACAAACACAAATGTAGTTACGTACTACAAGGAATTTCAGCTCTTGAGAGCCACCCTTTGGGTCCCTTCTGCTATTTTCGCATTTGGCAAGCATGAATTCCGAGCATGCGCGTTTGTTCTTTCGACTTGTGTGATGGATTTGCGTACTGACCATACAAAAAATATCTGAAGTCAAACCGCTGTCTGCCAAAAATGTACTAGCCTGCCATCCAACATTTGTTGGCCAAAAGCTGGACAACAATTGTCAAAAGAAGCGTACTAACAGTAAGATTTTAGAACAACAGTCTATCAACAGACAACCCCCTGCCAACAATCATACTGTGTGTACGAAGCTTAACACTCGCACAAAAAAAAAAAAAAACTCTGTTAATCTTTTTACCAAGTTTGATCATCTTTGGACAGCTGCCAGATGATGGGGTACAACAACTAGGACACAATCTTTGGACACCACCAACAGATTTTTAAAGTGGTTGTAAACCATTACATAAAGCCAGTGAAGTGACTGGCCTCAGGTGATACACCTGGAGATGAAACAAATCCTCCTACCTAATGTGTACCTATTTGCAACAATGTGTCCTGTACATCTTTGTAAACCTCTTGAGATGAAAAGGATTTTTCACAGGCCCACAAAGCAGGGATGGGGAGTCGCAGTTACAAACAGCACAAGAGCTCTTAAATCTGATTGGAGAGAAGGGACAACCCCCCCCCCCCCCACCTTTCAAACACCACTCAGGATCAGAGTTGAGGCTGTCAATCTGCTGGAGATCCCTCCCGTCACCATTTTTATCTTGGCATCAGGGGGAAACTTGTAAGAAGTGACTCATGCTAATAGCAGAGGAACTAGACCGCAGAGAGAAACGACACTTGCTTTGAAGGCAAGTAAACCAGGGCTTGACAAATTTGCTTTGAATCTAGGAGCCAGCCTAAAAAGTTAGGAGCTATTTTTTTTTTTTTTTAACTAACAAAGCTTTATTTTCAACAACAAAATCCCTTCTCTTACGTAGTCCTGATGTGAATTGTGACAGATGCACAACACGGGTTTACACAGAATACATGGAGGTGCCGAAATGTATTCATTCAAAATGCTTTCGCACTACGCTATAGTGTTATTTAAAATAAATTAATAATCCCTGATCTTTCTAAAAAAAAAAAAAATACTAATAGTAATAAAAATAAAAAATTCAAGAAAAGGTTTTTTTTTTTTTTGTTTTTTTTTTATAACATGCTATCATCAGTCAGCATCTCTGATTACCACCTCAACCAGTTATATCATGATTCTGTACTGCGCTGGTGACAGTAAAGTTAAAAAACAAAAAAACCACACACATTTTATTTTATTTCTTAAATTTTCCAAAAAAAACTTAAAGGAGGATCTTCACTGCATCTGAGCACCACAAACCAAAAACACTATTTAATTTGTTTTTAATATTCAAAGCAAACTCTCCCATCCATCCATTTCTCTATGCTTTATTTTGTTGAGAAATCACTTTGAAAGACAACCCCCTAGCATTTCTGGCCATGGCCATCTTGAGTAAGGGCAAATGATTCATGTTGCATCTACTTCCTGGAATCCATCCTCAACTCAAGCATGAGAAAACCCCTTCTCCCCTCCCCTCCTGAAGACTCTTGGGATGTATGTCATCATTTGCCTAGGGAGGAAATCAGGAAGTAACTGAAGAAATAAAAAAATTAAAAAAAAGAAGTTTATAAAAAAATATGATCTACCTTCTATCTATTTACTAATGCTAGCAGCATGAGAATTAAAACATGGATGTTGATTAGGAGAGTTCCACAAAAAAAAAAAAAAGTTCCACAAAAAAAAAACAAAAAAAAACAAAAAAAAACAATTGATACGTTTTTGCATCTTTCAAGCCATATTAGTTTACGATTTTGATATATTGATGACATTTTGGTCATCTGGGAGGGGCCCCAGGATATACTATAACAATGCATACAGGCAATGAACTTCAACAACTTTAATCACTTATGAACTGCTCGCCATCATTATACGGCTGTACTTTGAAGAGGAATATCGTTGTTATGGTAGCAGCTAGCTGCCATAACACTGGTTATCCTCTTTTTCAGCTGGCAGTCCTCTCGCAGATAAAAGTGGTCTCTGCGGCACGATCAATTTTAACAGTGGCGGGAGAGGGCCCCACTCCCGCCACGCTCCGGTGGTCTCAGCAGGTACCCGAAGAGATGCTTGGGTCCTTTCAACTGCTTGGCTGGCTGCAGAGTGAGGGGAAGATGGCCCCCACTCGGCTCCATAGCAGTGACTGGCGAAAGCGACGTCTACGTCACTTCTGCCCAATGCTCTTAAAAAGGAGGAGATTTTTTTTTTATTATTGCATTTTAGTGTAAATATGAGATCTGAGGTCTTTTTGACCCCAGATCTCATATTTAAGAGGACCTCTTTCATGCTTTTTTTCTATTACAAGGGATGTTTACATTTCTTGTAATAGGAATAAAAGTGATCCAAATGTATTTATTTTATTTTTTTTAAAAAGGACAGTGTCAAACTAAAAAATAAAAAGTAAAATAAAGAAGAAAATAAAAATTAAAATCGCTCCATCCCGACTAGCTCACGCGCAGAAGCGAACGCATACACGAGTAGTGCCCGCATATGAAAACTGTGTTGAAACCACACGTGAGGTGTCACCGTGATCGTTAGATCAAGAGCAATAATTCTAGCCCTAGACCTAATTTTTTTTATACATCGCCTATCGAGATTTTTAAGGGTAAATTTACTCGGCGTAACATTATACTGGGCCAACTATATGGTTGCTATCTTACTTTTTAAATGAAAAAAAAAGTGTATTTTTCCCCCAAAAAACATGCACTTATAAGACCATTGGGCAAATACGGTGTGACAGAAAGTATTGCAAAAAACGCCATTTTATTCTCTAGGGTGTTAGAAAAAAATATATATAGTGTTTGGGTGTTCTAAGCAATTTTCTAGCAAAAAAAAAAAAATTTAACTTGTAAACACCAAATCTGGTCCTTAAGTGGTTAACCTCAAGTTCACTATAGTTCCTCAATTTCCTTCTTGGCTATTGCAATATCCAAGGAGTATGACAATTGTCTAGCAGATTATACCATAAACCCACCACTGCAATACCATTCTTCATGCCTCCAGTTTTCATCCCAAACCTCTTGTAAATTCAATTCTCTACAGCCAATATTTGCGTACTAGGAAAAACTGCTCCAATGATAGATAGATACTTTTAATGAGGAAGCAGACAAACTTAGAGAAAGATTTCTTGCTCTTGACTGTTGTACCACCTGTTTCAAAAAAGGATACAAAAAAAGAGTCCTCTCAAAACCAAGACATTTAGTACTACACAACTCACAAAAACCCAGAACAACCCGATCGATTAGGCATTATTATGCGTTATAGCAATCAACATTCGCAGGTGAGGTATATCATCTACAAATATTGGCATTTTCTCAGCATTGACCCCTCTGTTGGCCCTTTACCAGATGACTATCACTTACAGGCGCGTGAAATCTATTCCCAATTGCCTGGTGCATAGCGGAAACAGGGGGACCAGCAGGAGTGACCCTTGCAAAACTCTAAGCAACTTTCATTGCGGTGGCTGTAGCTACTGCCAGTAGATTATGGAACAGATAAAACTGTTCTACTACCTAATGGAAAACTATTCCATCATAGACATTATGCCAATTACAAAAGCAGAAGTGTCATCTACCTACTTACCTGTAAATGTGGATGTTTTAATTCAGGAGTTTTGGAAGAGAATATACCGTCATATTCTCAGCATGAAAACATGCAATCCGCACTTACCATGGGGTCCCCATGTGCCTCTTGTACATAATGACCACTTCCCAAGAATTACATTACTCGTCATGGATAGGATCCACCTCCTCACCTCTCGGGGGGGATTGGAATAAAGATACTTCAGCTGAAGATGCAGTGGATTTTCAATCTGTCCACTACCTCTCCTCCTGGCTTGAATGAGGCCACAAATTATAAACCGTTTGTGGAGGGCTTTGTATCTGGTGGTTCAGAATATACAGGATAATTCTCTTATTTCTCTTTGTACATTTCTCTTTACCATTCCCGTCCTTGTCGTTTCTGTCCAATTAGACATGCTGTATTGCCGCAATGCTTTTTAGAATTGTATATCTGTTGCTACATATGAATTTACACGGTGTTATCTTTGAAGTGTATTACGATCTCTGTACTACATATTTAATATTTTTCAGCCAACCGTGTCTGTCCACATGCTTTAATAAAGGGGCTTTTTCTCCTGCCTGCCATTGCTCTTCTTGGTCCCCTGAGAGGCTAATGCCCGGCGCGCATGAGCCACCCGTGGCCTCATTCAGACTTGTGGGTGGCAATATCCCATTATTATGAGGCTGCGGTCTGCTCCTTGGGTCAGATACAGGGAACCAACCTGGGGTGGTGGATGACACATTTGGCTTTTAAATCTATGTTGACTGGTGTACTTACGCTCTATATACCATCTTAGGACATGTAAGTGTAGTGTGTGTATATAAATACATATATACACACACACACACACACACACACACACACTAATGCAAAATTATAAAGACACGTACAATATATATATTTACACCTTTTTTGAGGATGTAGATTATTACATATCAGTTTGTTTATAGAACAATTACCATGCTTCTATCAAGCCCCTAAAGAAGGAATCTTTTTTTCGAAACACATTGGGGTTTCAAGATTCGCAGCAGTTGTCGTTCAGCTGTAATATGCTTATACCATCATGCTAACATACGCATCTTTGTTATGTACCTATGGCTTTTTTCTAATGCACACCAGTATTTTCTTGTATGCCGGTTTTTAAAACGTACTAAATAAATTTGTTATACTTATATATACACTTTTTGTCTACACATGACTTACCTTTCCATTTTTTGGGCCACTATAATCCCATCATAGAGGTATCTTTCTTGCATGCCTCTTAATAAAATACCTTAGACCAGGGCTCGACAAAACCCGGGCGCCCGGTCGCATTTGCGACTAGAATTCCAGACCTGGCGCCTGGGGCAGCACAGCTGGGGGTATGCTGTCTCCGCGGCCCCCCCCCCGGCGCGAGCGCGTCGGGCCGCGCCGCCGCCGGCCGGTAATTTAGCCCCCGGCTTTGAGGCCTTCTACGATCCTATGGTTCCTTCTGTAATCTGGCGCCCTCTTGTGGTGGCCGTTGGAATTACAACCAGCAATGCTAATGGATGCAATGCTAATTTTCCCTGCCTGCCAGCCTATCTTCCTTCCCTTTACTCAGAACCCCTAAAAATTATATATATATTTTATTCTAACACCCTAGAGAATAAAATGGTGGTCGTTGCAATACTGTCTGTCACACCGTATTTGCACAGCGGACTTACAAGCGCACTTTTTTGGGGAAAATGTATTTAATAAAAAAAAAAAAAATAAGACAACAGTAAAGTTATCCCAATTTTTTTTAATATTGTGAAAGATAATGTTGCGTAGAGTAAATCGATACCAAACATGTCATGCTTCAAAATTGCGCCCGCTCATCGAATGGCGACAAACTTTTACCCTTTAAAATCTCCATAGGCGACATTTAAAAAATTCTACAGGTTGCACTTTTTAAGTTACAGAGGAGGTCTCTGTATTTTTTTTTTATTTTAACTTTTATTTTTATTTTTTTCACTGTTCTTTAAAAAAAAAAAAAATGTGTCACTTTTGTTCCTATTACAAGGAATGTAAAAATCCCTTGTAATAGAAAAAAGCATGACAGGTCCTCTTGTATATGAGATCTGGGGTCAGAGAGACCTCACATCTCAATTTACACTAAAATGCAATTTAAAAAAAAAATTGTCATTTGAAAAAAATAAATAAAATGTCCCTCTAAGAGCTATGGGGGGCAATGACTTGGAGACAGGTGAGGGGCTTGGGGCTATCTTCCCCTCACTTGTCTCCATGTCAGGCCAGGGACAGGTCCGGATCGCCGTCACGGACCTGGCTCCTAACTTTTTTAGCTGGCTCCTAGATTCCAAGCAAATTTGTCAACCCCTGCCTTAGACTGTCTACTTTCCAAAAAGGGATCGTTTGGGGATTATTTGTAATGTACTGACATTTTAAAGTGGTTGTAAAGGTGTGAACTGGAGCCATTGGAGCAGAGGGAATAAAATGTCCATTGCTGCAATATTTTATGTCACATTGTTTTTGCCCAGTGGTCTTTCAAACACAATTTTTGGGGAAAAACACACTTCAATGAAAAAAAAAAAACTGTAAAAGTTAATTTTTTATTTTTTTTGATGTTACGCTACGAGAATCGCGATTCTCATTTTAGCCAGTACTGAGCATCTGCCCGAGTACTTTTACTTGTGCAAAAGCTCCAATGCTTCACCCGATACCTGGACAGTCAGGGACGATCGCTGTGGCGGGGGTGGGGGGGCGGTTACAAGCACCGATTACCCTGTAAAGATTTCACTAAAGCCTTACAGCCGCTTCTCCCTGGACCCCTATAATCTATACAGGATGATCGGTGCTTGTAACTGCCCCACCGCAATGATCATTGCTGACTGTCTCCATACCCTCCTCCAGTCCCCTCCTTGTCCTCATCCATGCTCTGTTGCCTCCTCCGTGCCCCCGTCCGTTCTGCTGTACCCCCCCCCCCGCATGCTGCTGTTTGACGATCTATCAGGATGGAGAGCGGGGGTAGTAGCCGGTAAATCCGGCTTCTTACTTTTCCGGATGAACAGAGTCAGTGATTACTGACTCTGTCCATTCACATAACTGAAACATCATAACCTGTGTTTACGATGTCTCAGTTTATGAATAGGGAGGAGCCGCTGTCTCCTCTCAATTAATTTGCAGTGCAGCTGAGGGTGCTGAGAAAGGGACTGGGGAATCTCTATCCCAAGTCCCTTTCTCTGTCTCAAAGGGGAGATGTTGATCTCTCACCAACAGGGCTAAACAAACAAAAAATTTAAAATTTAATAAATAAAAAAAACACACCACCACACTGACAATGTAGTCCCCCACCCAAAAAAATAAAATAAAAAAAATAAAAAGAATGTAAATAATTAAAAAAATTATATATATATATATATATATATATATATATATATATATATATATATATATATATATATATATATATATATATATATCCTTATCAGTGAGTACTTGGAAAAATAAATAAATATCGGTACTTGTACTCGGTCTTAAAAAAGTAGTATCTGGACAACCCTAAAAATTATGTGATTATGTGGGAGTAGCCATATTTGCCTATTTCATACCAAGGATCTGCTAGGCTTCATGTACACGGGACGTTTTTACAACCTCTCCTGAACGATTTAACTTGACAGATAGTAATCCACGTTCAAAACGTCAATTTTGCCGTGTTTAAATGCCATGTTTGCTTTTAGAAGAGTTTAAAAAAAAAAAAAAGCCGAAAAACGACTGTAAACGAAACGTGGCTAAATGTGAATTACCGTGTTTAGAAGCGTTTGGCACTTGAAATGCCTCTAAACTCAGCTTCTGAACCCATTTTTATGCATTCCAAAAAAAGCTTCTAAACTCAACTGCCAAGAAACGACCCGAGAGTTCAAGAGCAGTTGGAAAAAAAAAAAATGCCCAACTGCTTCTAAACATCCGTTTACCAGCAGCAGATCTCTAATATTTAGACCACACAAATAATAATGTGATCTGGTAATAAATGGCTTGTATGCTTTTTATTCAGAAGTATGCCATTTTTAAAAGACAGGCAGCAAAATGTTAACAGCAGAATAGTACCTTCATCTGGGAAAATAAATAAAAAGTTTAGCACTAGATCTCAGGTTAACCTTAAACATTACCAGACAAACTACTACTACTAAATTTACATAAGCAAACACTGTAGACAGCTAGCACCAACCATGGACAATCTTAAACAAACATACTACCCACTTCTGTTTATAACTGCAACCAAGCACAACAGAAACCATTATACTTCAGGTAGTAGAGGCCAATTTTCTAAAGAAGTCATTCTTAAAGCAGTATTAACCACTTCAGCCCCAGAAGGTTTTACCCTCTTAATGACCAGGCCATTTTTCGCGATACGGAACTGCCTGCCCTTTTCCACACAAATAGAGCTTTCTTTTGGTGGCATTTGATCACATTTGCGGTTGTTTTTTTTTTTTTATAGTGCAAAAAAAAAAAAAGTATATGTATATATTAGCGCAAAAGTTATCATGCCTACAAAACTAACCTATAGGATATTTTTATGGCATTTTTATTTATTTTACCAGTAATCGCGGCAATCAGCAATTTTTAGCAGGATTGCGACATTGCATCAGACCAATTGGACACCCGACACCTTCTTTGGGAACCAGTGACACTAATACTGTGATCAGCACTAAAAATATGCACGGTTACTGTACTAATGACCCTGGGAGGGGTTAACACCAGGGGTGATCAAAGGGTTAAGTGTATCCCTAGGGAAGTGATGGCGAACCTTGGCACCCCAGATGTTTCGGAACTACATTTCCCATGATGCTCATGCCCTCTGCAGTGTAGTTGAGCATCATGGGAAATATAGTTCCAAAGCATCTAGGGTGCAAAGGTTCACCATCACTGCCCTAGGGGCTGCTTGCTGTGTGGGGGATGGACTCACTAGATGAACACCGACATCTGTGTTCCTGCTTAGCAGGAACACAAAATCACTGTGTTCTTCCCTGTCAGAACATCAATCTGCCTTGTTTACATAGGTAGATCACTGTTCTGCCTCTCGGTGGAGTGATCACGGGTGGCCGGCAGGCACAGGGGGCTATTTACTAAAGGAAAATCCACTTTGCAGTTGTTGTAGATCCGAGGGGGACATGCAAGGAAAATAAAAAACAGCATTTCAGCTTGCACATGATTGGATGATAAAATAAGCAGAGCTTCCACTCATTTCAGATCTACCCCTTAGATTTACAGCGACTGCACTTCCAGTGCAAAGTGGATTTTGCCTTTCGTAAATAACCCCCATAGTATCCGCTGGACAGGCTGATTGGCTCTCCCTCTGGCCAGTCAGCGTGCACGCCCCGCTGTCTAATTGCACAAAATAACATACAGGTACATAGTTTCATGCAATAGAGCCGACCTGCCGCAGTATAGGTACTGTAGTCGGTCGGCAAGTGGTGAAACCCAAAAAACAACCATTTATTGTATTTCAGCTTTGTTGAAGGGTGGGTTTTGTCTGTGTTGCAACCCGCCCTTAGACACAGGCAACAGGCGCTGATCAAGACACTAAAGCCGCCGTTCAACACTGACAAAAGGTGACCTTGAGCAGACTGAAATCCCGCCCCGCAACAGCAAGGCACAATATGAGAATTACGGTGTCCCTCCGATTAGTGAATAGCTTTTAATAGTGTCTGTTACAATCTCTTTCCAATTTAAAAAAGCCTCCTCTGATGTGCGCATGCGACCTGGTCACATCACTCTAGCTGATTGCCAAATCAGATGGAGTACGGCTCCGCCCTGCACATGCGCGGGCACTATTCGGAGGGCACACATCAAATAAAACACCGGCAAGTTTATTAACATTCCTCAGAGCTTAGAGATAGAGAAGAGATACAATGCATCTCTCAGTTCTTTTAGATCAAAGGATTAAAGTGGTTGTAAACCCTTACAAACCACTTTGACCTACAGGTAAGCCTAGATTAAGGCTTACCTGTAGGTCCAAGCAATATCTCCTAAACCTATATGGTTTAGGAGATATTTGCCCGAAAACGGGCACCGCTGTCTACGGCGCATGCGCCGTAGACAGCGGCGCATGCGCCGTAGACAGCGGCGCGCAGGCGCACTGAACGCGGCAGTTCCAAAAATGGAGCTGCCGCATTTGTCGACTCCCGTGCGCATGCGCGGGAGTGACGTCATCGCGGCTTCGTCGAATGACAGCAGCGGAGCTGCGAGACGCCACCAGCAAGATGGATGCGGCGGACTACAGGGGACAGCACGACTTCGCTGGCTCCTGTGTCAGGTAAGTGACACATAATGGGCTACTATGCGATGCATAGTAGTCCATTATGCTTTACCTTTGCAGGGAAAAAAAGAGGAAGTAAACTCATCAGGGTTTACTTCCTCTTTAAAGCTTCAGTTTAACCACTTAACCACTTCCAGGGCAAGGACGTCCTGGACTGAGTGGGGATATCTGAATGATGCCTGCAGTTACAGGCATCATTCACATATCTTTTTCAGCCAGTGATTCTGTGCACCGTAAGAACAATCAAAGCGGAAGTTCAGCCCCCTCCCGCCAGCCCTCCGGTGCCTTTACTGGTGTGCCCGTGCAATCAGCTTGCCGGAGAATGGATCAGAAGTTGAGCATAGAGATTCCTGGTGACCAGATGGTCTCCAGTCATCTCTATGACCCTCGGAGGCCCAGGCGCGATGTTATGGAAGTCCCGTCCGGGCTGGCAGAAGTAAACATTGCTTAGGATGCGGCTGGAAAGGCCAAGACAGTTTTTTCTTTCTTTGGTCTTTCCAGCCTGAAAAGACTTTATAGACGCATACCTATTACAAAGGATGTTTACATTCCTTGTAATAGGAACAAAAAGTGATCAAAAAATAAAAATAAAAAAAAGAAGTGTAGAAATAAAAAAAGGTAAAATAAAAAGTTAAAGCGCCCCCATCCCCAAAGAAACGAGCGCATACATAAGCCATACCCACATATGTAAATGCCGTTCAAATCAAACATGTGAGGTATCGCCACGTGTACAAGAGCAACAATTCTAGCCCAGGACCTCCTCTAACTGAACCGGTAACCTGTAAAAAAAAATAAAAAATAATAATAATAATTTAATAATAAAAGCGTCGCCTATGGAGATTTTTAAGTACCAAAGTTTGGTGCCATTCATAACGGTTTTGCTTTTTTAATTCATGAAACTGTTTCTCTCTCCCCCCCAAAAAGACAAGTTTTGAGAAATTGCTGCACAAAAATACTGCGCAACGTAAAAAGTTGCAACAATCACTGTATAAAAAAAATTACACACCCATTTGTCCCTAGTGGTCTGTCCAGTGCCCTGCATGCGCTTTTATATTGTAAATACCGTTTTTTTCTGCCTGGAATTTGGAGATTGCCTATAGCAACCAAAAAGTGTCCCTTTATGTCAAAAGTGATTTTAGACCAACTAGAAAACAGCGATAATAAATTAGAATCACTTGCAGAATTGAGCAATAGCGATTTGTGGGGAAATTCGCCATCAAACACTAAATCTAATGACAGCGACAATTCTGCAAATGAGCAAATTTCAATGTTTTTGGATTTGATTACATTATTGAATAATTTTTATTATTATTTAAATTATAAATTTTATCATACCCGGGATGTCTGCTAGACTCTGGTTTGAACAGATTTAAGAGTTATTCCTAAGAATTGCAGGCCTACAATATAAAACGCCAAATTTCCATGCAAAATAATTGTACCGCTTTCAGCACCTAAAATCAGAACTAATCATACCGCCAGGGAGGTTAACCACTTAACAACCGCCCATTGCCAATTAACGGCTTCAGGGCGGTTGTTTAACTCTGAGAGGCCGTTAATTAACGGCCTCCCAGAATTCTGCTCTCGCGCGCCCCCTGGGGCGCGCACACGAGAGCATCCGTGACCGCTGGGTCCAGTGGACCCGGCGCATCACGAATCACGGTAAACGGCCGCTCATCGCGGCCGTTTACCACGTGATCGCTCCGTCAAATGACGGAGTGATCACTTGTAAACAAGCCGGCGTCATGTTATGACGCCGGTTCCTCCCTCCCCTCTCTGTACCGATCGGTACAGCGGAGGGGGAAGAGATCGGTGTCAGCAGCGATGTGGGCTGCATCTGCAGTGCCCACATCGCTGCTCACCGAAAATTAACCCCGCAATTCCCTGCAAATACTCTGCATTACTCTGCAATTCCCTGCAAATACTCTGCATTACTCTGCAATTCCCTGCAAATACTCTGCATTACTCTGCAATTCCCTGCAAATACTCTGCATTACTCTGCAATGCCCTGCAACTACTCTGCAATGCCCTGCAACTACTCTGCAATGCCCTGCAACTACTCTGCAATGCCCTGCAACTACTCTGCAATGCCCTGCAACTACTCTGCAATGCCCTGCAACTACTCTGCAATGCCCTGCAACTACTCTGCAATGCCCTGCAACTACTCTGCAATGCCCTGCAACTACTCCGCAATGCCCTGCAACTACTCCGCAACGCCCTGCAACTACTCCGCAACGCCCTGCAACTACTCCGCAACGCCCTGCAACTACTCCGCAACGCCCTGCAACTACTCCGCAACGCCCTGCAACTACTCCGCAACGCCCTGCAACTACTCCGCAACGCCCTGCAACACTCCGCAACGCCCTGCAACACTCCGCAACGCCCTGCAACACTCCGCAACGCCCTGCAACACTCCGCAACGCCCTGCAACACTCCGCAACGCCCTGCAACACTCCGCAACGCCCTGCAACACTCCGCAACGCCCTGCAACACTCCGCAACGCCCTGCAACACCCGCCGATACCCTGCAACACCCGCCGATACCCTGCAACACCCGCCGATACCCTGCAACACTCTGCAACGCCCTGCAACACTCCGCAACGCCCTGCAACACTCCGCAACGCCCTGCAACACTCCGCAACGCCCTGCAACACTCCGCAACGCCCTGCAACACTCCGCAACGCCCTGCAACACTCCGCAACGCCCTGCAACACTCCGCAACGCCCTGCAACACCCGCCGATACCCTGCAACACCCGCCGATACCCTGCAACACCCGCCGATACCCTGCAACACTCTGCAACGCCCTGCAACACTCCGCAACGCCCTGCAACACTCCGCAACGCCCTGCAACACTCCGCAACGCCCTGCAACACCCGCCGATACCCTGCAACACTCTGCAATGCTCTGCAACCCCCGCCGATACCCTGCAACACTCTGCAATGCTCTGCAACCCCCGCCGATACCCTGCAACACTCTGCAATGCTCTGCAATCCCCGCCGATACCCTGCAACACTCTGCAATGCTCTGCAACCCCCGCCGATACCCTGCAACACTCTGCAATGCTCTGCAACCCCCGCCGATACCCTGCAACACTCTGCAATGCTCTGCAACACCCGCCGATACCCTGCAACACTCTGCAATGCTCTGCAACACCCGCCAATACCCTGCAACACTCTGCAACACCCGCCAATACCCTGCAATGCTCTGCAACGCAGTACTCTGCAACACCATGCTCTGAGATACCCAGCCATAGTCGGTGATACCCTGCAATACCCAGCCATAGACATCTCCCGCCGCCCTCCGCCCTCCGGTGCTTCTACCGAATCGCTAATACGATCAAAGCCAGAATCTTTTTTTTTTTTCAGGCTTCCCAGCTTAGAGGTGAGATGTGGGTCTTATTGACCCCACATCTCACTGTAAAGAGGACCTGTCATGCCATATTCCTATTACAAGGGATGTTTACATTCCTTGTAATAGGAATAAAAGTGATCAAAAAAATTATTTTTGGGGAAAAAAATGTCAAACTAAAATAAATAAAGTAAAATGAACAATAAAAAAAAAGGTTTTTTTTAAAGCGCCCCTGTCCCCATGTGCTCGCATGCAGAAGCGAACGCATGCGTAAGTCCCGCCCACATATGAAAATGTGAGGTATCGCTGCGAACGTTAGAGCGAGAGAAATAATTCTAGCCCTAGACCTCCTCTGTAACTCAAAACATATAACCAGTAAAAAAAATGTAAATCGTCGCCTATGGGGATTTTTAAGTAGCGACGTTTGCCGCCATTCCACGAGCGTGTGCAATTTTGAAGAGTGACATATTAGGTATCTATTTACTCAGCGTAACTTCATCTTTCACATTATGCAAAAATTGGGCTAACTTTACTGTGTTTTTTTTTTTTTTAAGCACAAAACAGTTTTTTTTCCAAAAAAAAGCATTCGAAAAATTACTGCGCAAATACCGTGCGAGATAAAAAGTTGCAAAGACCACCATTGTATTCTCCAGGGTGTTTGCTAAAAAAACATATATAATGTTTTGGAGTTCTATGTAATTTTCTAGCAAATAAATGATGATTTTTACATGTAGGAGAGAAATGTCAGAATTGTCCTGGGTGCTCCAGAACACCTGATGGCGCTCCCTGCATGTTGGGCCTCTGTATGTGGCCACGCTGTGTAAAAGTCTCACACATGTGGTATCACCACTCGGGAGTAATAGCAGAATGTGTTTTGGGGTGTAATTTGTGGTATGCATATGCTGTGTGTGAGAAATAACCTGATAATATGACAATTTTGTGAAAAAAAAAAAAAAAAAAGTAAAAAGAATCTTGATTTTGCAAAGAATTGTGGAAAAAAATGACAACTTCAAAAAACTCATCATGCCTCTTACTAAATACCTTGGAATGTCTTCTTTCCAAAAAGGGGTCATTTGGGGGGTATTTGTACTTTTCTGGCATGTTAGGGTCTCAAGAATTGAAATAGGCCGTCAGTCCTTCAGGTGTGATCAATTTTCAGATATTGGCACCATAGCTTGTGGACTCTATAACTTTCACAAAGACCAAATAATATCCACCAATTTGTACTTAATATTACCAAAGATATGTAGTAGTATAAATTTTGGCCAAAATTTATGAAGAAAAAATTACTAAATTCGTTTTTTTTTACAGAATTTTCAGTATTTTTTCTTTTATAGCACAAAAAATAAAAAACCCAGCGGTGATTAAATACCACCAAAAGAAAGCTCTATTTGTGTGAAAAAAAGGACAAAAATTTCATATAGGTCCAGTGTTGCATGACTGAGTAATTGTCATTCAAAATGCGAGAGCACCGAAAGCTGAAAATTGGTCTGGTTATTAAGGGTGTTTAAGTGCCCAGTGGTCAAGTGGTTAAACTCCTTGTCCGTAAAGTAGGATAAAATACCGGACCTTGTTCAAGAAGGTCTGGCTATAATGGCAGAGTCCAAACGACTTCTACGGTCCTCTTTATGATCTCGATAAATTAAGATCTTCTGGGACCCTGCTGGGGCCCCCAGAATCCCCTCCTTAATCCTGTGGAGAAGGCATGGACATAGCAGAGCTGGAGGAAATGCATAGATCAATGAAAACTGATCCCCTAGGAAGACTAATGCGTCTGTTCCGCCTGCTAGCGGACCCCTTATTTGACATAAAGTTGTCAACCTTATTAATGAATCTGGACGTGAATAGGTCCATGTCCGGAGTACCTCATCTGAAATATTGCTAGGAAGATGTCAGGGTGAAGAGATAATTCTCCCGGAAACAATTGTTGGCGTCTCAAGCAGTACGCCTGAAATATTAAAATTGCCGATAGGCAAGGAGTGTTCTGTTCTGCCAAAGCTAGAACATTATTTACCTCTTTTTTGGGCTGCACGACTTCTCGGGCCTCCCCTGGTGATCAATGTTAGCCACCGCTGTGGCTCTGACAGACTGAATCCTGTCAGGACAACCCCGTAATCTGACCGCCAAGATTCTATGGCCAGATGTACTGCCTGAAACTCCTAACAAAGTTGATAGGCAAGGTCCTCTAACGTGGACCATCTCCCCTGGACAGAATCTTCTTCCAGGGCTGTTCCCCAGGCTAGAAGGCTGGCATCTGTTAACACCTTGCAGGATGAAGATTTTCCCTCCTGCTGGATAACAACCACCAATTTAGACTCTGACCTATGTCAGGAGCCAAGCGTATTGGAAACAAACAAGGCCTAAATCCTCTTTATTCAAGACCGACATGATGGTGTCTTCAAGCAATCTTTAATTAAAACTGCGCGTAAGGGACGGCCCTAAAGGAGGCCACCATTTCCCCTAAAAATCTCCTGCAGCCAAATGAAGGAATTTTCCTTTATCCTGATAAGTTGAATTAGTCCTACAATGGAACTGATTCACGTCTGGGGTAAGAATACTAGAGGTCGACCGATATGGGTTTTTCTCTGGCCGATGCCGATGCCGATATTTAGAAATCATGGCGGCCGATAGCCGATATATGATGCCGATTTTTTTGGGCCGATATGTTAGGCCGATTTTATTTTATTTATTTATTTTTAATCCCCCTTGATCTAACACACCTTTCCCACTGGGGCGTTTTTTAAGGCGCTTTTGGGCTAAAAATAGCGCCTGTAAAGTGCCTGCAAAATGGCTCCCCTGCAGTCTGTGTGAAAGACAGAGTGCTTTCACACTGAGGCGATGCGCTGGCAGTATCTTAAAAAAAAAGTCCTGCAAGCAGCACGTTTGGAGTGGTGTATACCGCTCCTCCACCGCTCCTCCACCACTCCTGCCCATTGATATGAATGGGCACCACTGCCGAAGCGCATGCAATGCGATTTGGCAGCGGTGCTTCATGGGCGCATTTAACCTCTTCCTTGGCCGCTAGCTGGGTTATATGTGCCCCACTAGCAGCCAAATAGCACCGCTAAAATGATGGTAAAGAGCCGCTAAAACTTGCGTTTTACCATCAACGTCTGCCCACTCCAGTGTGAAAGCAGTCTTCATAAGTGATACAGAAAATTTCTTACACTTAAAGCGGAGGTCCACCCTAAAATGGACCTTCCGCTCATCGGAACCCTCCCCCCCTCCGGCGCCACAATTGGCACCTTTCAGGGCGGAGGGGGTGCAGTTACCTGGATAATCCAGGTAACTGCACCCACTTCCGGGCTAGCTCTCTGCGGAAAGGGGCGTACATTACGCCCCTTTCCGCAAGTGCCCGCCCCCTTCCGCAAGTGCCCCGCTGCCTGCTGGGAAACACACAGATCCCAGAGGCAGCGGGGACCGTCCCCATTGCGCAGCGCGGCTCACGCATGCGCAGTAGGGAACTGGGAAATTAAGCCGAAAGGCTCCATTTCCTGATTCCCATACCCAAGATGGCGGCGGCGGCAGCACTCGAGTGTCGATCTAGAGATCGGCTTCGGGCGCCGACATCGCGGGCGCGCTGGACAGGTAAGTGTCATTATTTTAAAAGTCAGCAGCTGCAGTATTTGTAGCTGCTGGCTTTAAAAAAAAAAAAAACGCGGAGTCCTGGCGGACTCCCGCTTTAAACATTTATTAAACAAAACAAACCTCCAATCAGTTTACTTGTATGTATGATCTAAAACAAAAAACCTATATATTAAATAAAAACAGGTAGTCAAAACTTTGGGACAAAAAAAAAAAAAAAAATGGGCTAACTTTACTGTTTTTATTTTATTTTTATTTTTTAAATGGTGTATTTTTTTTCCCAAAAAAATGCATTTGAAAGACCTCTGTGCAAATGCCGTGTGACATAAAATATTGCAACAACCGCTATTTTATTCCCTAGGATCTCTGCTAAAAAAATATATATATTTTTTGGGGGGTCTGAGTGATTTTCTGGCAGAAAATACAGGATTTTTACTTGTAAGCAACAAGTGTCAGAAAAGATTTAGTCTTTAAATGGTTAAACTGAGAACTTCTACACACAGAGATGACTTATTCATTCAGAAGTGTAAACATTGTATCATTTAGTTCTTTTCTTGGCAGTCTGCCCAGAGTGGAGGAAAGTGTTGCTATGAGGACTCAGACAACTCACACTAACTCCTTACAGAAGTCATTTCAAAGTCCCGCTGTAGAATCGGCTTTTTACTAACAAAATCGGCCGATGCCGATTATTTAAAAAACGGCAAATATCGGCCGATATATCGGCCGGCCGATATATCGGTCGACCTCTAAAGAATACCTTCTTCTGTATGGTATCTATAACCAGCCCCCAAGTAACCTCCTTGATGGTTTTAAGAAGAATCTTCCTAGGCCGAGAATCCCACCTAGAGATTTCAGCTATCTACAGCTGAGATCAGATGGTTTTTAGACCCGAGACTGAATGATCTATTAAAAGTAGATCCTTTTAATAGGCTAGGACCATTATGCCTTGAGCCCTTAACCTGGTTAAAGGAGGTGCCAGAACCTTTCAGAACACTCGTAGTGCTGTGGCTAAACCGAACGCCAGTGCCACGATTGAAAAAAATATACATTTTATATTTCAAACCGCCAAAATTTCTGGTAAGCGGGAAACTCTGGCACATGGAGATATGCAACTCCCCTCCTTGCAGGATGGACACAGTCGATCGAATTATGAAAGGATCGGATGTTCAAGTGCTGATTCAGATCTCCAAGATCTAGAATGGGTCTTACCACTCTGTTTGGCTCTGGGACCTTAAAAGGTTCAAGCCAAAAAAAACCTGTTCCACTAAGGGAATCTCTGATATCACCGACTGGGATAACAGCTGATCCAGAGGCCAGAAAGAGAGACTTCTCTTCTTTCCTTTTTTTTTCCACTGGAACCTTAGGAGCATTCTTTGAGGAGATGGACACCTGCATAAAGACTGCCGCATCAGCAGCCCCAAGGACTCCACAGGCAGCACCCAAACAGGACCCGAACCCCGGACCCTCAGATCGAAAGCCGACTGGGCCATCCGGGCTTTTAAAACTCTAGATGTAACCTAGAGAAGAAAATCTCAGAAATCCCTCTGCTTTTAACATTGTTCCTGTCAGACTTTGAGAATCGCAGGACTTTTTCACTCACCCGAACGAGTGGGGGTGCTCTTTCATGAGAAGACCTTAGCATTCTGCTTCATGGGCTTTCTGCCCCCAAAACGGCCGCGATTTGCTTTTTTTCCTTGGGGAAAAAAAAAGGGGGGGGGCAGCTGGCTGGCATTCAAGGAATTAAAAACCGCCAATCTGGGGGCCCAGGAAGTGATCAGAACCCCCCTACATAGCTGAGGGTCTGAGCTGGCTTGAACGGAGAGGAGATTGAAGGCTTCTGCTGTTTACCGCATCAGAATGGTGAGTGCTCAATACAGCCTCCAGTGGTGACACAGACATGACAACACAATACATGGAAGGAGAGATTCTTTGCAGAAAATCTCCCCTACCTTTCCTCACACAGCAGGGTTTTTTCAGAGATAAAAAACCCAACCTTTGCCCTTCACGGTAGGCTCTGAGACCTTCAGGAACAGGGGTACACGCAGGTAATCCCGCAATCCTGGACCTGCAAGAAGACCCTGCCAGTAAACTTTTATTGGCCTTACTACCAAAAAATGTACTGGATCACAGGGCCCAGCTTAAAAAGCATTCACAAGCAAAACCTTGCGTCTTTGAATGACGAGGCCCGGGTACCATTCATTTAGTCCATTACGGAGACATCAAAACGGATCTGGTCAGGATGGCTGGCTCTCAAAGGATTACTGCCCGTGGAGCCCAGTACACACATCCTTACACGTGCCCAACACCTTAGACACTGGCGAAAAAAACTGAGGACTCCCAGTATTGGGAGGGGTTATATGGGGGAAGTTCACGCCTTAAGGGGCATGCCAGTGTCCAGCACCTGATACGCTGATATAACCCACATAGTTATTACTATGGCTCTGTGTCCCCTGATGTAAGAAAATAAATGTATGTGCAATTGCAATTATACAGCCACCTGCAAAACAGGCATCAGCCGATGCACTAACATCTACCTTGTAGAATTTTGTAAAATTGTGAACAGACGACCAAGTCGCCGCTTTACACACTTAAGCGACAGACGATTGATGTCGGAAAGGCCCAAGACGCTCCGATTGCCCTTGTAGAGTGGGCCATGACCGTAAAGGGGGGCACCTGCCCCTTCAAGGTGTAGGCCTGTACTACAATCTGTCTGATCCACCTGGAAATGGTGGCCGACGAGATCGCCATGCCTTTTTTCGGACCAGCCACCGAAAAACAAACAAGGAGTCTGACTTCCGAAAGGGAGCCGTGGCAGACAAATACACCCTCAGAGCCCGAACCATGTGAAGGGCCACCTCCTTAGGAGGCGTCGGCTTAGGACACAGAGATTGTAACACAATGTCTTCATTGATGTGCAATGCCGAAACCACCTTCGGCAGAAAAGAAGGTTGCGGACGCAACACCACCTTATCCTTGTGAATAACCAGATAAGGCGATTTGCAAGACAAGGCCGCCAGTTCCGAAACCCTCCTAGCCGATGTAATGACCACTAGAAAGACCACTTTCTGGGAAATGGTCAACAGGAGAATCGCTCTGATATTTTCAAATGACGTTTTTTGAAGCGCCGATAACACCAGGTTCAGATCCCACAGGGGTAACGGTGGATGCACCGGAGGAACTACATGTCGGACCCCTTGAACAAAAGTGCTCACTAGAGAGTGAGACACCAGGGGGGTCGCTGAAAAAAATAAATAAATAAATAAAAAAAGGACAGCCACGGCTGATATTTGCCCCTTAATGGTGCTTAAAGCCAATTTCTGGTCCTTGCTGTAGAAACAGCAGGATCCTGGATATAGAAAAGGAGCGCGGACGCCCTCCTTTCTACTCACACATTGAGATGTAGGCCTTCCAGGTACGATGATATATCGTCCGAGAAGAAGATTTCCGTGCTCTCAGCATAGTTGGGATCACGGAGTCCGAAAGACCCCGGTTCCTCAACACCTGGCTCTCAATAGCCATGCCGTTAAAACCAGCTATGGTAAATCAGGATGGAGAATAGGACCGTGAGACAGAAGGTCTTCTCGTAATGGCAGTCGCCAAGGAGTGTCTGCCACCAGGTGCACCATGTCTGCGTACCAGGGACGCTGGGGCCAATCAGTATTACTGGAATCCCCTTGGCCTCCACTCTGCGGAGCAGACATGGTAACAGTTTCTGATCCCACGGAGCCACCAGCGTGCCCGACGCGTCTGCCCAAGGATCTCTTGTCCTGGACACGAATCTCGGCACCTTCCAATTGAGACGGGAGGTCAGAAGATCCAAGTCTGGTGTGCCCCATCGCAGGCCCAGTAGCTTGAACACCTCCGGATGCAACGACCATTCTCCTGGGTCCAGCATCTGGTGACTTACATAATCCCCCTGCCAGTTCTCCACTCTGTCGCTCTGCCCACTGAAGGATGTGAGCGACCTCCAGTGTGGCAGCCGAGCTTCTTGTTCCTCCTTGGTGATTGACGTTTGCCACCGCCGTGGCGTTGTCTGACTGGATCCTGATCGGACGCCCTCGAAGTCTCATCGACCATGTGGAGAGGCATAGCCTGATCGCTCTCAGTTCAAGCAGATTGATCAGCAACTTGGATTCCTCCACCGACCAGAGGCCCTGGGTCGACTGAACTCCCATTACTCCACCCCAGCCAGATATGCTGGCGTCCATTGTGATCACTGTCCAATTCAGAGGAAGGAACGACTTCCCGGACTGAAGTGCCGGGGACCTCAGCCGCCAGAACAGGGAATCCCTGACTAACTGGCTCACCTGAATCTGCTGATCCAGAGACAACGGGGATTTGTCCCATTTTGTCAAAATCTCCTTCTGCAGGACTCTGGTGTGAAACTGGGCATATGGTACTGCCTCGAAGGAGGCCACCACGAATCCCAGGACTCGCATGCAGAAGCGTAGCAACGACCACCTGCGGTTCATCAACAGCTCTATTGTGGCTCTGAGAGTCTGCTGCTTGTCTGAAGGGAGAAACACTCTCGCTTCCATGGGGTCCAGCAGTAAGCCTAGGTACTCCAAATGCTGAGTCGGTACGATCACCACCTTTTTTAGGTTCAACAGCCACCCAAATTCCTGCAGTGTCTGCATGGTGATCGCCACATCCTCCTCTGAGGCGGAAGATGCTCTCAGTAGGAGATTGTCTAGGTATCCCACGTTGCCACAGCAACGCCAAAACAGAAGCCAATACCTTGGTATAGACTCGGGGGGCTGATGCCAAACCAAAAGGGAGAGCCACAAACTGGTAGTGGGCTTCCCCGACTGGAAATCGCAGAAACTTCTGATGCCTGAGGCATATGGGTATGTGCAGGTACGCATCCTGGATGTCTAAGGACGCCAGGGAGTCCCCTTGATGGAGTGCAGCGACTACTGAGTGAATTGATTCCATTCTGAACCTCTGTACTTTCACAAAGTAATTGAGGGCTTTCAGGTCCAAGATTGTAGTACCCGAAAAGGAAGGGGTACGTCCAAACAGGTTTGAGTAGAACTCCTGGAAATGTTCCGAGTCCGGAACAGGTACTATCACCCCGCGACTCAACTAAATCAGAACCCATTGGTCGGACAGCCGAAAGGCCCACCGGGCTGCAAACTCCCAAAGGTGACCCCCCCACCCGTGTTGCGGGCGGGGCAAACCTTCATGCGGTAGCACTTTTTTTTACCACCTTTGCGCCCACGCACCGCCTCCATCTTGGCAATGAACGAATTGAGAACAACCGACAAAGCATCCAGAGGTACTGCACAGTCTGCGGGCGAACCGGTTGCAATTGCCTGGATTTCAGGGGAAGAAACACCAATTTCTGAAGCCATGCTGACCCTACCCTGTCTGCCACCTGATGGTGACTTAGGACAGTGATGGTCCCACCCTCCTAACTGCTGCTGGCTGAGGGGCTCTTTCCCGCAGGATTCACCACCCTGACTGGTTCTGCGCTCTCCAGCAGTAGTGCCTGTGTCAGCTCCCAGGTGCATAAGAGACCACACTGAGAGCTGCTGCAAATGGAGCTGAAACTGATCAAAAACATGTTCAGGCTTCAAGAAAATGGCAGCCATGCGTCCAGTATAAAGGACATAATCACAGGGAACATGGCCGCCAGCCTACAGGGAAGCATGCTGCTCCTTGTCTCACCAAAGATGGCCACCGAACACTGTATACCATGAGGGACAGTGAAACAAAACAGGCAGATAAATAGCGGTGAACAGCGATACAGCGATCAACAGACACAGCCTCCAGACACCTCCGGGGAGAGACCTACACACACCCAGGGCACAGCCAGCCATTGCAGTTCCCCCAGGTGAGAGCCCCTGTCTAAGGCACACACACTGCTCAGCAGCCCATGCAGCATCCCCCACAGGAAAGGGGGAGGGAAGAAAGTGACAGGGAGAGGAGAGGGGGAGGTGAGGGACCCCCGAATTGACCTCCCAGGGAATGCCCAGCTGCTCAGCCCCACCGAGGCAGGAAGAGCTGTACTTACCAGTCCTGCAGAGCTGGGAGACATTCCATCACAGACCCACTCTCCGATCAGTACGGGGTGTCTGCTGGCCCGGCACACTGACACAGACACAAGTAGCCCGGTCACATGTGTGCCCCGGAGCATAAACGCTCGCCTCTGGAGCTGAGGCATGTCATGGCCGACCCAGCGCAGAGCTGGTATGTGTGGAGAAAACCAGGCACTGCTCATCACCTGTCCAATACAGTCCCAACAGTGAAGCATGACAGTGGCAGCATCATGCTGTGGGGGTGTTTCTCAGCTGCAGGGACAGGACGACTGCTTGCAATCCAGGGAAAGATGAATGCGGCCAAGTACAGGGATATCCTGGACGAAAACCTTCTCCAGAGTGTTCAGGACCTCAGACTGGGCCGAAGGTTTACCTTCCTACAAGACAATGACCCTAAGCACACAGCACCCAGCCAGAGCCCTGACTTAAACTCAATTGAGCATCTATGGAGAGACCCAAAAATGGCTGTCCACCAACGTTTACCATCTAACCTGACAGAACTGGAGAGGATCTGAAAGGAGGAATGGCAGAGGATCCCCAAATCCAGGTGTGATAAAACTTGTTGTATCTTTCCCAAAAAGACTCAAGGCTGTATTAGATCAAAAGGGTGCTACTAAATACTGAGCAAAGGGTCTGAATACTTAAGACCATACGATATTTCAGTTTTTCTTTTTTAATAAATCTGCAAAAATGTAAACAATTCTGTGTTTTTCTGTCAATATGGGGTGCTGTGTGTACATTAACCACTTACAGACCGGACCATTTTGCTGGTCAAAGACCAGACCCCTTTTTGCGATTTGGCACTGCGTCACTTTAACTGACAATTGCGCGACGTGGCTCCCAAACAAAATTGACGTCCTTTTTTTCCCACAAATAGAGCTTTCTTTTGGTGGTATTTGATCACCTCTGCGGTTTTTATTTTTTGCGCTATAAACAAAAATAAAGCGACAATTTTGAAAAAAAAAAACGCATTATTTTTTACTTTTTGTTATAATAAATATCCCCCAAAAATATATAAAAAAAACATTTTTTTTCCTCAGTTTAGGCCGATACGTATTCTTCTACATATTTTTGGTAATAAAAAAAAAAAACGCAATAAGCGTTTATTGATTGGTTTGTGCAAAAGTTCTAGCGTTTACAGAATAGGGATAGTTTTATGGAATTTTTATTAATATTTTTTTTTATTTTTTTTTTACTAGTAATGGCGGTGATCAGAGATTTTTATTGTGACTGCGACATTGTGGCGGACACATCAGACATTTTTGACACATTTTTGGGACCAGTCATTTCTACAGTAATCACTGCTATATAAATGCAGTGATTCCTGTGTAAATGACACGGGCAGTGAAGGGGTTAACCAGGAGGTGGCAGTGTAGTTGTATGTGTATGTGGATTATACAGTATATGTTTGTTGTTTATCGCTAATAAACATTTTTTTTTTTTTTTTTTTTTTTATAAAACACTGCCGTAAGCAGCCTTGCCTCACTTCCAAAAGAATCACATTCATGAAAATGTTTTAAAAAAAAATAAAAAAATCCTAAGAACTTGGCTGGGTATAAAGGCCAGGGTAAGAGGGTGCACACTTGTTTTTTCAGCAGTAAAATGAATGTATTTAACCACAGGAAAACAATTTTAAAAGAACATTCATTTCAATGGATACTCCTGTCTCTTTTGTTGAGGTGCATTTTGAAAAATTACTTAAAATTACTTCCACTTTGCAGAACACAAAAGGACAACTCAAGCAAAAATCTGAAAAACTAAAAATGTGCTAGCTTAGCCCAATGGACGTAAAAAACACTTTTACTTACCTCATCTTCTGCTCCCCTCCATTCAAGCAGTGGACTACTCCCTCAACATCCTCATATCCAATTAAGGGCTATGAGCCCTGAATCAGCCTTAACCACCTGACATCCACGCTATGGCCGAATGACGGCCACAGTGCAGATTTGAATTCCCGGGAGGCCGTCATATGACGGCCTCCCCTGTGCACACTCCCTGCGCGCGCTGTGATCACTGAGTCACTGAGACTTGGTCGATTACCGATCTGAGTAAGGGGTCAATGCTGGCCCCTTACCATGTGATCAGCTGTCAGCCAATGACAGCTGATCACATGATCAAAACAAAAGCTCGGTGATCAGTTTTTTATTCTCATCACGCTGACAGTGGCTCACCTTAAAAGGGACATCGGTCCCGAACCTGAAGAGGCAATAATTGCCTCATAACTGGAACCTGAAAGTGCCCACAAGTGCCACCTATCAATGCCCACAAGTATCGCCCATCAACGCCCACGTGCCAATCAGTGCCACATAGAAGTGCTACCTATCAGTGCAACCGATCAGTGCCCATCACTGCCACCCATCAGTGCCCATCACTGCTGCCTCATTAGCGTACATCAATGACAGGCAAAAAAAAAACCCTGTTTTATAAAAAAAAAAATTAAAAAAATTATTCAAATTTGTTCTTTTTACATTTTTTTAACAAAAAAATAAATAAAAATAAATCGCACAGGTGATCAAATACCACCAAAAGCAAGCTCTATTTGGGGGGGGGGGAATTTGTTAGAGATAGAGGACCTTAGACTGCTGGAATGCAGGGAATAAGAGGCAGCCGCGGTGCCAGGCTAGCAGCAAGCAGGAGCCTGCAGGAGATGAGGATCAAGGAAGTGCTTTTCATGGGCCCCCTAGACCCCTATTAACCAGAAGTCAACCTTTACTGTGAGCACTGTGAGGGGGACTTGTTTTGTTTCCTTTAAAGCTTTAAAAAAAAATAAAAATAAAAAAAAAATCCACAGGGATTGTGAAATCATCATCTGAAGGAAGAGCTGCCAGTTTTTCCCACAGCAATTAAACACTCCCTTAAAGTAGAACCAATTTTTATAAAAGCAAATATATATCTTTCCCCAACCTTTATTAACCACTTCAGCCCCGGACAATTTTACCCCCTTCCTTACCAGTGCACATTGTGCGATTCAGCACAGCGTCGCTTTAAATGAGAATTGCGTGGTCTTGCGACGTTGTACCCAAACAAAATTGATGTAATTTTTTCCCCACAAATAGAGCTTTCTTTTGGTGGTATTTGATCACCTCTGTGGTTTTTTATTTTTTGCGCTATAAACAAAAGAAGAGTGACAATTTTGAAAAAATACACAATACTTTTTACTTTTTGCTATAATAAATATCCAATTTAAAAAAAAAAAAAAAAAACACAAAATTTTTCCCTCAGTTTAGGCAGATACGCATTCTTCTACATACTTTTGGTGAAAAAAAAAAAGAAATCACAATAAGCGCATATAAATTGGTTTGCGCAAAAGTTATAGCGTCTACAAAATAGGGGATATATTTATGGCATTATTTTTATTATTATTTTTTTACTAGTAATGGCGGTGATCTGCTAATTTTTTCGTGACTGCGACATTGTGACGGACATATCGGACACTTTTGGGACCATTCACATAGCGATCGGTGCTATAAAATGCACCGATTACTGTGTAAATGTGACTGGCAGGGAATGGTTAACACCAGGGGGCGATGCAGGGGTTAATATGTTCCCTATAAGAGTGATTCTAACTGTGGGGGGAGGGGACTCACAAGGGGAGGAGACCGATCGGTGTTCCTCTGTACTGGGAACACACCATCGGTCTCCTCTCCCCTGACAGGACGTGGATCTGTGTGTTTACATACACAGATCCACGGTCCTGCTTTGTTCGCGTGCAATCGCGGCCGCCCGGCGGACATCGCGGCCGCCGGGCACGCGCACTGAGTCCAGAGCAACGCCGCCGGCAGCGCGCGCCCCCTATGAGGCCGGGAATGGGAGGAAGTCATATGACGCTCACCCAGGATGGGAGATCCCATCTGTGGGCCTCATATGACTATGGGTGGGTAGGGAAGTGGTTAACCACTTGCTGACCGACATACATATAAAAACATCACGTCAGCAAGTGGTTGTTACAAGTTCATGGCTAAAGCGGACAATGTGCTGATTAGTTATTTTGTAGGGCAAGGGGAGATATTGGAGGCCCAATAGATAATATTCAAAGCAGAACTTCACCCAAAAGGGGAAGTTCCACCCCTTTCTCCTCCTCCCACACCCCCCCCCCCAACTATATGGGGGGGTGGTTGCAGGTACCTGGTTTTAGCAGAAGTTTAGAACCCCATCCCCCCACCAGAAACTTCTAGGACACATCGTAGGTCCCAGGATCAAACTTTAACAATGTGTAGGCAGCAACAGCAGCAGAGGGGGGCGCCGACTCACCTTGACCTTCAGCTATTCTGAATACCTGAAGGCTGAAGTCATTCTGTAGCATTGCCGCTGCTTATACACTATTGATGCTTACATCTTCCCTTGAATAAGTCATCCATGCAGCCACGGAGCAGAATGACCACCGCCTTCAGTCATTATGAATGACTAAAGACCAAGATTATTCTGCACCTACGCCACATAAGTGACTCATTTAACGGGGGTGGTTACTTCAATAGGGGATAAGTGGCAGCACAGGTGGGTTTATATCTGTACGAGTTCACATTCAGTACAGACAATAGGATTATGCTGCCAGCAAGGACCTGTATGAGTCTAATACAGCCATGCACGAGGATTCAATCAGTGATTTAGTTCCACTTTAAAGCGGAGGTCCAGTTGTCTGTTTTTTTTTTTTTGTTTTTTTTTTAAAGTCAGCAACTACAAAACACTGTAGCGGCTGACTTTTAATAAGGGCACTTACCTGTCCAGCGAACTTGCGATGTTGGCCCCCCGAGGCCGATCCGTCCACCAGATTGGGTGCCATCGCTGCCATCCTAAGAGAAACAGGCAGTGGAGCCTTGCAGCTTCACTACAAGTTTCCTACTGCGCATGCGCGAGTCACGTGACGCTTTGTGAATGGCCCTGTAGTTTTCTGGGACACACACACATGTCCCAGAAGACAATGGGGCAGCTCGCCAAAGGAGGAGGAAGTGAAGGAACAGCGCCGTGGAATGGGAAGAGGCAAATTAGAAAGACTGCCTAGCAACAGGCATTTCTGGTAAGTAAGTATATATTTTTTGTAGAATGTTAATGTAATTTTTAATTTTAGGGTGGACCTCTGCTTTAAAGCCAGGTTCACACTGTGCTGTGTTAACACAATATCAGGTAACGCACTACACTGTCTATTGCCCTGCATTGCATTGCATTAAATAATCCAACGGGAAATTCAGATTGGATATGTTTGCAAACTTAGCCACACACATTGCAAACCAGATGCAAAACTGACAGAAATAGGAAATCTTATGACAGAACGACAAAATACGTGGCCAATTTCAGTTTCTGATCATTGAAAATCCATTTAAACAAAGACCAAGGCTTATCTTTGTCCATGTCCATACACAATACCTTGGCACTCCCCAGTAAGCAAAAACCAACCAATTGATATATTATGACAAAAACAAAAATAAAAATGTTAGCCGTTCTTAGTAAATGCTTAGATTTTATGCATTTATATGAAATTAGACATAACCAACATGTTTCTCTAAGCAACCACACTCAGGGATGTATGAAAACGACAGTTAAAGAACTCGTTTGTTTGGCCCAAGTCAGAGAGGCGGCTGATGATGTCACGACCTCTGTCAGAGAAAGCTTTTTACTCATTGACAGAATACATTGCTTACTGTGTACGGCTGAGCAAAGTTGCGGTAGACTACTCTGTGTTCTGGATATGAGACAAAGTGTTGGCTTGCACCCAAAACACAGAGCAGTATGCTGTATGTGGCCCCAGCTACATAAAATTTATACCGCACATCCAGCGGCCTCACAGGTTAGCGAGGGACATCCTTCATTTTGGTCAGTTTGGCCCAAACATACTATGTAAAGGGTGTAGAAAAATGGAGTTCTTCTTTAAGTCGTTCCAGAAATTATATATTCTATTCTATTCGATGTATAAAGGTTAAAAATCTTCTCTGTGCTGCCCCCCCAATACTTACCTGAGCTCCATCGTGATCCAGCGAGAGCCTCGCTCTCCAGATACTCTCACTGCTCATTGGCTGAGGCAGCAGCGGGAGCCATTAGCTTCTGCCAATCACAGCCAGTGAGCCCATGAGAAACCCCTTCAAAATTAAAATGAATTCTAAATTCCCCATAAGGGTGTTGGAAAAGGATAATGTGGGATTCTAACCCCCGCAATAGCTGGTCCAAACAATACCCTTTTTATATGACCTAAGACATAAAAGGGCAATTTTAAATGTCCTCCCATTACACATAAAGAGAGATTTATCTCTACCCCTGACCTGGCATCAAGTGATCTTATTTTGGGGGAAGCAGACTTCTTTTCTTGGTCAAAATACTACTTCTTTTTAAGCCTCATGCACACGAGACGCAGTTAAACGCGCGTTCAGATGCAGTTGGACAGTTTTTTCAACTGCACCTGAACTCATTCAATGTTATCCTATGTGTCCATGCACACAGTCTCGTTTTTTTCCGTTTATATGCAGTTGCGTTTAATCTCGTTTTTCCAGAAGCAAAAAAATGCGTTCAGAAACAAAAATTTCTGCGTTTCAGACGCAAAACGCGGCAAAACGCGGTAAAACGCCGCTACCGCGTTTAGCCGCGTTTGCGTTTATATGCGTTTTTAAAGGTGACCTTTTTTTTTACATTAAAAATCTCAAAAATGATTGCAAATGATGAAAAACCATTAGAAAAATATTTTAAACAATTGCAATTGCAAGTGGACAATCCACAACTTGTGGCAAGTGACGTGGCAAGTGGACAATCCACAACTTGTGGCAAGTGACGTGGCAGGTGAAGTGGCAAGTGACGTGGAAAGTGGACAATAGACAACTTGTGGCAGGTGACGTGGCAAGTGACCTGGCAGGTGACGCGGCAAGTGACTTGGCAGGTGACGTGGCAAGTGGAAAATCAACAACTTGTGGCAGGTGACTGGCATGTGACGTGGCAAGTGGACAATCCATATCTTGTGGCAGGTGACGTGGCAAGTGACGTGGCAAGTGGACAATCCACTTGTGGCAGGGGACGTGGCAAGTGACGTGGCAAGTGGACAATCCACTTGTGGAAGGTGATGTGGCAAGTGACGTGGCGAGTGGACAATCCACAACTTGTGTCAGGTGACGTGGCAAGTGGACAATCCACAACTTGTGGCAGGTGATGGGGCAAGTGATCTGGCAAGTGGACAATCCACTTGTGGCAGGGGATGTGGCAAGTGACGTGGCGAGTGGACAATCCACAACTTGTGTCAGGTGACGTGGCAAGTGGACAATCCACAACTTGTGGCAGGTGATGTGGCAAGTGATGTGGCAAGTGGACAATCCACTTGTGGCAGGTGACGTGGCAGGGGACGTGGCAAGTGGACAATCCACAACTTGTGGCAGGTGATGTGGCTGGTGACGTGGCAAGTGGACAATCCACATCTTGTGGCAGGTGACGTGGCAGGTGACGTGGAAAGTGGTGTGGCAAGTGGACAATCCACAACTTGTGGCAGGTGATGTGGCTGGTGACGTTGTAAGTGGACAATCCACAACTTGTGGCAGATGGCATGGCAGGTGACGTGGAAAGTGGACAATCCACATCTTGTGGCAAGTGACGTGGCAGGTGATGTGGCAAGTGACGTGGCAAGTGGACAATCCACAACTTGTGGCAGGTGATGTGGCAAGTGATGTGGCAGGTGATGTGACAAGTGGACAATCCACATCTTGTGGCAAGTGACGTGGCAGCTGACGTGGCAGGTGACGTGGCAAGTGACATGGCAAGTGGACAATCCACATCTCGTGGCAAGTGACGTGGCAGCTGACGTGGCAAGTGACGTGGCAGGTGACGTGGCAAGTGACATGGCAAGTGGACAATCCACATCTCGTGGCAAGTGACGTGGCAGGTGATGTGGCAAGTGACGTGGCAAGTGGACAATCCACAACTTGTGGCAGGTGACGTGGCAGGTGATGTGGCAAGTGACGTGGCAGCTGACGTGGCAAGTGGACAATCCAAAACTTGTGGCAGGTGACGTGGCAGGTGACGTGGCAAGTGACGCGGCAGGTGACGTGGCAAGTGATGTGGCAAGTGGACAATCCACAGCTTGTGGCAAGTGACGTGGCAAGTGGACAATCCACAACTTGTGGCAGGTGACGTGGCAAGTGAACAATCCACAACTTGTGGCAGGTGACGTGGCAAGTGACGTGGCAGGTGAAGTGGCAAGTGACGCGGCAAGTAGACAATCCACAACTTGTGGCAGGTGATGTGGCAAGTGACGTGGCAGGTGATGTGGCAAGTCACGTGGCAAGTGGACAATCCACAACTTGTGGCAGGTGATGTGGCTGGTGACGTGTCAAGTGGACAATCCACATCTCGTGGCAAGTGACGTGGCAGCTGACGTGGCAAGTGACGTGGCAAGTGGACAATCCAAAACTTGTGGCAGGTGACGTGGCAAGTGATGTGGCAGGTGACGTGGCAAGTGATGTGGCAAGTGGACAATCCACAGCTTGTGGCAAGTGACGTGGCAAGTGGACAATCCACAACTTGTGGCAGGTGACGTGGCAGGTGACGTGGCAAGTGAACAATCCACAACTTGTGGCAGGTGACGTGGCAAGTGACGTGGCAGGTGATGTGGCAAGTGACGCGGCAAGTAGACAATCCACAACTTGTGGCAGGTAATGTGGCTGGTGACGTGGCAAGTGGACAATCCACAGCTTGTGGCAGGTGGCATGGCAGATGACGTGGAAAGTGGACAATCCACATCTCGTGGCAAGTGACGTGGCAGGTGATGTGGCAAGTGACGTGGCAAGTGGACAATCCACAATTTGTGGCAGGTGACGTGGCAGGTGATGTGGCAAGTGGACAATCCCCAACTTGTGGCAAGTGACGTGGCAAGTGGACAATACACAACTTGTGGCAGGTGCCGTGGCAAGTGACACGGCAAATGCAAGTGTACAACTGCTCTCTATGCTGCTGCTGCTCACTCTGATCAAAATAGCAGAAATAGTTAAAAAAAATGCTTTGAGAGCTTGGGGAGGGTCTACATGATGTTATTTTTATAAACGCGTCTAAACGCAAACGCGTCTAAACGCGACATGCAAACGCGGCAAAACGCGCGTTTCTAAACGCGCGTTTCAGCTTTTTTTTAACAGAGGTTTCATCTGCGTCTCGTGTGCATGAGGCCTTAGTGTACTGTCTTGAACAGAAAAAAAAAATAAAAATAAAAAAAAAAAAACAATTCTGTTCTGCTGGCTCCAAGAAATTTATTTATATATATATATATATATATATATATATATATATATATATATATATATATATATATATATATATATATATATATTTGATATATTATTTTTTTTTTGGGTGGGAACCCCTTCATCTTTAGGAGGAAATTCTATTCCCTTTCCACAAAGAAAATATCAAAACAATCTTAGCCAGAACAACAAAATGGGGTTCCACATGGCCTGGCCTTTTAGGTCAGGTTACCTTGCCAAGCTTTAAGCAATATTGCCCTTTTAGAAAAAATGATCAGTGTTGCTGCTCTTGTTGTGGCATTACCCGATTTGACTGCAGTGAAAACTAGAAAAATCTACTACATCCAAAAGCAACAGATGCATGGCTATGGTCAGGTGTGGTACCAAGAGGCAAGACTGTTAAGACTGAAATCCCATATGCTCAGGTTTATTGTTAACCAGATGGAAGCCAAAGCAGGGCCCAGGCAAAAAGCAGAAGCATATCAAGCTCTTATAAGCAAAGATTAAGTCCTTCTGGTCATCTGACTTAGGCTAGAATTCTCAAATGAAAAATCCATGTCTTTTTAGAACCTGAGAGTGTGCCATGTCCCATATCAAAAAATAAATAAATAAATAAAAAAACACACATTTGAATGAAAACACATGATTTATGCCGCGTACACACGATCAGAATTCCGGCCAGAAAAAGACCGATGAGAGCTTTTCATCGGAAAATGCGACCGTGTGTATGCTCCATCAGAATTTAGCTGTCTGAATTTCACCAGCCAAAAATTTATAGCATGTTCTCAATTTTCCCGACGGAAAAACTTTCTATCGGAAATTCGGATCATGTGTATGCAATTCCGACACGCCAAAAATCACGCATGCTCAGATTCAACTATGAGACAGAAGCTATTGAGCTTCCTTTTTCTAGTCCCGTTGTACGTCACCGCGTTCTAAACGATCGGAATTTGGTGTGACCATGTATAGGCAAGACAGCTTGAGTGGAATTCCGCCGGGAAAACCATCAGAGCTTTTTCCGACGAGAATTCCGATCGTGTGTACGCGGTATAAGAGATTGATGCACAGGAAATTCCTAGCATTTCACCCTTGTAAACCCCCATGTGCTACATCTCGTACAGATTGCAGATATGAAACCTTCAATTTGCTCAGACATGCCCTCTCATGGAAGAGTCAAATCTTCTTCTTCCTCTAAACCAGAGACTGGGATCCTAAAAGTACCTGGCTAGGTGTCCCTAGCTGAGGATCTGATAAAATATTGAGAGCCCTAGTTCTGAGATAACTGGTCTGAAGGAGCAAAAAGACAGAAACCATCTACCCCCTACTTAGAATTTAAATGGTCCATTAAGGAAGCAGTAATCTTAACAAAAAAGTGCGCTGTCCCTTTAACCACTTGCCTACTGGGTATTTTTGCCCCCTTCCTGCCCAGGCCAATTTTCAGCTTTTAGCATTGTCATACTTTGATAACAACTGCATGGTCATGCAACACACAAGCTTGCTAAAGAAGCTGAGCGTAAAAATGGACTAGCCAAGCATGTCTCCAGACCTAAACCCTGCTGAGCTGAGCATCTGTGGGGCATCCTCAAAAGGAAGGTGGAGGAGCACAAGAGGTCTCCAACATCCACCAGCTCCGTGATGTCGTCATGGAGGTGTGAAAGAGGACTCCAGTGGCAACCTATGAAGCTCTGGTGAATTCCATGCCCAAGAGGGTTAGGGCAGTGCTGGAAAATAATGGTGGCCACACAAAATATTTACACTTTGGGTCCAATTAAGGGTGTACTCACTTTTGTTGCCAGCGGTTTAGACATTAATGGCTGTGTGTTGAGTTATTTTGAGGGGACAGGAAAAGTACACTACTGTACATTGTAGCAAAGTGTAATTTCTTCAGTGTTGTCACATGAAAAGATATAATAAAATATTTACAAAAATGTGAGGGGTGTACTTACTTTTGTGAGATACTGTATATACTTAGGGTGGATTTGATTTAAATCACAATTAAAGCGTTTGTTAACCCCCCCTCCCCCCCCCAAAAAAAATAAACAAACACACATGAATCCTGTCTTTAACCACTTAACAACCGCCCATTGCCGATTAACGGCTTCAGGGCGGTTGTTTAACTCTGAGAGGCCGTTAATTAACGGCCTCCCAGAATTCTGCTCTCGCGCGCCCCCTGGGGCGCGCACACGAGAGCATCCGTGACCGCTGGGTCCAGTGGACCTGGCGCATCACGAATCACGGTAAACGGCCGCTCATCGCGGCCGTTTACCACGTGATCGCTCCGTCAAATGACGGAGTGATCACTTGTAAACAAGCCAGCGTCATGTTATGACGCCGGTTCCTCCCTCCCCCTCTCTGTACCGATCGGTACAGCGGAGGGGGAGGAGATCGGTGTCAGCAGCGATGTGGGCTGCATCTGCAGTGCCCACATCGCTGCTCACCAAAAATTAACCCCTCGATTCCCTGCATTACTCTGCAATACCCTGCCATTACTCTGCATTACTCTGCAATGCCCTGCCATTGCCCTGCAACACTCCGCAACGCCCTGCAACACCCCGCAACACTCCGCAACACTCCGCCACTACCCTGCAACACTCTGCAATGCTCTGCAACACCCGCCAATACCCTGCAACACTCTGCAATGCTCTGCAACACCCGCCAATACCCTGCAATGCTCTGCAACGCAGTACTCTGCAACGCCATACTCTGAGATACCCAGCCATAGTCGGTGATACCCTGCAATACCCAGCCATAGACATCCCCCCCCCTCCCGCCGCCTTCCGCCCTCCGCCCTCCGGTGCTTCTACCGAATCGCTAATACGATCAAAGCCAGAATCTTTTTTTTTTTTCAGGCTTCCCAGCTTAGAGGTGAGATGTGGGTCTTATTGACCCCACATCTCACTGTAAAGAGGACCTGTCATGCCATATTCCTATTACAAGGGATGTTTACATTCCTTGTAATAGGAATAAAAGTGATCAAAAAAATTATTTTTGGGGAAAAAAATGTCAAACTAAAATAAATAAAGTAAAATGAACAATAAAAAAAAATGTTTTTTTTAAAGCGCCCCTGTCCCCATGTGCTCGCATGCAGAAGCGAACGCATACGTAAGTCCCGCCCACATATGAAAACGGTGTTCAAACCACACATGTGAGGTATCGCTGCGAACGTTAGAGCGAGAGCAATAATTCTAGCCCTAGACCTCCTCTGTAACTCAAAACATGTAACCAGTAAAAAAAAATTAAATCGTCGCCTATGGGGATTTTTAAGTAGCGACGTTTGGCGCCATTCCACGAGCGTGTGCAATTTTGAAGAGTGACATATTAGGTATCTATTTACTCAGCGTAACTTCATCTTTCACATTATGCAAAAATTGGGCTAACTTTACTGTGTTTTTTTTTTTTTTTTTAAGCACAAAACTGTTTTTTTTCCAAAAAAAAGCATTCGAAAAATTACTGCGCAAATACCGTGCGAGATAAAAAGTTGCAACGACCACCATTGTATTCTCCAGGGTGTTTGCTAAAAAAACATATATAATGTTTTGGGGTTCTGTGTAATTTTCTAGCAAATAAATGATGATTTTTACATGTAGGAGAGAAATGTCAGAATTGTCCTGGGTGCTCCAGAACGCCTGATGGCGCTCCATGCATGTTGGGCCTCTGTATGTGGCCACACTGTGTAAAAGTCTCACACATGTGGTATCGCCATACTCGGGAGTAATAGCAGAATGTGTTTTGGGGTGTAATTTGTGGTATGCATATGCTGTGTGTGAGAAATAACCTGATAATATGACAATTTTGTGAAAAAAAAAAAAAAAAAGTAAAAAGAATCTTGATTTTGCAAAGAAAAACTCATCATGCCTCTTACTAAATACCTTGGAATGTCTTCTTTCCAAAAAGGGGTCATTTGGGGGGTATTTGTACTTTTCTGGCATGTTAGGGTCTCAAGAATTGAAATAGGCCGTCAGTACTTCAGGTGTGATCAATTTTCAGATATTGGCACCATAGCTTGTGGACTCTATAACTTTCACAAAGACCAAATAATATCCACCAATTTGTACTTATTTTTACCAAAGATATGTAGTGGTATAAATTTTGGCCAAAATTTATGAAGAAAAAAATTACTAATCTGCTAAATTTTCTAACAGGAACAAAGAAAAATTCATTTTTTTACAGAATTTTCGGTATTTTTTCTTTTATAGCACAAAAAATAAAAAACCCAGCGGTGATTAAATACCACCAAAAGAAAGCTCAATTTGTGTGAAAAAAAGGACAAAAATTTCATATAGGTCCAGTGTTGCATGACTGAGTAATTGTCATTCAAAATGCGAGAGCACCGAAAGCTGAAAATTGGTCTGGTTATTAAGGGTGTTTAAGTGCCCAGTGGTCAAGTGGTTAAAGCATGTTATATGATACAGGGCTTGTCCTGTAACATTTGGCCCCCTGTAACACCTAAAAAACCTGGCTGATCCTGACAGTTTCTGCCTGCCCCTCTGTAAATTGACCACGGTGTATCATGACTGCTGAGATCAGACACCGTGGTCAGTTTGCATGCCTCCATTATCAGAAACCTGCTATCTGCTCTCCTCTCTACTCCTGTGTCCTCCTCCCCCCTCCCCTGTCTGTGTGAGACACCTTTCCTGCTGCTCTCATAACACTAACCTGTATACACCATCAGCACTTACTCCTATTTCAGTGACCCCCTCTGGGAATGATTAAAGCCTATTTCACATGAACGATCCGTTCAGGTCCGCCTGTCAGTTTTTTAGGCGTACCTAAACAGATGCTCCATAGACCTCTATGGAGGGACGGATGTCAGCGGTGACATGTCTGCTGACATCCGACCCGCTCCGAACTGAAAAGGTGTGACGGAGGAAAAACCTACTTTTCCATCCATCTGAGGATCAGATCGGGTGATGACGGACTCTATGGTCTGTCCTCATTCGATCCCCCATAGGGGAGAGCGGCGCTCTGACAGGTCCGTCCCTGCAGCTTACTTCCTCTATGTCTCCGTGCAAAGGTAAAGCATAAATGGGCAACTATGCATCGCATAGTGACACAGGAGCCAGCGATGTCACCGCTGTCCCCTGTAGTCCGGAGCGTCAATCTTCATCCGGGTATCGCTGCTCCGGCCACTCATAGTGCCGGAGCAGCCATGACGTCACTCCCGCGCATGCGCACGGGAGCCGCCACTAAAGCGTATCGCCGTTAGCAGCATGCTGCTAACAGTGAAAGTGCGCCTGCGCGTCGCTGTCTACGGCGCATGCGCTGTAGACAGCTGTGACGGTCTTTTAGTAAATATCTCCTAAACTGTGTAGGTTTAGGAGATATTTCTTGGACCTACAGGTAAGCCTTAATCTAGGCTTATCTGTACGTCAAAGTGGTTTGTAAGGGTTTACAACCATTTTAAGGGGGCCATTTTTCTGTTATTTTTTTAAATGACAATTTTTTTTTTTTTTTTTGCATTTAGGCCCTTTTCACACGAACGGCTGTTCTGCTGCAGTTAAAAGCATTTAATTTGTTCTGTGAAATTCAAGACTCCAGGCACTGCGATCAGCTACAATTGCACAGTGCGATTACATGCAGTTGCGTTTAGTTGCGGTAGCAATTCCCATAGTAACCCTTTTTTTTTTTTTATTGACTTTTTTTTTGGGTCCCTTGAATCTACCCATGATGCATTTCGGTCCTCTGAATTTCCTCTGAATTTCAAAACCATCTATTTCCATCTAGATCTTTTTTCTTGCTATCTGCAGGTGAAATAGTACACTGCGATTACCTGCGGTTATGTGCAGATAGCTACGCTAAATCGTTCCTGGATGCGGTCAATACTTTATATACTAGTATCATTTTTTCTATCCGCACTGGGCTGAAACAACTAATCGATTAATCGACAACTAATCAATTATGAAATTAATCGATTACTATTTTCATAATTGATTAATCGGCCAGTAACATAATGGGGTTAAAAAAAAAACTAAAATGAACCCTTTATAGTACAAAAAGAGCAAATAATCACTACTGTAAATATTACTTTCACTGTCCTACAGTAAAAAAATGAACCCCTTACAGTAGTGATAATCTGCTTATTTATTTATTTATTTTTTGTACTATAAAGTGCTTATTTTCGTTTTTTTTAACCCCATTATGTTACTAAACGTCTTAGGCCTGGTTCACATCTATGTGTTTATTGGTACTTTTTTTCAGAAATGCACTAGCATAGAAGCTGCAGAAACGCATGTAATGCGTTTTTGCAGCAATTTGTGTTTTTTAATCTGCCCCAAAAAAATGCAAATTGCAGTAAAATCACGTACGCAAAAAGCACTGCAGAAACAGATCAAAAGAAAACTGCATAGGTGTGTACCGAGCCTTATGCTGGTCCTACGGATCCATTTTCAGATGAGAATATTCAGACGAGAAATCTTTGTACATTCGCTGAATGAAATAATTTTGTTTGAAATTTTCACTTGTTTTTAACATTCTGTTTTTAAAATGAATGTCATTTCTGAACGAAAAGCCACATACACTGCCTGAAAATTCCTTTGACTAAGAAGTTTTCTATTATTTCCAAATTGTCCCGTCACTGTGGTTGAAAATGAACGTCAATTTTTTTTTACAGGTTATTAACCAATTAATCGAAACAATAAATCGGCCAACTAATCGATTATGAAAATAATCGTTAGTTGCAGCCCTAATCCGCACCAAACTGCATGTAACTAAATCGCAGCTAAACGCAGTGTGTGAATGGGGCCATAGGAAAGCATTGTGTGCTTTTAGCGGCGGTAGAAAACTATAAAATCCGCAGCTAAAAGCACAATTCTATCCGCCCGTGTGAAAGGGGCTTTAAGTCCAAATATGAGATCTGAGGACTTTTTGACCCTAGATCTCATATTTAGGAGGATCTGTCATGCTTTTGTAATAGGAATAAAAAAGTGACCCAAATTTAATTTTTATAAAAAAAAAAAAAAAAAATACAATAAACAAAATAAGAAAAAAAAAGTGCCCCGTCCCGACGAGTTCGCTCGCAGAAGCAAACGCATACATGAGTAGCGCCTGCATATGAAAACGGTGGTCAAACCACACATGTGAGGTATTGGCATGATCGCTAGAGCAAGAGAAATAATTCTCACCCTAGACCTCCTCTGTAACTCAAAAAATGCAACCTGTAAAAAAAATTTAAACATCGCCTATGGAGATTTTTAAGGGTAAAAGTCTAATGCCATTCCACGAGCGGGTGCAACTTTGAAGTGTGACATGCTGGGCATCAATTTACTCGGTGTAACATTATCTTTCACAGATTGGCCTAACTTTACTGTTGTCTCATTTTTTTTTTTTTATTTAAAAAAGTGCATTTTTGCCAAAAAAAAAGTGCTCTTGTAAGACTGCTGCGCAAATATGGTGTAACAAAAAGTATTGCAATGAGCGCCATTTTATTTTCTAGGGCGTTAGAAAAAAAAATGTATAATGTTTGGGGGTTCTAAGTAATTTTCTAGCAAAAAAAAAGTGTTTAGTATTGAGAATTTGTACATTGCATCAGACTGATATGTATAATAACTGAGCGCAAGGTTTTCATTACATAAAAGTAATTTAAAGTGGTTGTAAACCCTTGCAAACCACTTTGACCTACAGTTAAGCCTAGATTAAGGCTTACCTGTAGGTCCAAGCAATATCTCCTAAACCTATATGGTTTAGGAGATATTCGCCCGAAAACGGGCACCACTGTCTACGGCGCATGCGCCGTAGACAGCGGCGCGCAGGCGCACTGAGCGCGGCATTCTCAGCGACGGAGCTGCCGCGCGTGTTGGCTCCCGTGCGCATGCGCGGGAGTGACGTCATCGCGGCTTCGTCGAATGCCAGCGGCGGACCTGCGAGACCCCACCAACAAGATGGATGCGGCGGACTACAGGGGACAGCGGCGACTTTGCTGGCTCCTATGTCAGGTAAGTGACACATAATGGGCTACTATGCGATGCATAGTAGTCCATTATGCTTTGCCTTTGCAGGGAATGAAAGAGGAAGTAAACTCATCAGGGTTTACTTCCTCTTTAAGAAGCAGTGCTGGGCTCCTCTGCAAGAGGGAGGACCTGAGAACTGCTGCCAGGTCAGGGTGTATAAAAGTTTTAAAACTTGAAATTACACATACCACATTACAAGTCTTCTTAGGCTTAAAAATTCTATCCACCAAGTATAAAAAGGAGGGCTATGTCTGCTTAAACTAAGTACAAGCAGAAAATGCTGCACAGAAAAATCCCAATATTCACTCAAAATGCCCAGACTTATCTTAGATAAGAAAGATGTAGCAGCTAAGGAAGAGCCACCTGGGTTCACCCTTCTACACCATATACCCACCTTACCAAGTCTCTGACTAGGGAGCACCAAACCACACCAAGGTCAAGCAAGGCGCACTACGTTGTTCTCCAGGCCATAATCCATAGGCATGTGGGAACATACGGAACACAGCCAAGGCCACCGGAGTTGATCCCAACACTTTTGCAGGGGACAAGGTCCAGCTTATCAGAAAGGGAAATCCTAAGGTAAGAAGACAAGACACAGTGTAGTGGAAACAAAATACAAAGAGGTGGGACTGATGCCCACAATCACCAGACTCAAGGAAACAAAGTAAAGGTTACAATGTGTACACCTGGACAGTGATACACAATGAAACCAAGGATGAGAAGGGTGGAAGGGACTTTCAGGCTGGAAAGGGTCCTGTGCGTCTTTAGCTCCGAATCAGTTTTGAAAATTCAGGCGGAAATTCGCAATGGACCCCCTGCTGTGAGCCGCGGTCGCAACATGTCTGAACCCAGCCTCAATCTTTTTGCTTTCTTTTCCTGTGAAAGGCAAAGCCAACTGTCTCTTGGGTAGCTGTCCTTGAAGACGATTAGGGAAATAAGAACACATATGCGCTATTGCATCCACTTTTCTTCTGGGTAGCTATACACAAACTGACTTTAATGCAGTATGAGATGTCAATGCACCCCCCACAATCCTGTGAACCCAAAAACAAGTTGACTACAATCAATGTGTAGTTGATCATGATGATCATGATCAATGATGATGTGCAGTTTGCGGCGATTACTTCCGGGTGCATTCTTGCGTCATACGCGTTACGTCACGTACCTCATGACTTCCTCAGGGAATTCCCTGAGGAAGTCACAAGGTACGTGACATAACGCGTAGGACGCAAGCATGCAACCGGAAGTAATCGCCGCAAACTGGAAGTCTTTACTGCTGACCGGAAGTAAACATCACAATACCAGAAGTAACGTAGGTGGTGGCGGCAAATGCTTGTTTACCATTTGTTTGGCCATTTTGTTGCATTTTTAGTGTAAGCAGCCACTTTTTAAGTTTAATACATCTAGTCTGTTATTTGGATAACCCTCTATTGGAGATTATTCATCTTCACATGTGGATAATGTCTATCCATGCAAGCACTCATCTAACACTTCTAGTGGACGCTCATCTTTGCATCTGGCAGAGTTGTATTACGGATCCAAGGGCCTGTACAGTTGTATTATGGATCCAAGGGCCTGTACAGATGGTTAAGGCATTCATTTAAGGCATTTTTAAATGCCGATGAGGTAAGAGCACTGTCAGCGCACCAGTGGAATTGTAATCAACGTCTGGCAGTGGGAATCTCATCAGCAAGAGCACATTCACCCACTTGGATGCCATTTTTGAACTATTTTTGGTTGACACCATTTTTTTGCACTTTGTCAGCACTTTAGACCTTGTTTTGCACTGTATGGACTGTGAGCACTTTTTTGCATCGAGCACGTTATATTATTTTATTATATTTAGTCAGTTTTACAGACTTTATATGTCATTTGCTTTAGCACTTTATATTATTTTATTACATATATTTAGTCAGCTTTTACAGACTTCATATATCTTCTGCTTGACGACATTCATTCATTAGGAGGTTATCTGCATTATTTGCACAATTTTTATTTCTAGTTTATGTGATTGGTGATCACTATTTGATTTTGCAGCATTTCCATTCATATAAGCACTTGTTACCTATAGTAGCGCAGAGGTCTTTTCACTATTCAAGGTGTATGAGACACAGAACAAAATAGGGATGACATTGACTGACTCCAGCCTACAGCAGGGACCAGTGATTAAGTTGACATGTGTTAGTACCCTCTAGATAGGTCCCTTTACACAACACCATAGATTGGCCCATTAATGCAGCCCCCTAAATCGGCCCAATAACTATCAGTCCATTTACAACAAGTCTCGATAAACCCCAGGCGCCAGGGGGACCAGAAAACGCACCCTGGCGCCTAGGCTGCCACTAGCCCACTCACTGCAACTCCCGATGCCCCAGACATGCAGTGCTATTATATTTAACACTGACTGCCATTCCTCCTCCCTTCTCCACACTCTACACAGCGCTTGATGCCTGCCAGAGCCACTGAGTGTGTGAAACCGACACGTGAGAGAGAGGATCTGTCAGAATTGAGCTTGATGTCGGGGGTGGGTGGGACCCGGCCAGGGTGGGCGGGACCCAGCAGCTTTCAAACACCAGCCAATGAGATGAGATCTGGGCGGCCCACTACATGTGCCAGTGCCACCTGCCAGTGCCACCTGGCAGTGCTGTCAGTGCCACCTGCCAGTGCTGTCAGTTCCAAACCAGTCCCACTAACCAGTGCCACATGCCAACCAGTGCCACCTGCCAGTGCCATCTGTCAGTTCTAAACCAGTGCCACCTGCCAGTGCCATATGTTGCCAGCCTTACTCTTTCTGGCCAGCCCATAACCCTGATTTAACAGCGCTACATTGGCGTTACTGACTGGGTGCTCCGTTGTGAAAATGACTGGCCTTGCCTCGGGAGCCGACAATCCATACCACTCTTAAAAAAACTGGCTCCTAACTTTTTTAACTGAACCTAGATTCAAAACAAATTTGTCAAGCCCTAATTTGCAAGGCGCCCCAGGCAGGCACCATTTACGTGGTCCTCCATAGATTGGCACCATTTATGAGGCACCCCTAGACTGGAACCATTTACCTGGTCCCCTGTAGATCAGCACCATTTATGAGGCACTCCTAAATGGGCACAATTCACATGCTCATATTTAGATTGGCATCATTTATGAGGTACCCCTAGATTGACAACACTTACATGCCCCCCCATAGATCGGCACCATTTACGTGGCCCCCACCTCCCGTAGATCGGCACCATTTACGTGGCCCCCACCTCCCGTAGATCGCACCATTTACGTGGCCCCCACCTCCCGTAGATCTGCACCATTTACGTGGCCCCTGTAGATCAGCAGCATTTACAAGGTGTCCCTTAGTTTGGCCCCATTTACACTGTCCTACTGAATAAGCTCCTTGTTCAGTAAACAAATCAGAACAGACTGACCTCCATAGACACCATAGCAGGTATATTATACATAATACCAGTACTATCCCATACACCTGAACCACAAATCTGACAGCAGCTGCCTTTCCGCACCCCGCCACCAGGGGGCGCACTAACATCTGCCACTTCTCTCTCCCCTCCCCCAGGAGGTACCCTGAGGCAGTCATTTGGGTGGAGGAGGGTGATGATGTCAGCTTCATAACCCACACAGGGGGATGGGGAAGCGGCAGACGGCCATGGCGGCCGCTATTATTACGCAGCAGCCGCACAACCTCTCCCCCCCTATTGGAAGACTCGGGACTACATACTACAACGTCCCCCTACAATGACAGGCAGCGGGTGGAGGGGAGCCGGCCGCGGCCTGTACTTACTGACAGCATCCGAGTGCATTTTCGTGTGACGCAGACACACAGCCACTAACAGCCGGTCCCCCCACTTCAGCTCCTCGACCCGCACTCACTTCGCAGGACACACGCACACCGCTCAGCCCGGCCCCCCGCTGCTTCGGATTGGTGGACGGTTCCAGAGCCCCCTCCCCTCTGTCTCCCAGATTGGCTGCGGGGTGAACGGGGCGGTGCTAGGAAGGTTGCGGGAACCCGGGGCGGATCTTATTGTTTCGATAGGGGAGCCAATTTCTGGATGACGTCATTATCGGGTTTAAGGACGGCCCGCCCACAAGTAGTCAGGAATCGATGAAGCTATTGGTAACTCGGCCATTGATGTACGCTCCTCAAATAAAGATCCCTAGACTAACTTGAGGTGACGTCATAAGCAGCTGTTGTGGAAGCCGTGTTATTGGTCGGTAGCGAAAGTGGGCGGGGATGTGAGTCCCGCCCTCTTGTTTTTATCAGGGGTGTCTGAGAGTGTGAGTGATGAATTACTAGTAGCAGGGATGAATTCACATTCAATGGGGGGGGGGGGGGGGGATTTACTAAAGACAAATAGCCTGTGCACATTGCCAGAGAAGTTGTACTCAGCAAGAGATTTTGCTCCAGGGCTTAGTAAATTATGTGATGCTTCACTGTGCAAAAAAAATGCCCAATCACATGCATGGAAATAATAAAAAAAAGGTCAATTTTGCTTGCACGTGATTGGATGGTGGAAGTCAGCAGAGCTCCCCCTAATTTACTAAGCTCTGTAACAAATGCTCTTGCAAAGTATTTGCCTTTAGTAAATCAGCTCTATTGCGTATAATTATCTAGAAGAACTTCCCCATACCGTGGTAAAACTAAACACCTGTCCAATAATTGTCCCTGAATGATAATAAAAAGACCACTTTATGGAGCCAAAGTTCTCCTTGCATCGCTCTGCTTCTGCACCCCCATGTTAAAACTCCTGTCCAGGAAAACTTTCTGGAATTCATAAACGCTACCATAGGACAAATGTCAGTAAATCCGACCAATTCAAATATCTGTCAGAAACCTGTACATGAAATTGTCGCAAAGGCTGTGTTGCTCAAAGGTCTCAAGGACGTCATGCAGCTGAACTTCATTTGTTGCAGGGACGCTGGCGACCACTAAAGTCCTAGCAAGCAATGATGTTGTGTGGTTAAATGTCATTAGTTACTGGGACACTGGCAGCAATCAGAGGCCTAGCAACCAATGATGTGTGGCTAAGTGTCATTGGTTGCTGGGACACTGGCGACCACCAGACTCCTAGCAACCAATGACATTGTGTGGCTAACTGTCATTGGTTGCTGGGACACTGCGGCCACCAAAGTCCTAGCAACCAATGATGTTGTGTGGCTAAAAGTGTCATTGGTTGCTGGGAGACTGGCAGTCAGCAGTGTCCTAGCAACCGATGAGATGTGGCTAAGTGTCATTGGTTGCTGGGACACAGGCGGCCATCAGAGGCCTAGCAACCAATGACATTGTGTGACTAAGTGTCTGATTGCTGGCACACTGCGGCCACCAGAGTCCTCGCAACCAAAGATGTGTGGCTAAGTGTCATTGGTTGCTGGGACAGTGGTGGCCACCAGAGTCCTAGCAACCAGTGATGTTGTGTGTCTAAGTGTCATTGGTTGCTGGAACACTGCTGGCCACCAGAGTCCTAGCAACCAATGAAGTTGTGTGGCTATGTGTCATTGGTTGCTGGGATACTGGCGTCCATCAGAGTCCTAGCAACTAATGACTTGTGGCTAAGTGTCACTGGTTGCTGGGACACTGGCGACCACCAAAGTCCTAGCAACCAATGATGTTGTGTGGCTAAGTGTCATTGGTTGCTGGGACACTGACAGCCACAAGAATCCTAACAACCAATGATATGTGGTTAAGTGTCATTGGTTGCTGGGACACTGGTGGCAATCAGAGTCTTAGCAACCAAAGATGTGTGGCTAAGTGTCATTGGTTGCTGGGACACTGGCGGCCACCAAAGTCCTAGCAGCCAATGACGTTGTGTGTCTAAGTGTCATTGGTTGCTGGGACACTGGCAGTCACCAGAGTCCTAGAAACCAATGACATTGTGTGGCTAAGTGTCATTGGTTGCTTGGACAATGGCAGCCACCAGAGTCCTAGCAACCAATGATGTTGTGTGGCAAAATGTCAATGGTTGCAGGTACACTGGTGGCCACCAGAGTGCTAGCAACCAATGACATTGTGTGGCTAAGTGTCATTGGTTGCTGGGACATTTGCAGCCACCAGAGTCCTAGCAACCAATGATGTGTGGCTAAGTGTCAGTGACCAATGAGGACATTTGGACATTTCTGGGCCTAATAATTCTTCAGGGAGTGGTGGGGAAACCCCTGCAGAAATGGTATTGGACAACCAATAAATTACTAGCCACGCCATTCTTTGCCACTGTCATGTCAGAGTACAAATTTTCCCTGATAATGAAGTATTTGCACTTTGAAAATATTGAAGAATTTCATGAGACTACTCACCCAGCACCAAAACTCAAAATGATTTGGGAGGTATATCAAATGATTCAGAAGAATTTCCAACGGAGCTTTGTGCTAGGTGCCAGATAGAGACATCAGCATAGATGAAAGTCTAATGGCCTACAAGGGAAGGCTCAGCTGGATACAATACATGGCATCAAAGTGAGCACAATTTGGCATAAAATCCTTCATGCTATGTGAATCGAGTACTGGTCACATTTGGAATTCTGTCCCATAGACTGGGAAAGGAACCAAGTTTAACCCAAAATACAGTAATTATGGAATGGCAACATCTTCCATTCCTTCAGGGGAGATGGGGAAGCGGCAGACGGCCATGGCGGTTGCTATTATTACGTAGCAGCCGCACAACCTCTCCCCCCATTGTAAGACTCGGGACTACATACTACAATGTCCCCCTACAATGACAGGCAGCGGGTGGAGGGGAGCCGGCTGCGACCTGTACATACTGACAGCAATTATGGAATGGCAACATCTTTCGTTCCTTCACTGATTGAGCCATTGCTAATTTAGGACTATTGTGTAACTACAGACAACTTTTACGCATCTCCTGAACTTTATGAGTTCCTTCTACAGAGCAAAACGGATGCCTATGGAACCCTTAGGGCTAACTGGCATGGCATTCTGCCAATCTTTGGCAATAAGAAGCTCAAGACAGGAGAAATGGTTGCCTGGCAGAAAGGCAAAATGATGGTTCTGTGATGGCATGACAAAAAATATGTGTGCCTAATGAGTACAGACCATAACACCTCCACTGTCATGGTACACACAAAAGGTGGGAAAGACATCATGAAGCCACATGTAGTGATAGACTACAAAAATACCATGGGAGGTGTTGACAGAGCCGACCAGGCAATGACATTTTATCCAGCAATAAGTTAACAACAACAAAAAGTATTACAAGAAGATCTTCAGACATCTTCTTGAGCAATGCTTGTGGATGCTTACATTCTGCTAAAAAAAAAAAAAAAAAAAAGAAAAAAAAAGAGTGACAAGCCTGTGGTTCATGCTGACTTTGTTTGGAAAGTTGCCAAACTGATCTTTCTGAACCACCAAACACCAATGGCTGTGAATAGAGCTGGATGTCGTGCTGCTAGCGTTGTCTACCCGGAACACCTGACTGGTCGTCATTTCATGGACCACATCCCATCAACTGAAAAAAAGTCAGCACCCACAAGGATGTGCATGGTTTGTTGCTCAAAGCGTGTTGACAGTGGAAGGAAAATCCGTAAGGAAACCAGGTTCTATTGTCCTGATTGTGACGTCGGACTTTGTGCAGTCCCATGTTTCAAAATTTATCATACCCAGGATGTTTACTGAAGCAATATGACTAGTAATATTGCTCCCTCGTTTGGACAAAAACATTTTCAGTGTTTTGATTTGATTATATTATTGAATAAAATTTATTGAATAAAATGTAATATTATTATATTATTATTTGTTATTATTTATAGTTATTTATTATATTATAATTTATGATTTTTTATTTCAAACTTTATCATACCCAGGATGTCTACTAGACTCTGGTTTGGACAGATTTAAGTCAGTTATTACAGGCCTACAATATAAAACACCAAATTTCCATGCAAAACAATTGTACCCCATTCAGGATCAAAAATATGACATAATCATACCGCCAGGAAGGTTAAAGGATCTGTTGCTGAAGGCTTGATGTCAGATACCACAGAGGTCTAGTAGAGTCCATGCCTTAACAGGATATAGTGGGTGGTCACAATGTTATGGCTGATTGCTGTGTATATATTAAAAGCCAAAAAGTTTTATTTGACAAAATTGATGAAAGATATAATCACAGGTATAATACATCTTCATAAAATTCAATGAGCAATCCATAACTGAAAAAGTATGATCTAGGGGCCTATGATCTTATATCATGACACATACAGTGCAACCCCAATTCCAAAAGCACTGTGACGCTTTGTAAAATCTAAATAAAAACAGAATGCAATGATTTGCAAATCTCATAAACCCATATTTTATTCACAATAGAAAACATATCAAATGTTTAAACTGAGAAAATGTGTAATTTTAAGAAGAAAATAAGGTAACTTTGAAATTGATGCCAGCAACATGTCTTTACAAACTTGGGAAAGAGCAACAAAAAGCTGGCAAAGTGACAAGGTAAGTGACAAAGTAACAAGGAAGAGCAGGAAGAACATTCTGTAACTTATTAGGTTGAGTGCCTCAGGAGTAAAGATGGGCAGAGTTTCACCAGTCTGTGAAAAGCTGTATCTGAAAATTGTCGAACAATTTCAAAATAATGTTCTTCAATATAAAATTGCAAAGACTTTAAATATATCATCATCTACAGTATATAATATCATCAAAAGATTCCAAGAATCTGTAGAAATTTGTGTGCGCAAAATGCAATATTGGATGCATATGATCTTCTGGCCCTTAGACAGCAATGCATTAAAAACAGGCATGGTAGATTAGACATTTCTTTAATTCCAAATCCCCAACCCTAACCCCTGACAAACCCACATCCTTTGAACACCTTTGTGCCCAGGGCCCCCGCCAATTGCACTTAATTTCCTCCATCCACCAAATCCTCCATGAGTCGACCCCCTTAAATGAACTCATGCATTTGTACATGAGTAAATGGGCCCATTTATTGGGTAAACCTATCACACTCCAGATGTGGGACAGGATCTGGACCTCCACCTTTAAGTCCTCCAAATGTGTTACGCAAAGGGAAACGTCCATAAAGATTCTTATGTTTTGGTATAGAATCCCTGATGTCATCCATAAGTTTGACCCTTCAGTCTCATCACACTGTTGGCGATGCGGGACTGAAATTGGCTCACTATTTCATATCTTTTGGAAATGCTCCCTGATACGACCCTTCTGGAGCGAGGTGGGGTTGTTGGTACAGAAAGTGGTGGGGGTGTCCCTTCCGGTTGAACCCTTAAACTGCTTGCTGGGTCTCCCTGTTCCAGGCTTAACTAAAAATACTAACCGATTGATCTCCTATATTTTATTAGCTGCTAAGAGGCTTATCCCATTGTGCTGGCTGTCTAGTGCACCCCCTCTATGGCCCAGATTTCATCACCTGATAGCTGAGATACGGAAAATGGAGTACTTAATGGCCACTGTACATGACTCTGGGATCGGTCGGAATATGGGACTCTCCCACCCTGTAGCCACTAATGGATTTGTATCATCTCATCTTGGTAATTCTTTTTCTCTCATTTACCTCCTCCCTATACTAGTTTGGGATGCTCTATGCCCCTTGGAGATGTACATTACTAACCATAAGCATATTACTATTGTATTATCACATTCTAGCTTCCCAGCCTGATGCTTTATATTCTTTTTTTTTTTTTTTGTGAACTGTATGGTATTTATTCCTTCTGATAGAATATGCAGTCCACATATGTGCCCTGCATTATTAGACATTAATCTCTAGCTCTTAAAGTTTTTGTTATACCTTCTATACATCTGTGTTGAGCTTAAATTGTAATGCATAATTAAACTGTACTTGCTCTGAAATTCTAATAAAAATACAATACAATTTAAAAAAAAAAACAGGCATGGTTCTGTGATGGACAATACTGCATGGGCTCAGGAATACTTCCAAAAATTACTGTGAGTGAACACAGTTCGCTGTATCCAGAAATGCGAGGTAAAACTCTATCATGCAAAGAAAAGCTATATCTGAACATGATCCAGAAATACCGCCATCTTCTCTGGGCCAAAGTTCATTTAAAATGGTCTGTTGTAAAGTGGAAAACTGTTCTGTGGTCAGATGAATCTAAATTTGACATTTTTTTTGGCAACCAGGGGCACCGCATCCTCCGGACTAATGAGGAGAGGGGCCTTTCAGCCTGTTATCAGTGCTCAGTTCAAAAGCCTGTCTCTCCAATGGTATGGGGGTGCATATGGAACATCTGGAAAGCCACCATTAATGCTGAAAGATATATCCAGGTTTTAGTTCAGCATATACTCCCATCCAGACATGTCTTTTCAGGGAAGGCCTTGCATATTTCAGCAGGAGAATGCTAAACCGCATTCTAAATCTATGACGATAACATGGCTTTGTAGTAGAAGAGTCCGGATGCTTAACTGGTCTGTCTGCAGTGAAGACCTTTTACTAACTGAAAATATTTGGTGCATCTTGGAAGGAAAAATACAACAAAGAAGACACAGATCTGTTGAGCAGTAAGAATCCTTTATCAGAAAAAAATGGGACAACATTTGGTAGGGTTTGGAAGAGGTATAAAAACTTGGTCAGAATTGTCATTTTAACCACTTGAGACCCGCAATACGTCTATTGACATCATGGGGTTTCGCTGGTTATATCTAAATGATGCCTGAGTCCACAGACATCATTCAGATATTGCCGTTTTCAGCCGGCGATTCCCTACACCATAAGAATGATCATAGCGGCTGTTCCGCCGCTTGATCATTCTTATGGGCGGCGGGAGGGGACGCCCCCCCCCCCTCCCGCCGCCCTCCGGTGCTTCTACCGACTCACCGTTTCCATCGGTGAGTCGGTCACAGGATCCGCCGGCCCCAGCATGTGATCATAGAGATTTCCGGCGGACTAGATTGTCCCCGGAGTCTCTATGATCGTTCGGAGGCCGGGCGCGATGTTATGACGTCACGCCCGGCCTCGGTATTCAAATTAACGGCGCCCATCTGGCTAGGAAGCCATGATCGTTTTTTGTTTTTTTTATTCTTCCCAGCCTAGAGGTGAGATATGGGGTCTTATTGACCCCATATTTCACTGTAAATAGGTCCGATCGTGCCATATTCCTATTACAAGGGATGTTTACATTCCTTGTAATAGGAATAAAAGTCATCAATTTTTTATTTATTTTTTTAAGTGTAAAACTAAAAAAAATAAATAAAATTAACAATAAAAAAATAAAAAATTTTTTTAAGTGCCCCTGTCCCCATGAGCTCGCACACAGAAGCGAACGCATACGTAAGTCCCGCCCACATATGAAAACGGTGTTCAAACCACACATGTGAGGTATCGCCGCGAACGTTAGAGCGAGAGCAATAATTCTAGCCCCAGACCTCCTCTGTAACCCAAAACATGTAACCAGTAAAAACTTTTTAAAGCGTCGCCTATGGGGATTTTTAAATACCAAAGTTTGGCGCCATTCCACGAGCGCGTGCAATTTTGAAGCGTGACATGTTGGGTATCTATTTACTTGGCGTATCCTCCTCTTTCACATTATGCAAAAAAATTGGGCTAACTTTACTGTTTTTTTTTTTTTAAGCATGAAACTGTTTTTTTTCTGAAAAAAACGCGTTCGAAAAATTGCTGCGCAAATACCGTGCAAGATAAAAAGTTGCAATGACCGCCATTGTATTCTCTAGGGTCTTTGCTAAAAAAACATATATAATGTTTGGGGGTTCTATTTAATTTTCTAGCAAAAAAATTAGGAATATTACATGTAGGAGAGAAATGTCAGAATTGGCCTGGGTCTGAAGTGGTTAACTATGTTGCATCTACCAAACCAAGAAAAAAGACCCTGATGCCATTTGGAAAGTAATGCCCGTACTCTATTAAGTAGAGGTGGAAAATTCAGTACATAGGTTTGCTTTAGTTTAGGTGGGATAAATGTACCCAGATATTTAAGAGCCGTTCCCATCCATCTAAAATTGATCTAGGTGTGAAACACCCAAAAAAATGGAAAATAAATAAATAAATAAAAAACCCACATCTATCATGCACTTCAAAGCCAAAAAAGAAAAAGAAGAAAAAGCATACAAAAGTGTAAATAAAATAAAAAGAAAGAAAGAAAAAAAAAAAATTAGGGGAGAATCTCCCAATGTAAGGGTATCAGGATACCATATTATCATAGTGTCAATTTTGTGTTATGTGATTAAGTGTATTAATATATACATTATATATTAATATATTCAGTGATTTACTTATTATAAATTAATTATATACATAGTGAAGGTGAGCTTCAGACTAAAGCTAAAAAAAAAAGAAAAATATCTACACCACCCCCTGCATCTGGTCTCTCCATTCCTGCCTCAGCTCCGCAGTGAGACTCACCTCCCCCCCCCCCCCCCTTACTCACCAGCAACCTGCCTTTGGTATCCCAAGAAAGAGGGGAGAAAAAAAGGGGGGGAACATCCTCCACTCCTCCTCCTCTTAAGGTAATCTACTCCTTGTCACCTTCTATATCCTATGCCGCATGTAAAAGAGATCTACTTTGACATTGCGGCATAAGAAAAAAAAAATGAATTTTTTCATTTTGTCTCAGATGTGACTCTAGTTCAGGTTCAAAGGTAGATCAAACTCCTGTTTACAGTATGTCTAGGTCTTTGATCCATCCAGGGTTAATAAATAAATATATACAGTATATATATATATAAAATGGGAGGTATTTGGATATTCATTCAGATTTAGTACTTCCTATATATTAACCTTCCATATAGTCTACCATTACTTCCCCCCCCCCAAAAAAAAGGGGCGGGGTAGATATAGGGTCCTCCGTCATGTTTTCCTCTTTACCCAAAGTCTCTGACATTGGTTAGTATATCTTCATTCAGGTGGTCTTTCCTTCTGCCAAACAGTTCCTCACCAAATAAAAAAATAAAAGAGAAGGAGAAAAGAATAAGTCCAAGAGGGATAAATTTACTTCCTTCAGGTATCACCCCATGTTTCCTATAGAGGGGTCGAAATCTTGGCCTGTAATCTGCGTCTGACTCTATATGGTTGGGGATGTGGTCTTTCTTGTTGTATCAGGGGCTCTGGTCGTTGGAAATGGTTTCACAATGATTGCAGCCAATCTGGTATAACCATTGGTGGGGTTTCCAGGAAGGTAAACAGCTCTGGAAGGTCCATGGGCCGGTGCAAAGTAAAGGAAGATGTTCCCTTCCCAACAGTCAATGCAAACGGGAATCTCCACCGGTATGTATGGCCCATCTGTCTCACTCGTTCCAATAGTGGTGGTAGCAAAGCATGACGCTGTAATGTTGCCGTGAACAGGTCTGGTAAAATTGTAATATTTACTTCCTCAAAATCTATTCCTATTCTCCAGGCTTTACGTATAATGTCTTCTTTGTGGGTATATCTATGCAAACGGAAAATAATATCTCGGGGTCTATTCAGGTTAGTTGGTCTTGGGACACTTGCCCTATGCACCCGGTCTAATTCTATTGGTTCTGGTACTGTCATGGCCAAGATCTGATGAAATATGGCTGTCACTGTATCTCTCAGTTTCTCCAGTTTAATAGTTTCCTGGAGACCCCTTAACCTCACGTTATGCTGGTGGCTTCTGTCCTCCAGGTCCTCAATGTATAACTGTACAGCCAGTGATTGTTCTATCTGACATACCTGGTCCTGTTCTACTATTATCATCCTCCTTTCCATCCCCAGAGTTGAGGTTTCCCCTTCTGATATACGCACCGAAAGCTGCTGAACATCAGCCCGCACTTCCTGTATCTCTTTTTTGCTGTGTCTCCGTCACCTTAAGAAGCATAGCTTCAATATCTGCCTTCATAGGCAGTGCTCGTAGCAGCTCTCTGATTTGTCTGATCCCTCCGATCTCTCTAATCTCCGAGTCCTCTTGACAGAAACGCTGTGAGCCGCCAGCCGATGCATGGGGGGCTGCCACTGCCAGGCGACCAAAGCATCCGGAGCTCAAATCGCCAGTCTCCGCTAGGATTGAGGGCACGGTTGGCTCCCTCTGAAGGATAGACTTCTCCCCATCACCACGCAGCTCCGCAATTCGCGTCCATGCACTGCGTGTCTGGAATCCCGGGAAATAGTGTTTAATCTCTGAGCGGGCTGTGGCTACAGCTATTACAGGTATTGGATCTTTCGTATTCTTAGCCGGGCACATGCCATTCTGGTCCAATCCGTAGGTCACTTTTTCACCGGAGGGAGAGTGGAGCTCAAGGTGAGCAAGTCCTCACGCCGCCATGTCTAGACCACGCCCCCCAAAAAGTCAGTCATCTATATTAACTGGTGGTTCGTGGACTCAAAATAATATGTTTTTTTTTAATAGGAATTCCAACTTTTTATCCGTTGGATCCTTAAGCATTTGAGCATTGTCTGTCAGACAAGTCAAACTTTTATTCAGAAGATATAGCAGCGTCAATTGCTGGTATCTCCCACCTTTAGTAAATTTTTTTCCTCCATAGGATAAAGTGTGAAAAACTTTTTAGGAGGGAAAAAAATTCTTATCTGGGTGATCCCACTCAGAATACATAAGTCTTTCCAGCAATGAATTGACGTGAAAGGCATGCACAGCTTGAGGAGGCTTTAGCGAACCCAAACAAGAAGTGCACAGTCAGTTAAATGTAGCATAAATGTGGAGCATTTATCAGATTGTGAAGCTGATCCTACCACATTTGACCCCTCAGAAGAGGAGCCATCAGTCTCTTCATGGTTCCCTGAGAGAAAACATTTTCTCCCGCCCCCAGATCCCCAGTTTGAGGGTCCTGGGTAATGGAAGGAAACCTTTCGCATTTTATCCCATTCTGGGATGCGATTAAAGCTGCTAACCTGTGGGAAAAAAAAATATTTTTTTTGTAATATAGACAGGGGCTGCAGTGTTGTAAACAGTTGCAAACATTTTATGGCCCTTGATGGCTCACTCTAACCAGCCGCCCCCCCTCAGGGGGTGGCTACAACTCCTTGGGTTTCTGAGCACTGAAAACCATCCCTTGAAGACTGCTGCCTGTTATCCTCTACATCCATGCTGGCACAATCCTCCTCCTCTTCCTATGTGTTTGGTGGCCCCACAGGAATGCTATCTGGATAAAGGCGGCCTTGAGAGGAAAGGAGGTGCTCCTCTTCCTCCTGCTGTTCTGCCTCAAGGGCCCTGTCCATGATTCCATGAAGCGTGTGCTCCAGCAGGAAGACTAGAGGGACAGTGTCACTGATGCATGCATTGTCGCTGCTCACCATCCTTGTGGCCTCCTCAAATGGTGATAGGACAGTGCATGCATCCTTGATCAGTAGCCACTGGCATGGCGAAAAGAAGCCAAGCTCTCCTGACCCTGTCCTGGTGTTATACTCACACAGGTACTCATTCATGGCCCTCTGCTGTGTTCCACCTGGTGGGCATGTCACAAATCAGGCGCTTGGTAGGCAGGTTGCATTCCCTTTGAATGTCAGCCAGCCGAGCACTGGCATTGTATGACCAGCGGAAATTACCACAGACTTTTCTGGCCTTGTAATGAGAGTGAGATCTTGTAAGCCCGGGTACCTGGTCAAGAAATGCTGCACCACTAAATTCAGGACGTGTGCCAAACATAGAACATGGGTCAAGTGTCCCTGTCGGAGGGCAGAGAGAAGGTTGGTGCCATTGTGGCATACAACCATTCCTGGCTGAAGCTGGCATGGCCTTAAGTGAAAAGAAATGCCATTTTGGAACCTGCCACTGTGGTACAGCACATTTCAAAAAATCACAAAAGGGGGCAGAGTCTACCAGCTGAAAAGGCAGCAGTTGCAGTGCTAGCAATTTGGCCAAGCTACCATTTAGAGGCTGAGCATGTGGATGGCTGGGACCGAATTTCTTTTTACGATTCAGCAACTGGGGTAGGAAAATTTGACTGCTAAAATCAACCCGGTGGTTGATTTTTGGCTGCAAGTAATTGTGACAACTATTGCTATATCTTCATTCATCTCAGTGCAGGTTTTTGAAAGTACTGAAGGTATAGTAGGGTTTGAGATCCCAGATGAGAAGCAAGGAAAAGTCCGCCTTTTTCTATGATGTGGGTCTTTCAAGTGCTGTTGCCAATTAACTGCATGGCAGGTCATCATATGTCTGGTCAAGCATGTGGTGCCCAATCGGCTGCTGTTCTGGCCACGCTTGATCCGCTTCAAACATAGGCTGCAAACAGCAACGGTATGATCTGCTGCACACGTGTCGAAAAAGGCCCACAACAAGGAACTTTTAAAAGTCAGCGGGGAATCAGCAGCGCCCTGCAGAGCTCTGTGGTATAATGCAATAGGGTGGCTGCCCTTAATCTGACCCTGGAGGACATCCTGCCTCGTTGAAGTTGTGCTTCCTCCTCACTTTCCTCCTCTCTACTCTCAGGCACCCAAGTACAGTCAGTGACCTCATCATCCCCTCCCTCCTTGCCACTGGAGCAAACTTGGCAGTATGCTACAGATGGGGGAACATGACTGCCAGTTTCCTTCTGTGGCACCCCCTTTGTCTAGGCTCACGTTACTCCCTTCCTACCTGGGAACCAACATCGGAGCCTTCAAATCGCTGCGAATTCTCCAGCTGCATGTTACGGACACTGTGGTTGAATAATTCTGGGTTGTCAGGTCACCTTGAGGCAAGGTGACAGATGCACACCGTAGGGATCAGGAGTGCACCACAGACCCTACGGCCAGGATCACAGACAAACAGGGGTAGTCAAGGACACGCCAAAGTCGGTAACGGAAAACAACAGAAGAGCACACGGCAGGTAACAGGAAGCTAACACACAAAGGAATACACAATGGTTGATCAGCACTGGTGGCCTGCAGTGCACAGGTTAATATAAGGTTCCCTGATAGGGCCTGGGGTGGAGCCATGCTTAGAGGAGAGGTTATAAAAACCACCAGGTGGAAGTGGCTGGCCTCTTAGTCTGAACACATGAGGGGAGGTAAGCAAACAGGAAGATCACTGCATAACCATGACATGGGTACTCCTCCATGCATGGTGGTGGGGCTGCGGAAAGCGTAACTGTGGACAAGGAGCTGGTTGAATAGGCTACTTTGGCAGCTGAGTTGGAAGGCAAACTACTCTGGGCCTGGGTGACAGAGGATGAGGAGGATGAGGACGGCTTTGTTATCCAATCCTTCAACTCTTCTGCATGCTGTGGCTCAATAACATGGCCAGCAGCAGAAAAAAAGGGCAAGCGTGCCCCACGGCCACCTGCAGAGGATGCACCACGACCACAACTATTGGCTGTAGACACAGTGGCTGCTTGCCCTCTTTTAGTGGTCTGTGAGCATCTGCCTCTCCTTGGTGGCCTTATGGACATGATGTTTTTTTTTTTGTAACACTGCACTACACTGTATTATATACTGTGTACACCATCTGAAGTGTATTAGAGACTGTACACCACAAATGCACTGTATATATAGGCTACACTGAATGCATATATATATATATATATATATATATATATATATATATATATATATATATATATATATATATATATATATATATATATATATATATATATATATATAAATGTATTGATATACTGCCTGCACTGATTGAATATAGAGTGTACACTGAATATATAGTCTATGCCAGTCATTCTCAACCAGGGTTCCTCGAGAAGTTGCTAGGGGTTCCTACAGCATTGGGCAATTTTTGCCTCTCATAAGTTCCCACTGACACCAGTGATCTTTTTAACTATCTGTAAGAAGATAATTCTTACCAATGACCACAAGTGTAAGGACCATTCTTCCCACTGACCATCACACTAATGTATCATGAGTTGTAGATTTTTCATTTTTAGCAGGGGTTCCCTGAGATCGGAGAACTATTTCAAGGGTTCCTCTGTGTTGAAAAGGTTGAGAAAGGCTGGTCTATGCTAAATGCAGAGTATATTTTATATATATATATTTATATATCAAATCAAATACACTGCCACTAAATAAATAACCTGCCTGCTTAACCACTTGCCGCCCGCCCTATAGCAGAAACACGGCGGCAAAGTGGTTTCAAAATCCTGACCGGACATCATATGACGTGATCAGTATTTTGAGCCGCTGCGTGCCCGGGGGGGCGCATCACGGCGATCGTTGTTGCGGGGTGTCAGTCTGATGCCCCGCAACTACGATCTCGGTAAAGAGTCTCCGACGGAGACTCTTTACCACGTGATCAGCCATGTTCAATCACAGCTGATCACAGTGTAAATAGGAAGAGCCGGCGATCAGCTTTTCCTCACTCGCGTCTGTCAGACGCGAGTAGAGGAGAGCTGATCGGCTGCTCCTCTGACAGGGGGGTCTGCGCTGATCAATTATCAGCGCAGCCCCCCCGAGGATGCCCACACTGGACCACCAGGGATGCCACCAGACCACCAGGGATGACCAGCACAAGGTATGCCACCCTAGACCACCAGAGATTCCAGTCAGTGCCCACAATGGATGCCAATCAGTGCCCCCAATGGATGCCAATCAGGGCCCACAATGGGCATCACTGATTGGCATGCATTATTGTTTTTGCACTGATTGGCATCCATTAGTACAGTATAATATAATACAATGCCGCCTATCAGTGCCCATCTGTGCCACCTATCAGTGCCCATCCATGCCCATCTGTGCCGCCTATCCATGACCATCTGTGCTGCCTACCCATGCCCATCTGTACCGCCTATCCATGCCCATCTGTACCGCCTATCCATGCCAATCTGTGCCAGCTATCAGTGCCAATTTGTGCCACCTATCAGTGCCCATCCATGTCGCCCATCAGTGACACCTATCAGTGCCCATCAGTGCCGCCTATCCATGCCCATCTGTGCCGCCTATCCATGCCCATCTGTACCGCCTATTAGTGCCCATCAGTGCCGCCTATCAGTGCCGCCTATCAGTGCCACATATCAGTGTCCATCAATGCCACCTCATCAGTGCCACTTCATTGGTGCCACCTCATTGGTGCCCATCAGTGTAGCCCCATCAGTACCCATCAGTGAAGGAGAAAACTTACTTATTACAAAGTTTTGAAACTGAAACAAAAAAAACATATTTTTTTTCAAAATTTTCGGTATTTTTTTATTTGTTTAGCAAAAAATAAAAACCGTAGAGGTGATCAAATACAGGGCCGTCTTTAGCGCAGAGCAAACGGGGCACTTGCCGTGGGCCCAATGTTTGTAGGGGGAACCGCGCTGCTACCCGTGAATTGGGGCCCCAATGAAGGTTTTGCAGAGTGCGCAGAGGACGCGGGATGGGAGGCTGTATTCCCGTGCTAGCCAGCTGAGAGGGGGCGGGGCCGGGAACTCCACTGACGCTCTGACCCCGCCCCCTTACAGCCTGTATGCTCAGAACAGAGCGGCTGTAGGGAGAGCAGTGATCGGAGTGGGAGCGTCAGTGGAGCTCCCGGCCCCGCCCCCGGACCTCTGTATTCCCCAGCCAGTATAGAGGGGGCGGGGCCGGGAGCTCCACTGACGCTCCCACTCCGAGCACTGGCTCTCACTACAGCCGCTCTGTTCCGAGCATACAGGCTGCACGGGGGCGGGGTCAGAGCGCCAGTGGAGCTCCCGGCCCCGCCCCCTCTCAGCTGGCTAGCGCGGGAATACAACCTCCCGTGTCCTCTGTGCACTCTGCAAAACCTTCATTTGGGGCCCCAATTCACGGGTAACGGGGCCCCCCTACAAAGCATCAGTGGAGCATCAGTGTTGTAGTGAGATCAGAGAATGGAAGCCCCGTCCACATACCTCTAAATGTATGTAGTGATTTTGGCTGCTCAGGTAAGTCCTTGCACCCATAAAATGCCTGACTGCTTAAACCCTGAGCTGTGTTATTCAACTGTCAAGCTGTGCGTTGCTGAAAGTTCTCTGACCATCACCTGTAGCATGTACGCAGTCTCTGATTGTCTCCTGCAGCATGTCCGCAGTCTCTGATTGTCTCCTGCAGTATGTCCACAGTCTCTGATTGTCTCCTGCAGTATGTCCGCAGTCTCTGATTGTCTCCTGCAGTATGTCCGCAGTCTCTGATTGTCTCCTGCAGTATGTCCGCAGTCTCTTATTGTCTCCTGCAGTATGTCCACAGTCTCTGATTGTCTCCTGCAGTATGTCCGCAGTCTCTGATTATCTCCTGCAGTATGTCCGCAGTCTTTGATTGTCTCCTGCAGTATGTCCGCAGTCTTTGATTGTATCCTGCAGTATGTCCGCAGTCTGATTGTCTCCTGCAGTATGTCCGCAGTCTCTTATTGTCTCCTGCAGTATGTCTGCAGTCTCTGATTGTCTCCTGCAGTATGTCCGCAGTCTCTGATTGTCTCCTGCAGTATGTCCGCAGTCTCTGATTGTCTCCTGCAGTATGTCCGCAGTCTCTGATTGTCTCCTGCAGTATGTCCGCAGTCTCTGATTGTCTCCTGCAGTATGTTCGCAGTCTCTGATTGTCTCCTGCAGTATATTCGCAGTCTCTGATTGTCTCCTGTAGTATGTCGCCAGTCTCTGTCTCCTGCAGTATGTCGCCAGTCTCTGATTGTCTCCTGCAGTATGTCGCCAGTCTCTGATTGTCTCCTGCAGTATGTCCGCAGTCTCTGATTGTCTCCTGCCGTATGTCCGCAGTCTCCGATTGTCTCCTGCAGTATGTCCGCAGTCTCCGATTGTCTCCTGCAGTATGTCTACAGTCTCTGATTGTCTCCTGCAGTATGTCCGCAGTCTCTGATTGTCTCCTGTAGTATGTCTGCAGTCTCTAAACCTCTCCTGTAGTATGTCTGCACTCTCTGACACTCTCCTGTAGTATGTGCATTAATGTGCCCCTTTATTTGCTCAATTATTTAGGATTGCTCCCCTGCTCAGTGAGAGGTAATGATGTGTATTAGCCTGTAGCAACCAATCAGCGAACAGTAGTGATCTGCTTTAATCTCTAGCAGCCAATCAGTAAGTGGCAATGATGTGTATTAACCTTTAGCAACCAATCGGCAAGCAGAAATTATATGTTGTAACCTCTAGCAACCACCCAGCGAGCAGTAAGGATAGGCTGTAACCTCTGGCAAACAATTGCAATCACTGCGTGATCTGCTGCAGTAAACTGATTTTGAGTCTACCTGCTATTTTTTGTATGTCTCAGAATGGAGGGGGGGGCCCCAAGAAAATGTTTGCCCAGGGCCCAATCAAAATTAAAGACGGCCCTGATCAAATACCACCAAAAGAAAGCTCTATTTGTGGGAAAAAAATTATAAAAATTTGTTTAAGTGCCCAGTATGCCCACCTTAAAAAGGTGTTTAAGTGCCCAGTATTGAAGTGGTTAAAGGGGTTGTAAAGGGAAAGGGATTTTTATTTTATTTTTTAAATAACAAACATGTTATATTTACCTCCATTGTGCAGCTCGTTTTGCACAGAGTGGCCCCGAACCTGGTCTTCTGGAGTCCCTCGGCGGCTGTCTCGGCTTCCCCCCGCAAGTACTTCTCAGGTTCATGCGAGCTCCCACGCATGGTGAGAAGCACTTGCGGGCGCGCTCCCATGATACAGCCGGCAGCTACATAGCCGCTCACTGTATCACTCGTCCCCGCCCCCCAACCTGCCGCATCATTGAATGTGATTGACAGCAGCGTGAGCCAATAGCATTAAGGTTTTTTCACCTTAATGCATAGAATGCATTAAGGTGAATTTTTTTTTACCTTTACAACCCCCTTAATCTAACTCAAGCTATCTCGCCTCTGGCCACGCAAACAACACTACATGCAGTCGCTATGTAAGAAGCCTTATATAGTGTGGGGCATGGAGTTAGTCCTCCTGAGCAATGATTGGCCAAAGGCACCCTGCCTTTGGCCAATTATGGCTCTCTCAGCAGAGCGCGCTGTGATTGGCCAAAGCATGCAGGTCAGGTCACATCCTCAGAAGATCACTTCAGTCCCTCATCCCTGACACTGTTGAGACCTCAAAAATAGCTGCTTCAGGACAGCAGCCTCTGAGTCTTTGAAACCCTCCTGGGGAGAAGGAACAATCTCTCCAGGGCTTTAGACTATTTACCACCTCCCCAGCCCCCTTCTGGACACTCCTCTCCAGTGATTGGCCAGACCATGATAAATGTTAAGGCTGATCATCTAAATCTCCCTCCCTATGTTCCTGAAGCTTTAGGCAGGGGAAAGCAATCAAACTCCCAGTCTGTGAAACCTTGAACAGACCAGAGCAAAACCTTGAACAGACCAGAGCAAACCATCACTGCTCACTTGACTACAGAAGGATCCAAAAATAGATGTCTAGCCTCCTATGCTAAGAGGGTGCTACACATGCAAGTACTATAGTTGTGTCTTCCTACACTGTGTGCATCAATAGAAGCACACAGCCTCATAGTCTAGGGTAGTAAAGTACTTCCCTGCTTCTGCCCGCTTGATCAAGCTATTAGACTGGCTGGAGACTGCACTGCCCAGTTTTAATGCTTTCCAGTGAAGACCAGCAGATCAAGGAACCAGCACTGAGAAAGCAGGAGCCAACAGCACTGAAAGTTGTAAACTGTAAGTGCTGGGATAAGAATTTAAACAAATAGATTACTGGGGAAGGCTTACTTTATAATTCTCAGTGTGCTAAACTGAGGTTTCATACTACTCTCTCCAGCATTCAGCCAACAAAGTCAGAGCACCCAACCAGCATATTTGTTCCTGGTTAGTGAAGCAATGGTTATGAAGACAGCCCTGTAACTTGTACCTACATAATCAAGTCAGTAAGAGCAACAGGATACACCCATTCACACAAAGAGCTGTAACGTCACTACTTTCTCAGGATTGTACTGCCCTTTTTTAGGTAACAGACTTTCTGCTTCCAAATGAGCTAAAGAACAATGAACCTTATGCCCTGTACACGCGGTCGGACAGTCCGACCACAAAATCCGACTTTTTCCGACTGATTTTGGCTGAAACTTGTGTTGCATACACAGGATCGCACAAAGTTGTCGGAAAATCCAATCATTCAGAGCGAGGTGATGTAAATCACGTATGACGGGACTATAAAGAGGTCAATCGCTAATAGCTTTCGTCTTGTAATTTATTCTGAGCATGCATGGCACTTTGTCCGTCGGAATTCTGTACACACAATCGGAAAAAGTCAGATCGGATTTTGTTGTTGGAAAATTTTAGATCCAGCTCTCAAACTTTTTCTGTCGGAAATACAGATGGAAAAAGTCCGACAGAGCCCACACACGATCGGATTTTCCGACAACATAATCCGATCAGACTTTTTCCATCAGAAATTCCGACCGTGTGTATGGGGCATAATAGATGCACAGCAAAAGAATTGGATAAACAATTATTCACCAAGCTGGACAAAATATGCTTATTTTAAACACACCTCCTCAACAATAGATTCGATTACCTTAGCAAACACAGACCTGCATATAGCCACATATAAATGTATGGTTTTACAGAGTAGAGCACAGGCACTGCGTTGCTTTAACTGGCAATTGCGCGGTCGTGCGATGTTGTACCCAAACAAAATTAACGTCCTTTTTTTCCCTACAAATAAAGCTTTTTATTCCTGTCGGTATCTGCATTAAGGAGATTTGCTCTCTCTATGTGTCCTCTTTACAATTATCATTAAAGGAAAAGAAAATCACAATTTTAGGTTGTCCCCAAAAAATAATTGGAAATCTTTCAATGGGGACACCAGTTCTAGTGACCTGGAGGTCCCCAAGGAGATCACTTAATTTGCAGGGATTTCCTCTCACTTCATGTTTGGCTATGGGACAGGAAATTAGGGGAAATCTCAGCAATCGGGCACAGATGGTGAGAAAAAAAAATCAGACGGTGGTTATAACTCTCTCTTATTCTATTCAAAATGAAAAAAAAAAAAGGTTTTCCTATAATTTTACTTTGGTGCCCAGCCAGTCACTGACCTACAAAAAGCATGAGGCTGGGTTCACACTGATCCAAACTGAATGTGGGTTTCCCTGCAGTCAATTCACATGACAGGAGACTGTGACCGGCTCTCAATGGTGCCGGCTCACAGATCTCTGGGCCGGCCTCAGAAAGCATTGCACAGGAGTCCTGTGTGTCTTTGGCTCAGATTCAGGTCTGAACTTAGGCTAAAGTTTGGGCCTGATTAGTCCCTGAAATGGAGAACAGGGATGTACCGGACCCCTGCTGTGAGCCACATCCACACACAATGTGAATCCAGCCTGAAGCCAGTAAATTCACAACTCCCTTCCTCAGTGATTCGGGAGCAGCTGAGCTGCCATATTTATTTTTTCATAGTTCTCCTTTAGGAAAAGGGCTTAAAGGATAAGTTCACCTCTATGAAATAAATAATAAATACACATATTTATGTAGGAAAACAAACAAATGTGCATTTATAATTTTTTTCACAGAAGCCTGCAGAGCATTGATCCACTGCGATCAGTGGATCGGGGTGCAATGTCAGGCTCCTGCAGACACTGCCTACAGCTCTGTGCCCATAACTCTGTATGGGCAGTCAGTTTCAGAGCTGTAGGAAGTATCAATAGACTCCAAGCGTGCTGATCAGCACACTTGCAATCCATTAAAAACTACAAGTTGTCTGCCATCATGGTAGACGGGACTTGTAGTTTATTCATTCACAGATCAACACAGCCATGCCAATTTTGCTGCAGAGGAGAGGAACCACCGCCTGCTGTCACAGGGGAATTCGCTGAAACCGGTTACATGTAAAAAATGTGTGTAACATGGAACATTTTCCTAAAGGAGAACCTATACTTTAAAGTGGATTTCCAACCTAAACCTAAATTAGTCTTAAAAATGTTCCCTTCCTACTAAAACCTAACTAACTTGTGTAAAAAATTGATATACTTACCTACTTTTAGCCCACACTGGTCCAGTCATGTGATCCGCAGCTCTGACTCCCCTGTGTCAGTCAGTGGCAGAGGGTGCAAGCATAACGGCTGAGACATAGAAGCCTATGAATGATGTCATGGCTCCCAGAATTCCAAGGCATTGTGGCATGCTCCTTCTTCTCTCCTGCTCTGACACAAGGGATCGCGGGACTGGACTTGAGTGGATTAAAAATACTGTCGGTAAGGTATATACAGTATCTCACCAAAGTGAGTACACCCCTCACATTTTTGTAAATATTTTATTCTACGTTTTTCATGTGATGACACTAAAGAAATGGGGGGGGGGTCAGCCTGTCAGTGCTCAGACCATATGCCGCATGCTGCACCATATTGGTCTGCATGGTTGTTGTCCCAGAAGGAAGCCTCTTCTAAAGATAATATACAAAATAGCCTGCAAACTGTTTGCTGAAGACAAGCAGACTAAGGCCGCGTACACACGGGCGGATTGTCTGCCCAACTTAGTCCGCTGAACCGTGTTTCAGCGGACAATCCGCTCGTGTGTGGGCTTCAGCGGACTTTTTCAGCGGACAATCTGACGGACTTAGTCTTTCGGAATTTCCGTAATTTTGTCCGTCCAAACTTGGTTTTGTCCGTCCAAACTTGGTTTCAGCGGACAGTCCGCTCGTGTGTAGGCAAGTTGGACGGACTAAGTATGGCGCATGCTCAGAAAGGATTTACACGGCCGAAGGTTGCATTGCAGTGTCGTTTTTCTAGTCCCGTCGTACGTGCTGTACACGTCATCGCGCAAGTTTTCAGCGGACTGTCTGTTCATCGTGTGTGGTCAAGTCCGTTCATTCAAAAGTTGAACGGACTGTCTGTCGGATTGTCTGACGAACTTAGTTGGGCAGACAATCCGCCCGTGTGTACGCGGCCTAACATGGATTACTGGAACCATGTCCTGTGGTCTGATGAGACTAAGATAAACTTATTTGGTTCAGATGGTGTCAAGCATGTGTAGCAGCAACCAGGGGAGGAGTACAAAGACAAGTGTGTCTTGCCTACAGTCAAGCATGTTGTTGGGAGTGTCATGGTCTGGGGCTGCATGAGTGCTGCCGGTACTGGGGAGCTACAGTTCATTGAGTGAACCATGAATGCCAACATGTACTGTGACATACTGAAGCAGAGTATAATTCCCTCCCTTCGGAGACTGGGCCAACATGATAACAACCCCAAACACACCTCCAAGACGACCACTGCCTTGCTAAAGAAGCTGAGGGTAAAGGTGATGGACTGGCCAAGCATGTCTCCAGACCTAAACCCTATTGAGCATCTGTGGAGCATCCTGAAATGGAAGGCGGAGGCAAAAGGTCTCTAACACCTACCAGCTCCGTGATGTCGTCATGAAGGAGTGGAAGAGGCAGTGCTGGAAAATAATGGTGGTCACACAAAATATTGACACTTTGGACCCAATTTGGACATTTTCACTTAGGGGTCTACTTACTTTTGTTGTCAGCAGTTTTGACATTAATGGTTGTGTGCTGAGTTATTTTGAGGGGAGAGCATATTTACACTGTTACACAAGCTGTACACTCACTACTTTACATTGTAGCAAAGTGTCATTTCTTCAGTGATGTCATATGAAAAGAAATAATAAAATATTTACAAAAATGTGAGATACTGTATATACATCTTTTTTATACAGATAAGACAGCATAGGTGTGATAGGAGATAGGAGGAAACATTTTAACACTAGTTAGGTTTATGCTGGAATTCTACTTTAACAAATTGGAAAATGCCTGGAGGAAGGAAAAAAAAGGAGAGGAGCCAGCTAGAAAGGAGTCAGCTGCATGTTGCTTCTTATCAGGAGCATGCATTTTGCCTGCATTGGAAAAGGTAGCCACATGCATGACAACTTCTCCATTCAGTTACGTAGATCAGAAGTTCTGACTTTTCTTCATGGCGGCTATCGTATTTCTTTTAATGAGAGGTTTCCTTAATGTACATGCGGTCGGACATTCCGACCACAAAATCCATCGGATTTTTTCAGACGGGTTTTGTCCGAAACTTGTGTTGCATACACACGGTTGCACAAAGTTGTTAAAAACATCTGATCATTCTGAACAAGGTAACGTACAACACGTACGACAGGACTATAAACGGGCCAGTTGCCAATAGCTTTTGTCTCTTAGTTTATTTTGAGCATGCATGGCACTTTGTCTGTCGGAATTGTCTACACACCATCGGAATTTATGCGATCGGATTTTGTTGTGGGAAAATTTTAGATCCTGCTCTCAAACTTTGTGCGTCGGAAAATCCGACAGAAAAAGTCCAATAGAGCCCACACACGATCGGATTTTCTGACAACATAATCCGATCTGACTTTTTCCATCGGAATTTCCGACCGTGTGTTCAGGGCATTACAGTAAAAGGTTATGGGATTGCATCACACAATCTTCAGTCCAATTTATTGTATCTTTATTGTAGCAACGTAAGAGTACTGGAGTCACCAAAAAACATCTTTAGTTGCACTGTTGTAAATCTTCTGACTTAGACAATGTGTTTGAGGACTGATATTGTATCTTAAATCATATCTCCATCATTTGGGCAAAAATCAGCTTAGAACTAAAATTAGGCAATAACTATTTATTATACAGGAGTTTAATAAAATGTTTTTGCCTAAATTAGAGGACCTCCAATCAGTATCATGGGGAAGTCTAATTTCTATTGGAGCCCTGCACAACAGAGATAATCAGTCAGGCAGGATATAAATCCTCCTACAGTCAATATTTTAACATTTTATTTGAACATTAACCACTTAAGGACCGCCTCACGCCGATGTATGTCGGCAGAATGGCACGGCTGGGCACAAGCACGTACCTGTACGTTGCTCTTTAAGTGCCCAGCCATAGGTCGGGACCCGGTCCTGAGCTCTGTGACCGGGGTCGCGGGACCAGCTGGTGTCCTGCGATCGGGTCACAGAGCTGAAGAACAAGGAGAGGTCTGTGTAAACAAACTTCTCCCCATGCTTCCTACTGTGGCTGTCACCGATCGTCTGTTCCCTTTTATAGGGAAAGACGATCAGTGACGTAAAATTCCAGGCCACGCCCCCTACAATAAAAAACCACATAACGTCATACATAACACCTACACTGCCCCCTAGTGGTTAACTCCTTCACTGCCAGTGTAGGAATCAGTGCATTTAAATAGCGCTGATTGCTGTATAAATGACAATGGTCCCAAAAATGTGTCAAAAATGTCCTATGTGTCCTCCATAATGTCGCAGTCACAATAAAAATCGCTGATCGCCGCCATTACTAGTAAGAAAAAAATATTAATAAAAATGCTATAAAACTATCCCTTGTTTTGTAAACGAAATAACTTTTGCGCAAACCAATCAATAATCGCTAATTGCAATTTTTTTTAACCAAAAATATGTAGAAGAATACGTATCGGCCTAAACTAAGGAAAACATTTTTTTTTTTTTGGGGGATATTTATTACAGCAAAAAGTAAAAAATATTGCATTTTTTTAAAAATTGTCTCTATATTTTTGTTTATAGCGCAAAAAATAAAAACCGCAGAGGTAATCAAATACCACCAAAAGAAAGCTCTATTTATGGGAAAAAAAGGACACCAATTTTGTTTGGGAGCCACGTCGCACAACCGCGCAATTGTCAATTAAAGCGACGCAGTGCCGAATCGCAAAAAGGGGCTTCGTCCTTTGGCTGCAAATTGGTCCGGGGCTTAAGTGGTTAAAGTGGTATTAAACCCAAAAGCAAATATTTATTCTGTTGCAGCTAACCATTTCATAGATGTGATGGCCGCATTAACTTTCTTTTATAAGCTTTTTTTCTTCTATTTTCATAAATAATGAAAAATGATGGCGCAAAGACAGCCAGTAACCTCAACAGTGGTAAGGGCTAAATTCACAGTTCATGAGTCCATTTTGGTGCGGACCAGCTTGCCTCTCCTATCAGAGCAGCACCTCAGCAGATGGAAGAGTCATCTGTAATATAGTAAATGGATAAAAAAAAGGCACATCTAAGTGCACCAAGTCAAGTATTTATTAATAAAAAAGTAAAAAATCCACTCATTCAGTAGAATGAAAAAAAGCTTATTATCAAAGCAAAAGCTGTCACTACAGGGGCCCAAGCTGAGCAGCAATGATACAGGATTATACACTTGGTGCCAGCCAGTATATTTATAAAGAGGAGAGTTGACCATATGGAGGCAGGCTTGAGAAAGAGGCGTTACCACCTTGCAATGCATAGTCACATCCCCTTCCACGCCCCAATGACTGATGTCATCAACAAACTTTCCCAAGCTGTCAGATCAGTTCCAGTGCCACTACAGTCCTTTCTGCTGCTGGTGGCTCTGCTCTACATTATCCTGGATCGCTACTGCTTGGCTTGGTTTTCCTTTGATGATATGCCTTGTTTCATTCTACTAAATATGAGAAGATAATTCACGTTTTTATTACCAAACACCTGACTTGCTGCACTTAGATTTGCCCTCTTGTGTCCATTTTCTTCTATTTTCACCTGGTGATTCAACCAGTAAATCTGTTGTATTTCAAAAGAACAAGTTCTCCAGCAGAATTTTACAGGGATGAGAAAACCTATGTAACACTAGCAGGGGTCCTTACAATAATTGGCTTAACCTTTATCCCTAAAGGGGAAAAAATTATACTGTAACTTCCTATAAAGCATTTGCTTGAGTTTGGCTTCAGTTTGTTTATTTAAATATACTAGTACATCTAGTACTCCCCTCCCCCCCAGACTGACACAGGTGCCTCCTGTGCTCCTTCATTCAGAGTGAGGCACTCTAATACAGGAGGTGTGTTACTGGCCAGATCACCGTTGGAAACCGAGGGGGGAAAAAAAAGCCTAAAAAAAGTAATACTAATACTAATGCAGTCATCAAATCTAATAATTGGTAACCTGCAATATATTACATTTTTGGTTTGGGATTCAAAACTGCTTTAAAGTGGTGTTCCAGCGGTGAATTTTTTTTAAAAAAAAAGTCAGCAGCTAAAAAAAAAGTAGCTGCTGCCTTTTAATAAGGAATCTCACCTTTCCATGGCGACCAAGGCCGACCCGTATCTCGGGTCCCGGCGCCACCATCCTCACTAAGGGAAACAGGCAGTGGAGCCTTGCGGCTTCACTGCCCGTTTCCTACTGCACATGCGCGAGTCGCGCAGCGATTTGTGAATGGGACGCGCTTTGTTAGGAAACACACAGTTCCAAAACACAGTGTGCCCCATTACCCAGAAGGCAACGCGACGAGGAGAGAAGACCGAGGATCACCGCAGAGTAGGAAGAAGCAGATCAGGAAGACTGTCTAGCAACAGGGTACATAGTGATCCTGCGCAAAAAATAAGTATAATAAATTATATATAAAAAACAAGTAAGAAATTAATATATGCAATAATGGGTCATTCAAGGCAAAACAGAGTATGTCACTGGTAATAGTCCTAAATGATATAGAAAATAGGCACCATCTCATCAATCCGGGTATAAAAAGTCTCTCAAATAGTAAATCAAAAGGTGTATCAAAGAATATATACTAAAAGCTGGTTCCCACACATAGAAGAGAACAAAATAATCAGGGAGATCCAAATCTGGGCTATCAGAACTCTCACCTCCACTCCTTTGTTATAATCGCATCTGACTTAGGGAATTCTCCTGTTTATCTTATTCTCCACCACCAGGGGGTCTTCCACTCCTTCACTTCTATAACTCAATGATGTGGACACGAATATTAAAGCGGGAGTCCGCCGGGAGTCCGCGTTTTTTTTTTTTTTAAAAGCCAGCAGCTACAAATACTGCAGCTGCTGACTTTTAAAATAGTGACACTTACCTGTCCAGCGCGCCCGCGATGTCGGCACCCGAAGCCGATCTCTTGATCGTCTCTCGGGTGCTGCCGCTGCCATCTTGGGTATGGGAATCAGGAAGTGGAGCCTTTCGGCTTCATTTCCCAGTTCCCTACTGCGCATGCGCGAGTCGCGCTGCGCAATAAGGATGGACCCGCTGCCTCTGGGATCTGTGTGTTTCCCAGCAGGCAGCGGGGGACTTTTTGGAAAGGGGCGTAATCTACGCCCCTTTCCGCAGATAGCTATCCCGGAAGTGGGTGCAGATACCTGTACTGTACAGGTACCTGCACCCCCCTCCCCCCAAAAGGTGCCAATTGTGGCGCCGGAGGGGGGGAGGATTCCAATGAGCGGAAGGTCCACTTTAGGGTGGACCTCCGCTTTAAGCCACCAGGGGGCCATCCATCCCTGCAGTGAATGTACTGGGCGCCAGGTCACCGCCTTCGCAATGATGTGTCATTCATTCAAAGGGAGAAAGAGGGGGAAAGAAGCCTCCAATTGTGCTGTTTTTTTTTAGGGTGGCCCTCCACTTTAAGGCTGCTCCAGTCAGGCTTCTGGAGCTCTTCTTTCAAATGCAAAACGAATGAAGTGATTACATCATGTATGCGGAAGTTGCTATTTGTTATTTTAAAATGTTTCTGAAGCCAAATATCCAGATGGTACATTGTGTTTACATGTCAGTCCCTCAATTCACATACAAGTACCAGTATAGGTACCAACAAGGCACCCTGGTTGCTGTGAACTGTTATAGGCTCCATTCACATCAATGCATTTTTGTGCCTCTGCGTTTTTGGAAAGGGTCAGGGACTTTTTTAAATGCAAAAATTTGCTTTTTTGGTTTCAATTACTTCAATGGAGAAACCTCAGAAAAGCATATAGTGTGTTTTTACCATGATTTTGCTTTTTTAACCAGTTCCCAACCAGCTCACATCTATATACAGGGGCAGAATGGCTCACCTGCGTGAAACCCCGTACAGGTATGGGGTTTCTTTAAGAGCCACCAGTGACAATTTTTTTTTTACCAAAAATATGTAGAAGAATATATATTGGCCTAAACAGATGAAGAAATTTGTTTTTTAAAAACATGTGTGGGGATATTTATTATAACAAAAAGTAAAGAAAAAAATTTTTTTTTTCAAAATTGTCGCTCTTTTTTTGTGTATAGTGCAAAAATTTAAAACCGCAGAGGTGATCAAATAGCACCAAAAGAAAGCTCTATTTGTGGGGAAAAAAAGGACGCAAATTTCATTTGGGTACAGCATTACATGACCGTGCAATTACCAGTTAAAACGGCGCAGTGCCAAATTGTAAAGTGCTCTGGTCAGGAAGGGGGGTAAAACCTTCTGGGGCTGAAGTAGTTAAATCTGCCCAACAACAAACTAAAAAAAACCCCATAAAAACGCAAATCGCAGTAAAAAAGCAGGGCAGAAACGCTCAAAAGCAACATGCATAGATGTGAATCAAACCTCAGTTTGGCAATTTTCTACTTTAACATATGTTTGTAATTAGAGCAGTGAACTGTATTGTGAAATTACATGATTGTCAGAGGAATACCCCGTACAGACGATCGGATTTTCTGATGGGAAATGTTGGATGTCAAACTGTTGGTGGAAAATCCAACCGTGTGTATGCTCCATCGGACAATTGTTGTCAGACTTTCCGTCAACAAATTTTGGACAGCATGTGTTCAAATTTGCCACCAACAAATGTGTGTTGTCAGATTTTCTGATCGTGTGTACACAAGTCCATCAGACAAAAGTTCAAAGTACAAACAGGCATGCTTGGAAGCAGAAGCGCTCCGTCTTGTAAACTAGCGTTTGTAATATATAATTAACATTCGTGGCGTGGAAAATTATGAAATCTCGAAATGCAGCGCACAATTCTCTTCTTCTTTAATGGGATAATAATGAAGCTGCTTTGCTGGTGATACAGATGGAGTTATTGCAAACACATTTTTTTTTTACTAGTGATATCAAGAATATTATTATTATGTTTTTTTGTTTTTTTTTATTTGGGCAAGTTACCAAAACACCATTATCCCTAAGTTTATAAGATCAAAGATACAACTATGTTGGTGTCCCTTGTCAATTTTACATTTTATTATTTAAAATGTAACTGCCTACTCCCAAACTGTCATTTTAAGTAAAACACATAGCCAAGTATTATTCTATACAATTTTTTTATTGTGCATTAAAAAAAAAAAAAATTAGACATCCTATCCGCCAATAGAACTTAACCAAAAAGTGCATTCAAAAATATAGAAAATATACCAAGTCAAATCATTATTCAACCAAAAGAAATATGTCAAAGCAATAACTCCAAGGCCAATAATAAATAACATGTTATCTCCTCCGATTCCGCAACATGTCTTGTTGACGAACAGCCATTCAAGAACAAACTGAAAAGCACATAATGAAAAATGCAAACTGCAAAGCGCTAAATGAAAAACGTGTAAAGAAAAGCGAAAATCAAACTCACCAAACTTCTACTAACAATAAATTAGCAGAAGGAGCCCAAAGGGTGGCTCTAAAGAGGGGAAAAAACGCGTAGTACGTCACTGTGTTCATAATTATTGGCCAACATTTGTGTGACTGTGTGTATGCAAGAAAAGTTTGAGCCAACGGCCTTTAGACAAAATTCCACGGTTTTGTTGGTGGAAAGTCCGATCGTGTGTACAAGGCATAAAGTTTGAGCGACTTGTGTATATCAGTTAAGACGGCTCTCATAGGGAAACAATAAATTTGAACCGAGCCCAACTGGGGAACCTTGCTGATATTAATTGTGGCTGAGAAGGCACAAGTTTTAAAGTACACTTGTCAGAGGTAAAACTACTATAGGCATACCCCACTTTTAAGTACACAATGGGGTTTATTTGCTAAAACTGGAAAATGAAAAATCAGGCTCACTTCTGCATGAAGACCAATGAGCTTCTAACCACAGCTTGTTCAATTAAGCTTTGGTAATATGCAGAAGTGAGCCTGATTTTGCACTTTCCGACTTTAGTAAATAAACCCCATTGAGTACTTAAAAGTGGGGTATGCCTGTGTACAACCATAGTGTTTCTATGCTAGTGTATACCAAAAGCAGACACAATCATAGAAGACAAACCCTATTGTTGCATGCTGTATTTTAAGAAAGGAATATGATGTGAGGGATCCTTCTTCTTTAACCACCTCAGTACAGTGCAGTTACACCCCCTTCCTGACCAGACCAATTTTCAGCTTTCAGCGCTCTCACAGTTTGAATGACAATTACTCAGTCATCCAACACTGTATCCATATGAAACTTGCGTCCTTTTTTCCACACAAATAGAGCTTTCTTTTAGTGGTATTTAATCACTAGTGGGGTTTTTATTTTTTGTGCTATAAATAAAATAAAACGTAAATTTTGTGAAAAAAATGCCTTTTTCTTAGTTTCTGTCATAAATTATTGCTAATTAGTAATTTTTCTTCATAAATTTTGGCCAAAATTTATACTGCTACATATCTTTGGTAAAAATAACCCACATTAGTATATATTATTTGGTCTTTGTGAAAGTTATAGAGTCTACAAACTATGGTGCCAATCACTGAAAATTGATCACTTCTGATCAGGCCTTCAGTACATCAGGTGTATCTCATTTCTTGAGACACTAACAAGTCAGGAAAGTACAAATACCCCCCAAATGACCCCTTTTTACAAAGTAGACATCCCAAGGTATTAAGTAAGTAGCATGGTGAGTTTTTTTAAGTTGTCATTTTTTCCCACAATTCTTTGCAAAATGAAGATTTTTTTTATTTTTTTTTTTTTTTTTTACTAAATTGTCATATTATCAGGTTATTTCTCACACACAGCATATGCATACAACAAATTACACCCCAAAATACATTCCGCTACTCTTCCCGAGTACGGCGATACCACATGTGTGAGACTTTTACACAGCCTGGCCACATACAGAGGCCCAACATTGATGTAGTACCTTCAGACGTTCTACGAGCAAAAATGACGCATCTCATTTCTCAACCACCTATTACACTTTTGAAGTCCCTGGAGTACCAGGACAATGGAATTTCCCATAAAATGACCCCATTTTGGAAAGCAGACACCCCAACGTATAATCTGTGAGGCATAATGAGTCTTTTGAATGGTTAATTTTTTTCCAGAAGTTTTTGGAATATGTGGAAAAAAATTAAAACGCATTTTTTTTTTACACAAGTTTGTCAATTTATAAGATATTTCTAACACATAGCATGTATATAGCAAAAATTACATCCCAAAATACATTCTGCTACTCTTCCCGAGTACGGCAATACCACATGTGTGAGACTTTTACACAGCCTGGCCACATACAGAGCACTAACATTGATGTAGTACCTTCAGACGTTCTACGAGCAAAAATTACGCATCTCGTTTCTCAACCACCTATTACACTTTTGAAGGCCCTGGAGTACCAGGACAATGGAATTTCCCATAAAATGACCCCATTTTAGAAAGCAAACACCCCAACGTATAATCTGTGAGGCATAATGAGTCTTTTGAATGGTTATTTATTTTCCAGAAGTTTTTGGAATATGTGGAAAAAAATTAAAACGCATTTTTTTTTACACAAAATTGTCAATTTATAAGATATTTCTAACACATAGCATGTATATAGCAAAAATTACACCCCAAAATACATTCTGCTACTCCTCCCGAGTACGGCAATACCACATGTGTGTGACTTTTACACAGCCTGGCCACATAGAGAGGCCGAACATTGAAGTAGTACGTTTAGGCGTTCTAGGAGCATAAATGACACATCTTATTTCATTCCTACCCATCACACTTTTGAAGGTCCTGGACCACCAGGACAGTGCAATTACCCACAAAATGACCCCATTTTGGAAAGCAAACACCCCAACGTATATTCTATCAGACATGGGCTGCAAATAGGTACTCGGGTACTCTGATGGGCTGGAGATAGGTACTCGGGTACTCTGATGGCCTGGTGACAGGTACTCGGGTACTCTGATGGCCTGGTGACAGGTACTCGGGTACTCTGATGGCCTGGTGACAGGTACTCGGGTACTCTGATGGCCTGGTGACAGGTACTCGGGTACTCTGATGGCCTGGTGACAGGTACTCGGGTACTCTGATGGCCTGGTGATAGGTACTCAGGTACTCTGATGGCCTGGTGACAGGTACTCGGGTACTCTGATGGCCTGGTGACAAGTACTCAGGTACTCTGATGGCCTGGTGACAGGTACTCGGGTACTCTGATGGCCTGGTGACAGGTACTTGGGTACTCTGATGGCCTGGTGACAGGTACTCGGGTACTCCGATGGCCTGGTGACAGGTACTCGCGTACTCTGATGGCCTGGTGACAGGTACTCGGGTACTCTGATGGCCTGGTGACAAGTACTCGAGTACTCTGATGGTCTGGTGACAGGTACTCGGGTACTCTGATGGCCTGGTGACAGGTACTCGGGTACTCTGATGGCCTGGTGACAGGTACTCGGGTACTCTGATGGCCTGGTGACAAGTACTCAGGTACTCTGATGGCCTGGTGACAAGTACTCAGGTACTCTGATGGCCTGGTGACAAGTACTCAGGTACTCTGATGGCCTGGTGACAAGTACTCAGGTACTCTGATGGCCTGGTGACAAGTACTCTGATGGTTTGGTGACTGGTATTTGGGTACTCTGAAGGGCGGTGACAGGTACTCATATGGACTGTGACAGGTACTCGGGTACTCAGATGGACTGTGACAGGTACTCGGGTACTCAGATGGACTGTGACAGGTACTCTGGTACACAGATGGACTGGAACAGGTACTCGGGTACTCAGATGGACTGTGACAGGTACTCGGGTACCCTGATGGACTGTGACAGGTACTCGGGTACCCTGATGGACTGTGACAGGTACTCGGTACTCTATTGGACTGTGACAGGTACTCGGTACTCGAATGGACTGTGACCGGTACTCGGTACTCGAATGGACTGTGACAGGTACTCGGTACTCTAATGGACTGTGACAGGTACTCGGTACTCTAATGGACTGTGACAGGTACTCGGTACTCTAATGGACTGTGACAGGTACTCGGGTACCCTGATGGACTGTGACAGGTACTCGGGTACTCAGATGGGCTGTGACAGGTACTCGGGTACCCTGATGGACTGTGACAGGTACTTGGTACTCTAATGGACTGTGACAGGTACTCGGGTACTCTAATGGACTGTGACAGGTACTCGGGTACCCTGATGGGCCGTGACAGGTACTCGGGTACCCTGATGTGCCGTGACAGGTACTCGGGTACCCTGATGTGCCGTGACAGGTACTCGGGTACCCTGATGTGCCGTGACAGGTACTCGGGTACCCTGATGTGCCGTGACAGGTACTCGGGTACTCTGATGTGCAGTGACAGGTACTCGGATACTCTGATGTGCCATGACAGGTACTCGGGTACTCTGATGGGCCGGGACAGGTACTCGGGTACTCTGATGGGCCGGGACAGGTACTCGGGTACCCTGATGGGCCGGGACAGGTACTCGGGTACTCTGATGAGCCGGGACAGGTACTCGGGTACCCTGATGTGCCGTGACAGGTACTCGGGTACCCTGATGTGCCGTGACAGGTACTCGGGTACCCTGATGTGCCGTGACAGGTACTCGGGTACTCTGATGTGCAGTGACAGGTACTCGGGTACTCTGATGTGCCGTGACAGGTACTCGGGTACTCTGATGGGCCGGGACGGGTACTCTGGTACTCTGATGGGCCGGGACGGGTACTCGGGTACTCTGATGGGCCGGGACGGGTACTCGGGTACTCTGATGGGCCGGGACAGGTACTCGGGTACTCTGATGGGCCGTGACAGGTACTCGGGTACTCTGATGGGCCGGGACAGGTACTCAGGTACTCTGATGGGCCGTGACAGGTACTCAAATACTCTGATGGGCTGTGACAGGTACTCAAATACTCTGATGGGCTGTGACAGGTACTCTGATGGACTGTGATTGACAGGTACTATGAGGGGTGGTGACAGGTCCTCTTTATTGGGGGGGGGCAATCAGTATGTTTGGTGTACACTGTATGCGGTAACGAGATGTTACCGCAATCTTCTCCTCACACACGATCGGTGTGTGAGGAGGAGAACCCGGTAACATCCCGTTACCGCGGTTTGTTTACATTTGAGTGATCGGCTGTGAAAGGATCACAGCCGATCACGTGGGTAAACAGCCGGCCAATGGCTGTTTACCAGTGTCGGTGACGAGCAGTGTTCCCGGGGAACACGCCGCCACCGACGTGCACGCGCAGCGCGCTCGCGATCGCGCGCATGCGCCGTGCTCGTTCAGGGTGTTACCATCTGTGATCGGCCGTGATGATCACGTGGTAAACAGCCATAACGAATGGCTGTTCACCCCCTTCGGTGGCGAGCGGTGTCTCCGTGACACGCCGCCACCGAAGAAACAGGGATGCGCGTGCACGATCGCGCGCATTCCCTGTTTAAACGGGAGGCCGTCATATGACGGCCTCCCGCCACAATAGCTGCGCCGCCTGGCCGTCATTTGACGGCCGGCGGTCAGCTACTAGTTAAAGGCAACATATTAATTTATGTCCTATCTTTTAGAAACCAGCTGCAGCCCTCATCAACACAAACACAACTTCACTAAGGATAATTGCACGGCCGAAGTGCCACTGACCAAGTGTCAGGGATACTGTGAGTCTGAATCATGGTAAGGAAAAAATATATTCTGTTTTCACCAGTCATTTTATTAGTAGTGGAGCTTCTCATGGCTTTTGGCCTGCATGAATAAGGTGGAGGATTACTTTATTAAGTCTAAGGGCGAGAATCTTGGCCAATATTTTAACGTCCAGTTGCAGGAGGGAAATAGGGCGGTAAGACTAGGGGTGGAGGGGTTTTGGGATGAGGACTATTAGGGCCTCGTTCATGGTACGGGGGAGTACGCCAGTGTCGAATATATGAGAGTAGAGCGTATGGAGTTTAGGGAGCAGGACCTCCTGAAACTGGGAGTAGAACTCCTGGGGAAGGCCGTCAGAGCCCTTGGACGGTGGTAGGCACGCTATGGCTTCTGCTATACATTCCTCTGTTATAAGGGCCTCAAGGAGCTCAATCTGGGGGTCTGTGAGAACGGGGAAGTCCACGGTCTGCAGCAGGGCACGCAGTTGCTCCAAGGAGCCACTGGCCACTGAGGTGTAGAGATCAGCATAAAAGCGCCAAAATTCCCGGGCCACCTCCACCGGATCCGACAACGTGGTTCCGGCAGCAGACGCCAGCTGAACAACCACCAGGGGACTATGGTCCAGGTGGGTCATGTAAGCCAGCAACTTCCCCGCCCTCTCCCCATATTCGTAAGTTTTTTGCTTGCTAAAAAAAATACTCCTCCCAGTCCTATCAAGGTGTAGATGATCCGTAAGCCTAGAGTGTAAGCGCAACCTGGCAGAGTTAGAGGGCGTGGGGTGTGCAAGGAATTCGCTTTCCAGTACCTTTCCAGTACCTCCAGCGTCTCTTCAGCCTGCTGTATAGCAAGCTTTGAGGCAGCCCTGTGTCGCCTGATGCGAATGGACAACATCATGCGGGCATGCAGTTTAAAAGCCTCCCACACCGAACCAAACGAAGCAGAGCCCCATTGGTTCGGAAGTAGTAGTCCCATTCCCGCTGAACGGCCTCCAAATCAGTGAGGACCGTCAGCCAAAACGGCTTCAGCCTCCACAGGCGAGATGTTGGAGTAGAGGGCATGCAAATTTTGGCCCAGTAGGGTGAGTGATCAGACAGGACCCTGGTCCCAAACCCCACGTTCTGCAAGTAGGGCAGCAGTGTAGGGGAGAGCAGGATCATGTCGATACGCGACATGGCATTCTGTGAAGGCGTGAAACAGGATTACTCTTTCTTGGTAGGGTGTTTGTGTCTCCATGTATCCGTTAAGGCAAATTCCGAAAGGAATTTGCCAAACCTGGTCAATGAGGGCCGGGGCAAAGGCGCTGGGGACGGAGTGACTCTATCTAGGTTGGGGTCTATCACTGAATTAAAATATCCTACCCATATAGCTGGCAACCTGGGATGCTGCAACATAAAGTCAATTGCTTCCTGGAGGGCCTCAAAGTGAAAGGGCGGGGGTATATAAGAGGCCAACAGGAGGAGCTCCAGGCCCCCCACAGTGACGTGTAGGAAGAGATATCAAGCGCATCGATATCCGATCCGACCGCAGAGTATGCAGGTGGAACTGGGTAGTTTTAGCCACCAGGACAGCGACCCCCCTGGAGTTGTTCATGTGAGGGGCATGATACATCCATCCCACCCACGGTTTTTTGAGGGACATTTGTAGCTGTCCCGTTATATGGGTCTCTACCAGCACAATGATATCCGCGCGCATTTGTTTAAGGCAGGAGAGTACAGCCACTCCCTAAAGGCCTGGCCCGCAACCCCCGCACATTCCAAGTAACCAATTTAAGGGTCGCCATTGCTAGCAAACTTCGTTGTGCAGGGCAGTTGGACCAGCAGGCGACCACCCGAACCCGCGACCACTAACAGTAGAACCCGCACACATGACAACTAGGAATGAGCTTCGTGTTCGAGTCAAACATACGTTCGACTCGAACATCGGCTGTTCGCCCGTTCGGCGAATTCCGAACGTTATGGGCCATTCGCGCCAATTTTGTGTGACGCTCACGGCCCACAATGCACTGCGCCATCGCAGTGCATTGCTGGCTAATGATTGGCCAATCAAACACTATGACCCCGCATGCTTGGCCAATCACATCGCCGGCAGCGAGGAGAGCCAATCATAGCTCAGGCTGTGTAGTACACGCCCCACACTATATAAGGCCACCAGCGCGGCGGCCTTGTGTAGTGTGTTGGCATCTGTAGGAGTTAGTGGGTGTTCTGTGTACCTTCAACACAGTATACACCGATCGTTATCGGCCGATTTTTCGTTCTTGCTCTTCTGTAGTGGTTGTTGTCTGTGTGCCCTGACCGCAGTATACACCGCTATATTCACCTATATAGCTAGCTATATTTCTTTTTTTTTAATAGAGCTTGCAGTCAGTTGTAGGAGATTGTGCGTGCTGTCTGCATGCCCTGAACCAGTATACCCCGCTATATCCACCTATATAGCTAACTATCTTGCTCTTTTTTAATAGAGCTTGCAGTCAGTTGTACGAGATTGTGCGTGCTGTCTGCGTGCTCTGAACTCAGTATACACCGCTATATCCACCTATATAGTTAACTGTCTTGCTCGTTTTAAATAGAGCTTGCAGTCAGTTGTAGGAGATTGTGCGTGCTGTCTGCGTGCTCTGAACCCAGTATACACCGCTATATTCACCTATATAGCTAACTATCTTGCTCTTTTTAAATAGAGCTTGCAGTCAGTGGTAGGAGATTGTGCGTGCTGTCTGCGTGCTCTGAACTCAGTATACACCGCTATATCTACCTATATAGCTAACTATCTTGCTCTTTTTAAATAGAGCTTGCAGTCAGTTGTAGGAGATTGTGCGTGCTGTCTGCGTGCTCTGAACCCAGTATACACCGCTATATCCATCTATATAGCTAGCTATCTTGCTAGTTTTAAATAGAGCTTGCAGTCAGTTGTAGGAGATTGTGCGCGCTGTCTGCGTGCTCTGAACCCAGTATACACCGCTATATCCACCTATATAGCTAACTATCTTGCTCTTTTTAAATAGAGCTTGCAGTCAGTTGTAGGAGATTGTGCATGCTGTCTGCGTGCTCTGAACCCAGTATACACCACTATATCCACCTATATAGCTAACTATCTTGCTCTTTTTAAATAGAGCTTGCAGTCAGTTGTAGAAGATTGTGCGTGCTGTCTGCGTGCTCTGAACCCAGTATACACCGCTATATCCATCTATATAGCTAACTATCTTGCTCTTTTTAAATAGAGCTTGCAGTCAGTTGTAGGAGATTGTGCGTGCTGTCTGCGTGCTCTGAACCCAGTATACACCGCTATATCTATCTATATAGCTAGCTATCTTGCTTGTTTTAAATAGAGCTTGCAATGCTTTGCAGCAGGGCTCATTCCTGCACTACAACTAGAGTATATGGTAGAGGTTGCAGTGTCGTGGCACAAGCACCAGTGCCTAAGGCCCAATTTTTCAGCCCCTGTTTAACAGGGGCATGTAATTACAATTCTTGATATAATATTTCACAGGAGGGCCCGTTCCTGTGCCCACCCAGAGTAACTGTGAGGACTTATAGTGTTGTGGCACCAGCACCACAACCACCAAAGGTCAATTTTTCTACCACTGTTCAACAATGGCATGTAATTACAATTCTTGATATAATCATTCACAGCAGGGCGCTTCAGCACCCACCAAGAGTCACTTTGAGGGCTTACAATGTTGTGGCAAAACCAACACCTTGTTCCGCCATTTCTGCAGAGCATATAGGGCAGGCCCCTACTTTCAAACATCCAACTAACAAACGTCTCCTACTTGCAAACGGAAGGAGACAACAGGAAGTGAGATGAAAAAAGACGGCTCAAAGGCTGTATGTGGTCTTGTCAAATCATCAGTGTTCGGTATTTTGTTTATAAGGTGTGTTAGTTGAGTGTGTTCAAGCCAAGCCATAAAAGGGCCGTGGCAGGAAGAGAGCATGTCAGATAGGGGAATTGGTTTTCCAACACGGAGCGTATGACTTAACGGAGCCTCTGTCTTTTGCCAAATAAGAAATTTAGGTTTAGCACAAGTCGAAGGGAAAGAGTTGATATCAAATAATGGAGTCAGGGGACTGGGTCTCGAGGACAATAAACCTTTGGTAAGGTAGCTGTTCCAAATTCGCAATGCAACGGAAGTCAGAAGGGGCATTAGGTCTGTAGGGGGTCTGTGTGTCTGGTGATATTCAGTCATTTTCTAATGATGTCCACAGTTTAGCGGAGGAACCGTGGTACCATTCGACTATTCTGATCAACAATGTAGCACAGCCTTTCTCAACCTTTTCAACACGGAGGAACCCTTGAAATAGTTTTCCGGTCTTGGGGAACACCTGCTAAATTTTAGAAATCTACAACTCATTATACACTAGTGTGATGGTCAGTGGGAAGAATGGTCCTTACACTTGTGGTCATTGGGAAGAATTACCTCATTACAGATAGATAAAAAGATCAATGGTGTCAGTGGAACTTATCTGAGAGGCAGAAATTGCCCAATGCTGAAGGAACCTCTAGCAACCTTCGGAGGAACCCTGGTTGAGAATCACTGATGTAGTGTGAAAGTACAGCCATAGATCAGGGAGAGTGACGCCCCCTCTATTTTTAGGCAAAGCTAAAATATGAAAGCCAATCTTGGACTTCCTATGATGCCATATGTGCAGACTTCAGGAACAGCCCAGGATTCATTCGACCCCCAAGGGGGTCCCAACCCCTAGGTTGAGAACCACTGCTTTAAACACAAGATAACCTTCAATAAGTATTTTCCATAGTAATCACCAGGTGGCAGCAGAGCAGCAAGATTTGCAAACCAATCTACAGCAGAAAATCTTCTTTCATAGTATTTCATCAGTTTTGCTGCTTGTCATATAAGTATTGAATCTGACACCACATCAGCAAAATATTTCAGACTTTGGACATATGCTGTTATAATTGTTTTACTGCATTTGTGTTGTGCAAAGTGAATGATGTATTCTGCTTTTATGAAATCGAATTCATGGTTTGCAATATTTTAAGGCCTATTCCCATTTGTCAATTTCCTTTAATAAAACTTTTAAGATTTTTTTATTGCATGAAAAGTAGAAATCCAGTCATTTCCAATGTGTTTTTAACCAGTTTGGCTCCAGGGCAATTTTTATTTTCTTTCTTTTTTCACTTACATGTAAAAATCCTAATTTCTGGCAATAAAATTGTTTAACCACTTCAATACCAGGCACTTAAACACCTTCCTGCCCAGACCAATTTTGAGCTTTCAGTGATGTCGCACTTTGAATGACAGTTGCGCGGTCATGCTACACTGTACCCAAATAAAATTTTTATCATTTTTTTCCCACAAATAGAGCTTTCTTTTGGTGGTATTTGATCACCTCTACGGTTTTTATTTTTTGCTAAACAAATAAAAAAATACCGAAAATTTTGAAAAAAAATATGTTTTTTTTGTTTCAGTTTCAAAACTTTGTAAATAAGTAAGTTTTCTCCTTCACTGATGGGCACTGATAAGGCGGCACTGATGGGCACCGATGAGGTGGCACCAATGAAGTGGCACTGATGAGGTGGTATTGATGGACACTGATATGTGGCACTGATAGGCGACACTGATGGGCACTGATAGGCGGCACTGATAAACGACACGGATGGGCACTGATAGGTGGCACAAATTGGCACTGATAGCTGGCACAGATTGGCATGGATGGGCGGCATGGATGGGTATGGATAGGCAGTACAGATGGGCATGGATAGGCGGCACATATGGGCATGGATGGGCACTGATAGGTGTCACGGATGGGCACTGATAGGCGGCATTGTATTATATTATACTGTACTAATGGATGCCAATCAGTGCCAAACAATAATGCATGCCAATCAGTGATGCCCATTGTGGGCACTGATTGACATCCATTATGGGCACTGATTGGCATCCATTGCGGGTATTGACTGGAATCCCTGGTGGTCTAGAGTGGCATACCTTGTACTGGGCATCCCTGGTGGTCTGGTGGCGTCTCTGGTGGTCCAGTGTGGGCATCCTGGGGGGGGGGGGGCTGCGCTGATAATTGATCAGCACAGACCCCCCCCTGTCAGAGGAGCAGCCGAACGGCTCTCCTCTACTCGCATCTGACAGACACGAATGAGGAAAAGCCGATCACTGGCTCTTCCTATTTACACTGTGATCAGCCGTGATTGGACATGGCTGATCACGTGGTAAAGAGTCTCCGTCGGAGACTCTTTACCGAGATCGTATTTGCAAGGTGTCAGACTGATCGCCGCGATGCGTGCCCCCGGGGGCGCACAGCGGCTCAAAATCCTGATCATGTCATACGACGTCCGGTCAGGATTTTGAAACCACTATGCCGCCGTGTATCTGTTATAGGTCGGGCGGCAAGTGGTTAAACTCCCAGAACATTATATATTTTCTGAAAGCAGAGACCCTGTAGAATAAAAAAGATGAGAATTGCAATTTTTTATGTCACATGATCTTTGTGCAACTGTTTATTAAATGCAAATTTTTAGGAAAAAATATAATAAAATGAATTGTATAGCAAAAACACACAATATAATACCCATTTTTGGTTTTGGTTACAAGGAGGGTGCATTGAGTAAATAGATACCAAAAATTCCATGTCTTATAATGGTGTGCTCCCATGATATCGCCAAAAACTATGCCGCCCAAAAATCTCCATAGGTGAGTCTTTAAAAGCCCTTACAGCTCATCAGTTTAGAGTTAACTATTATGACACACTTCCTTTGTATGTAATGTTCCACCCTTCTTCCTGAGATTGTACTTCCTGTGTCATGAATGCAGCTAACAGGCCACATGTAGCAGGATACATGTATTCTGTATAGTAAGCTACAGACAATATCATATTTTGACCGCATAAATACCACAACCTATTCATCTGTTTGTAGCCTGTCATCTGCTGTAACCTGATGTCCAGAATAAAAGCACCTTTGTGGATGGAATCTGTATTTGGTGAGTTCAAGCTATCTGATGAGGATTGTCCTCAGTGATTATATCTTATACAGGCCAGGCATAGAGGTCTCACAAGGGATACAATCACAGTCAGAATAAGGGCCCTGGCCATTGCTAGGGGTAAGGGTAGAAAAAGATTTATTAGAAAAAAAGGATCCAGGGGGATAATTTACATCAAATTAAACTTACCCTTTCTACCCCATACATGGTTGAATTTGGGGAGATAAGGAATATCATTAACAAACATTTGCCCATGCTATATTCAGACGAGATCTGTGCCAACATCAATGTGGTACCTCAGAGGGCCCCTACATTGGCTCGTTCATTGTCCCCTAGCTTTTTTAATAATAAAGCAAAAACATAATGAAAATCAGTTACGTGGCTGCCTTTTAAGGGAAACTTCAAGTGTGGGGCCACGGGATGCCATTGCTGTAGTCATATTATGGCAGGCAACAAATTTTGTTCAAGTGTGTCACAAAAAGAATATATTTCTTCCTTCCATAATTGTAACACCAGTTATGTGGATCAAATCCAGTATGTGGGTAGAACCACTAGACGCCTTTGTGATCGTTTCACTGAGCATATTTACAGCGTGACAAAAAAATCAATCGACCAATGTGGCAAAACTTCAATATGTGTCATGATGGCAATATATCAGTTATGTGTGTGCAGATGATTGATAAAATCGAGGTTCCCAAAAAAGGTGGTGAAATTTTTAGATTCCTCTTTCGGAGAGAATTATACTAGATTTTTCACCTCCAGAGTCACATCCCACACGTGTTAAATTTTGAGTGGAATGTGAGTAATTTTTACGAATAATTATATGCTTTCCTGTTTCTAACTCTCTAACTGGGGCATCTTCTGTGTCACCCTCGAACATACACACCAACGGAGGATGGGATATTATATATATGTTCTTTAGATTGATTTGGACATTTTCTTAGTTTCTTTAGATTTTGTTTATTATATTTATCTATAGTTCTATATAGGGCCTTATCTCTTTTCTTTTCGCCAGTTGGTTCTCCTCTAATGGTTTATATATTTGATATAATTCTACATTTATGTATTTTTATACGTTATTGGGCTATTTTGAATATTAAAACAGAAGTATGTTTTTTTTTCAGATTCATACTTACCTAGGTGGATGCAGCATCAGGCCAATGTTGCCGATGGCTCAGTTCTCTCAGCTACCCAAGATGGGAGCTGCTGCCTGTCAGTCAGCATCTCTCCTCTCTGCTCCTCCACGCTCAATGGAGCGCTGAGCTGTGAAGTGGCGGAGAGCGGCCATCTCAGCGGCTCGCTGAGAGGCTGAGGCTGCCATCAGTTCAGGCAGCTGGTGGATCCAGACTTCCAGGGTCGGGATGATGCGCTGCCTTGCCTGATTGCAGTGACATCAGCGGAAAGCGGACTTCAGACCGCTCTCTGCTGAAAACGGGTTACAGGGGTGCAAAACGCATTGCACTGCTGTGATGCGTAGGGGAAGCCCAGCCAAACAAGCTCAGCCTGGACTTCTCCTTTAAGGGGGTCTTTCTTTCCCTTTTCTCTTTGTATGGTATGTGGATATATGTGATGTACTTTATATGCAGCATATGTTTTCTTATGTGAATTAAAGGTAACAGGAAGTCTATAATGAATACCCGGTTGTAGGTAAATGTGGGGCTATATAAGAAACATCATTTGGCCTTACCAGTGTGATGATTAAGCACTTATAACAGTGTGAAACGCATCTCCCGGGCATTCTGCTCTTGTGTGTTTCTCTGGGATGTCCCAATAAAGGATTTTGGATCACAATCGTGGTGTGCAGCCTATTCTTCTTTTTATAGCTGACAGCTGCTACCACAGCCATCAGCTTGTGATTAGAGGTCCCTAATAACTTTGGGATTATAAAAGTATTTACTGGCTATACCATATCAGAGGACCATGGTACTTAACAATCAAATCATCAAACAGCTATTAGATTGGTTTAAGACATACATTTTTTAAATTTTAAACACTTTACATAACACTTTAAATGCACTTCTTAAAATATCAATAAAGAAAGAAAACACGCCTAAACAGAGTGTAAGAACTTAACGTAAAGCCCTAGAAAGGGCACATAATATATACTGCGTCTGATGGTCACCTTGTTCACATACTGAATATTCTGCTCACTCTAAGCATGCCTTGTGGATACAGTCTTTTGTTTTACAGAGCAACCCCTGCATCATGTCTTTAGACATTTTATGTAGAGATCATGGCGTGTAAACTGAATTAAAAAATATTTAAAAATTCAAACAGACAGGCTGTTTTTTGCAAAAGAGGCATGCAATGTCTCTTCTCCTATAATGTAATCATACCTGCATGCAGGGCTGTCTTTAACCACTTGCCGACCGCCGCACGACGATATACGTCGGCAGAATGGCACGGGCAGGCATATGGGCGTATATATAAGTCCCTGCCTGCCCGCGGGTGGGGGGCCCGATCGGGCCCCCCCCCGGTGCCTGCGGCGGTCGGCATTCCTTCGAGAGCGATCCGGGATGAGGGGGCGGCCATTCATTCATGGCCACCCCCTCGCGATCGCTCTCGACGAATGGAAATCCCCCGTGACATCACTTCCTCTCCTGTAATGTAAACACAGGAGAGGAAGTGATGTATTCTCTCCTCTGTGTCGGTATTTTTCGTTCCGACACGGAGGAGAGCGGATCGGTGAGTTGCACCAACACTCTACACACACAGTAGAACATGCCAGGCACACTCACACCCCCCCTTTACCCCCCGATCACCCCCCCCCCAATTACCCCTGCCCCCCAGTCACAGTGACACCAATGTCATTTTTTTTTTTTTTTTTTTGCATTGGTGTCATTTGTGACTGTAATAACTGTTAGGGCAGTTAGAGTTAGCCCCCTTTAGTTCTAATGTACCCCCCTAACCCCCCCAATAAAGGTTTAACCCCGTGATCACCCCCCGTCGCCAGTGTCACTAAGGCTGGGTTCACATTGCAGCGGTTTATGAGAACGAATGTGATTCGCACCGCACTGCAGTGCAAATCACATCCGATCTCTGTGCGATTCGAGTTCAGCCATTCGCCGCACCCGCCACACCCGCCGCACCCGCCGCAAATTCGCACGGGACCCTTTTTTTGGCCCGCAGCAGAATCGGATCGCATGGGTGTTCACACCATGCGATCCGAGTTTGCAGATCGCACTGCGATATGCGAACTGATCTGGGGGTGTCAGTAACATTTCACTGACACTCCCAGCAGTTCGCATAGGGCAGTGTGAACTGCCGCCGGGAGGCATGCGATGCGGGAACCCGCCGCGGATTCGCGGCGTTTCCGCATCGCTCCAGTGTGAACCCAGCCTAATAAGCGATCATTTTTCTGATCGCCGTATTAGTGTCACAGGTGACGCTAGTTAGGCAGGTAGGTATTTAGGTTCGCCGCAGCTTTTTATAGCGCCAGGGACCCCCATATACTACCGCATAAAGCCCCCTGATTGCCCCCTAGTTAACCCTTTCACCTGTGATCACCATATAACTGTTACAGGTGACGCTGGTTGGTTAGTTATTTTTTTATAGTTTCAGGGCACCCGCCATTTATTACCTAATAAAGGTTTAACCCCCTGATCACCCGGCGGGTGTCATTTGTGACTAATAACTGTTAGGGCAGTTAGGGTTAGCCCCCTTTAGTTCTAAGGTACCCCCTTAACCCCCCCAATAAAGGTTTAACCCCGTGATCACCCCCCGCCGCCAGTGTCACTAAGGCTGGGTTCACATTGCAGCGGTTTGAGAACGGATGTGATTCGCACCGCACTGCAGTGCAAATCACATCCGATCTCTGTGCGATTCGAGTTCAGCCATTCGCCGCACCCGCCGCACCCGCCGCACCCGCCGCAAATTCGCACGGGACCCTTTTTTTGGCCCGCAGCAGAATCGGATCGCATGGGTGTTCACACCATGCGATCCGAGTTTGCAGATCGCACTGCGATATGCGAACTGATCTGGGGGTGTCAGTAACATTTCACTGACACTCCCAGCAGTTCGCATAGGGCAGTGTGAACTGCCGCCGGGAGGCATGCGATGCGGGAACCCGCCGCGCATTCGTGGCGTTCCCGCATCGCTCCAGTGTGAACCCAGCCTAATAAGCGATCGTTTTTCTGATCGCTGTATTAGTGTCACAGGTGACGCTAGTTAGGCAGGTAGGTATTTAGGTTCGCCGCAGCTTTTTATAGCGCCAGGGACCCCCATATACTACCGCATAAAGCCCCCTGATTGCCCCCTAGTTAACCCTTTCACCAGTGATCACCATATAACTGTTACAGGTGACGCTGGTTGGTTAGTTATTTTTTTATAGTTTCAGGGCACCCGCCATTTATTACCTAGTCTCACTAGTGTACCCCTAAATTTAGGGGTGTCTACTTTCCAAAATGGGGTCATTTGGGGGGGGTTTGTGCCATCTTGGCATTTTATGGCCTTCAAAACTGTAACGCCCTTAGAAAGCCTGAAGGCGGTGCTTGGTTTTCGGGGCCCCGTACGCGGCTAGGCTCCCAAAAAGTCCCACATATGTGGTATCCCCGTACTCAGGAGAAGCAGCAGAATTTATTTTGGGGTGTCATTTCACATATGCCCATGGCATGCGTGAGCAATATATCATTTAGTGACAACTTTGTGAAAAAAAAAAAAAAAGTTTGTAATTTTCCCGCAACTTGTGGCAAAATATAAAATATTCCATGGACTCAACATGCCTCTCAGCAAATAGCTTGGGGTGTCTACTTTCTAAAATGGGGTCATTTGTGGGGGTTTTGTGCCATCTTGGCATTTTATGGCCTTCAAAACTGTAATAGGTAGTGAGAAGTGAACTCAAAAATTTACGCCCTTAGAAAGCCTGAAGGCGGTGCTTGGTTTTCGGGGCCCCGTACGCGGCTAGGCTCCCAAAAAGTCCCACATATGTGGTATCCCCGTACTCAGGAGAAGCAGCAGAATTTATTTTGGGGTGTCATTTCACATATGCCCATGGCATGTGTGAGCAATATATCATTTAGTGACAACTTTGTGAGAAAAAAAAAAAAAAAAAAAAAAGTTTGTAATTTTCCCGCAACTTGTGGCAAAATAAAAAATATTCCATGAACTCAACATGCCTCTCAGCAAATAGCTTGGGGTGTCTACTTTCTAAAATGGGGTCATTTGTGGGGGTTTTGTGCCATCTTGGCATTTTATGGCCTTCAAAACTGTAATAGGTAGTGAGAAGTGAACTCAAAAATTTACGCCCTTAGAAAGCCTGAAGGCGGTGCTTGGTTTTCGGGGCCCCGTACGCGGCTAGGCTCCCAAAAAGTCCCACATATGTGGTATCCCCGTACTCAGGAGAAGCAGCAGAATTTATTTTGGGGTGTCATTTCACATACGCCCATAGCATGTGTGAGCAATATATCATTTAGTGACAACTTTGTGTAAAAAAAAAAAAAAAATTTTTTTTTTGTCATTATTCAATCGCTTGAGGCAAAAAAATAAAATATTCAATGGGCTCAACATGCCTCTTATCAATTTCCTTAGGGGGTCTACTTTCCAAAATGGGGTCATTTGGGGGGGTTTTGTACTGCCCTGCCATTTTAGCACCTCAAGAAATGAGATAGGCAGTCGTAAACTAAAAGCTGCGTAAATTCCAGAAAACGTACCTTAGTTTGTAGATGTGACAACTTTTGCGCAAACCAATAAATATACAATTATTGACTTTTTTTTTACCAAAGACATGTGGCTGAATACATTTTGGCCTAAATGTATGACTAAAATTGAGTTTATTGGATTTTTCTAATAACAAAAAGTAGAAAATATCATTTTTTTTCAAAATTTGCGGTCTTTTTACGTTTATATCGCAAAAAATAAAAATCGCAGAGGCAATCAAATACCATCAAAAGAAAGCTCTATTTGTGGGAAGAAAAGGACGCAAATTTTGTTTGGGTACAACATTGCATGACCGCGCAATTACCAGTTAAAGCAGCGCAGTGCCAAAGTGTAAAAAGACCTCTGGTCATTTACCAGCAAAATGGTCCGGTCTGAAAGTGGTTAAGGCAGGACAAAAGGGGCAGCTGCCCTGGGCCCTGTCATTGCTGTGGGGCCCAAAGCAGCTGCTTCATATTTGCCAACTATCCCAGTTTAAATTCCCCTGTCCCTTGAAGTTGTGCTGTGTCCTGATATCTCAGTGTGACGTGCTGCTAAATGCTGCCCAGCTCTGCCCTATTGTTGTGTACAGATGAATCACCTGCAGACCCTGTGTTTACATGTAAATAACCGCCATTCGTATGTACAGTAAATAGCGGAGGCATTACTAAGCAAATAGCTGAAGTCGGCAGCATTGATATGTACAGTGGTGTGAAAAAGTGTTTGCCCCCTTCCTCATTTCCTGTTCCTTTGCATGTTTGTCACACTTAAGTGTTTCGGAACATCAAACCAATTTAAACAATAGTCAAGGACAACACAAGTAAACACAAAATGCAATTTGTAAATGAAGGTGTTTATTATTAAAGGTGAAAAAAAATCCAAACCATCATGGCCCTGTGTGAAAAAGTGATTGCCCCCTAAACCTAATAACTGGTTGGGCCACCCTTAGCAGCAACAACTGCAACCAAGCGTTTGCGATAACGTGCAATGAGGCTTTTACAGCGTCCTGGAGGAATTTTGGCCCACTCATCTTTGCAGAATTGTCCTAATTCAGTTACATTAGAGGGTTTTCGAGCATGAACGGCCTTTTTAAGGTCATACCACAACATCTCAATAGGATTCAGGTCAGGACTTTGGCTAGGCCACTCCAAAGTCTTCATTTTGTTTTTCTTCAGCCATTCGGTGGTGGACTTGCTGGTGTGTTTAGGATCATTGTCCTGCTGCAGAACCCAAGTTCGTTTCAGCTTGAGTACACGAACAGATGGTCGGACATTCTCCTTCAGGATCTCTTGGTAGACAGCAGAATTCATAGTTCCTTTTATCACGGCAAGTCTTCCAGGTCCTGAAGCAGCAAAACAGCCCCAGACCATCACACTACCACCACCATATTTTACTGTTGGTATAATGTTCTTTTTATGAAATGCAGTGTTCCTTCTACGCCAGATATACTTGGACACACACCTTCCAAAGAGTTCCACTTTTGTCTCATCAGTCCACAGAATGTTGTCCCAAAAGTCTTGGGGATCATCAAGATGTGTTGTGGAGAAATTGAGACGAGCTTTGATGTTCTTTTTGCTCAGCAGTGGTTTTCTCTTTGGAACTCTGCCATGCAGGCCATTTTTGCCCAGTCTTTTCCTGATGGTGGAGGCATGAACGCTGACCTTAACTGAGGCAAGTGAGGCCTGCAGTTCCTTGGACGTTGTTGTGGGGTCTTTTGTGACCTCTTGGATGAGTCGTCGCTGCGCGCTTGGGGTAATTTTGGACGGCCGGCCACTCCTGGGAAGGTTCACCACTGTTCCATGTCTTCGCCATTTGTGGATAATGGCTCTCACTGTGGTTCGCTGGATTCCCAAAGCTTTGGAAATGGCTTTATAACCCTTTCCAGACTGATAGATCTCAATTACTTTCTTTCTCAATTGTTCCTGAATTTCTTTGGGTCTCGGCATGATGTGTAGCTTTTAAGGATCTTCTGGTGGACCTTACTTTGTCAAGCAGCTCCTATTTAAGTGATGCCTTGATTGTGAACAGGTGTGGCAATAATCAGGTCTGGGTGTGGCTAGGAGAAATTGAACTCAGGTGTGGACAACCACAGTTATAGTATGTTTTAACAAGGGGGGCAATCACTTTTTCACACAGGGCCATGATGGTTTGGATTTTTTTTCACCTTTAATAATAAACACCTTAATTTACAAATTGCATTTTGTGTTTACTTGTGTTGTCCTTGACTATTGTTTAAATTGGTTTGATGTTCCGAAACACTTAAGTGTGACAAACATGCAAAGGAACAGGAAATGAGGAAGGGGGCAAACACTTTTTCACACCACTGTATATCATGCTCCCCTGCAGTGAGGAGATGATGTGCTGTTACCTCTAGCTACCAATCAGTGAGCAGTATTACTGTAGAGTAATCTCTAGCAACCAATTAACAAACAGAAATAATTAGCTGTAACATCTAGCAACCAGTCAATAAGCGGTAATGATACATTGTAACCTCTGACAACCAATCGCAATTGCTGCCTGATCTGATACAGTAAACAGATTTTAAGTCTAGCTGCTATTTATTGTATGTCTCAGAGCAGGTGGAGAGTGAAATTGCATGGGGGGGGGCCCAAGAAATTTTTTGCCCAGGGTCCAGTCTATAATAAAGAAGGCCCTGAATGCATGTTCCCAATCTTCTACAGTGTGTAAAACTAAATAAAAAATGTCTGTGCAATTTTTTACAATCACACTTTGAAAGTAACAACTCGCCATCTCTGTGTGTACCAATAATAAAATATGCAGTGCAGCACTTCCGTCGCTAAAATCAATGCACAGGAGTTTTTTTTAATAATAAAGTGATATAAAAATAATGGTAAAAAAGCTGTAAATATTACGAAACAGCACTGTGTGTCACTCCAACCTGGTGGTCACCATCATAATATGACCTCTGCAAGGAACATGCTTGTATCCCCACAGGGATGAAATACTGCTCAGTCATTCAGATCAAGTGTTGTTTTTAGTTCTTCAAGAACAAATTTTTCTCTGCATAATACTTATCACCGCATATGCACCAATATGAAAAAAAAAAAAACTCTCATAGTGCTCTCTGAATGTTTTATTCAGCAATAATAAAGATTACAAGCAGAGTAGTAAAAGCACATGTTAAATCAATCCAATATATGTGAACCAAATGGATGTCACTATTTTTCACAGCTCACCACTATTCTCATGGAAACCAAGCAGCCATTAGCATGATGGTGTCATTAAAATCACAGATGAATCACCTGCAGACCCTGTGTTTACATGTAAATAACCGCCATTCGTATGTACAGTAAATAGCGGAGGCATTACTAAGCAAATAGCTGCAGTCGGCAGCATTGATATGTATATCATGCTCCCCTGCAGTGAGGAGATGATGTGCTGTTACCTCTAGCTACCAATCAGTGAGCAGTATTACTGTAGAGTAATCTCTAGCAACCAATTAACAAACAGAAATAATTAGCTGTAACATCTAGCAACCAGTCAATAAGCGGTAATGATACATTGTAACCTCTGACAACCAATCGCAATTGCTGCCTGATCTGATACAGTAAACTGATTTTAAGTCTAGCTGCTATTTATTGTATGTCTCAGAGCAGGTGGAGAGTGAAATTGCATGGGGGGGGGGGGGGGGCAAGAAATTTTTTGCCCAGGGTCCAGTCTATAATAAAGAAGGCCCTGAATGCATGTTCCCAACCCTCTACAGTGTGTAAAACTAAATAAAAAATGTCTGTGCAATTTTTACAATCACACCTTGAAAGTAACAACTCGCCATCTCTGTGTGTACCAATAATAAAATATGCAGTGCAGCACTTCCGTCGCTAAAATCAATGCACAGGAGTTTTTTAAAATAATAAAGTGATATAAAAATAATGGTAAAAAAGCTGTAAATATTACGAAACAGCACTGTGTGTCACTCCAACCTGGTGGTCACCATCATAATATGACCTCTGCAAGGAACATGCTTGTATCCCCACAGGGATGAAATACTGCTCAGTCATCCAGATCAAGTGTTGTTTTTAGTTCTTCAAGAACAAATTTTTCTCTGCATAATACTTATCACCGCATATGCATCAATATGAAAAAAAAAACTCTCATAGTGCTCTCTGAATGTTTTATTCAGCAATAATAAAGATTACAAGCAGAGTAGTAAAAGCACATGTTAAATCAATCCAATATATGTGAACCAAATGGATGTCACTATTTTTCACAGCTCACCACTATTCTCATGGAAACCAAGCACCCATTAGCATGATGGTGTCATTAAAATCACAGTCTCTGCCCTTTTACAAATATCATCCTACATTGAGACTTCAGAACACTGATACTGCTACTGATATACTGGAAGCTATCAGTTTAGAGTTTTTTTTTTATTATTATTCTTTTATTTTCATAAAGGAATACAATACATTCAGCATAACCAACAAAGGTACGGAGCATAGGTCACATTCAGGATACAGAATGAAGTACAAAATACAATCAACAGTTCCGGCTTACTGGCCATGTATCATATATAGAGCGTATTGGGGAGAAGCCCCGATGTAGCCGTGCTTCTAATATCTGTGGCCAGGAATCATCCCGACCATTAACTGCCCAACCTGTATTTAGTGAAGGTGCATACTAAGTTGTGTCTAGTGGTAACATTATCGATTTTGTCTGCGGTAGTGGTCTAAGATAGTGCAGACACCTAGTGGGCCCAAGCATGAGACAAGTAAAAAGATGATACAGTTTAGGATATGCACATTATCTGATCAGGGACTCATGCCTGGGCTGGAGCTGTGAGGGGGGTTTAGGGATCAGTGGGGGGGGGGGGCAGTTCAGGAAAGACCAGAAGGGGGGAAAAGGGAGGGGAGAGCAAGAAAGAAAAAAAGGGGGGGCGGGAGGGTGGGAAGGGTCCAGAAAGGAGGAGTAAGGTCAGGGGTGCAACACGAAGCAGACCAGTGTGGGGTAGTGCCCTCTGCCTGGAGAAAGGGGGGGAATCGGCCCATTGGGTCAGTTAGTCTTAGCCATCTCCTGGAGATAGGGGTCTGTGTAAATAAAGTGCTGCCAGGGTCTCCATGTCTCCCAGAAGGTCTGCTCTCTGTTGTACAGAGTGGCCTTAAGGTCCTCCATGTCTCTCAGTTCGTTTACTTTGGAAAACCACATGAACTTTGCCGGCGGATTCTCCGATCTCCAGCACAGGGGAATGCATGCTTTAGCAGCATTTAGAAGCTGAATGGTCAAGGAATTCTTGTATTTCTTGGTGGGTCATTCCAACGGGTTCAGCAAACAGGCCGCAGGGTTCCTCTCCAAAGAGACGTTGGTCAGGTGCTCGATTACGCGGGTCACCTCCATCCAAAATTGGGGTGAGTTTGGGGCATGCCCAGAATACATGCAGCATCGTCCCTTCTGCGGTGCCACAAATCCAGCAGCGGTTGGAGACCTGCGGAAAGAAATGGTGGAGAGTAGTGGGTACTCTATACCAGTGAGTTGTTATTTTATAGCAGGTCTCCTGGACTCTGGTGGCAATAGCGGATTTCTGGGCAAAGTGGAAAATCTTCTTCCTTTGGGAGTCAGTAAATTGGGTGCAGTTTATGAGTTAAATATATAAAAGCATCTCTCTTACACAGCGGGAGGGCTTTTTTTTTGAACTTCCAAAGGGAGGCAATTTTTCATCTGACTAATGTGGGTTTTCTAGAGTATGTCTGGATTTTTAAGATATTATATATTCAGATGTAGGGATCTGCTGCCCTTTACTGTTTGCTACCAATATCACAGTGTTATGTATAATTATGTATCATTACTTTCTGTCTCTGGGAGGCTGGCTTTGACACCCCAGAAGGAGAACAAGGAAGTGACAAAGGGGATGTCTCAGCCACATTTACCATCCATGCTGCTTAATCCAACCCAGAAGTGATTACTAGGCTAGTCCCATGTTCAATAGTTTACTATTATTGCCCAATGCTTCTGGGTGTATATGCAGTATCTCACAAAAGTGAGTACAGCCTCACATTTTTGTAAATATTTTATTATATCTTTTGATGTGACAACACTGAAGAAATTACACTTTGCTACAATGTAAAGTAGTGAGTGTACAGCTTGTATAACAACAATGTAAATTTGCTGTCCCCTCAAAATAACTCAACACAGACATTAATGTCTAAACTGCTGGCAACAAAAGTGAGTACACCCCTAAGCAAAAATGTCCAATGGGACCCAAAAGTGTCAATATTTTGTGTGGCCACCATTATTTTCCAGCTCTGCCTTAACCCTCTTGGGCATGGAGTTCACCAGAGCTTCACAGGTTGCCCCCGGAGTCCTATTCCACTCCTTCGCCACAGATGCTCAATAGGGTTTAGGTCTGGAGACATGTTTGGCCAGTCCATCACCTTTACCCTCAGCTTCTTTAGCAAGGCAGTGGTCATCTTGGAGGTGTGTTTGGGGTGGTTATCATGTTGGAATACTGCCCTGCGGTCCAGTCTCCAAAGGGACGGGATCATTCTCTGCTTCAGTATGTCACAGTACATATTGGTATTCTTGGTTCCCTCAATGAACTGCAGCTCCTCAGTGCCAACAGCACTCATGCAGCCCCAGACCATGACACTCCCACCACCATACCACCATGCTTGACTGTAGACACACTTATCTTTGTACTCCTCACCTGGTTGCCGCCACACATGCTTGACACCATCTGAACCAAATAAGTTTATCCTAGTCCCATCAGACCACAGGCCACAGGACATGGTTTCAGTAATCCATGTCCTTAGTCTGCTTGTCTTCAGCAAACTGTTTGCAGGCTTTCTTGTGCATCATCTTTAGAAGAGGTTTCCTTCTGGGACAACAGCCATGCAGACCAATTTGATGCAGTGTATGGTGTATGGTCTGAGCACTGACAGGCTGATCTCCCAACTTCTGTAGCAATGCTGGCAGCACTCATACATCCATTTCCCAAAGACAACCTCTGGATATGACGCTGAGCACATGCACTCAACTTCTTTGGTCGACCGTGGCGAGGCCTGTTCTGAGTGGATCCTGTCCTGTTAAACCTCTGTATGGTCTTGGCCACCGTGCTGCAGCTCAGTTTCAGGGCCTTGGCAATTTTCTTATAGCCTAGCCCTAGGCCATCTTTATGCAGAGCAACAATCCTTTTGTTCTTTGCCATGAGGTGCCATGTTAAACTTTCAGTGACCAGTATCAAAGAGTGAGAGCGATAACACCAAATTTAACACACCTGCTCCCCATTCACACCTGAGACCTTGTAACACTAACAAGTCACATGACACTGGGCACGGAAATGGCTATTTGGGTCCAATTTGGACATTTTCCCTTAGGGGTGTACTCACTTTTGTTTCCAGTGGTTTAGACATTAATGGCTGTGTTTTGAGTTATTTTGAGGGGACAGCAAATTTACACTGTTATACAAGATGTACACTTACTACTTTACATTGTAGCAAAATGTAATTTCTTCAGTGTTGGCACATAAAAGATAAAATAAAATATTTACAAAAATGTGAGGCTGTACTCACTTTTGTGAGATACTGTATATACACCCAGAAGCATTGGGCAATAATAGTAAACTATTGAACATGAGACTTGTCTAGTAATCACTTCTGTGTTGGATTAAGCAGAATGGACGGTAAATGTGGCTGAGACTTTCCCTTTGTCACTTCCTTGTTCTCCTTCTGGGGTGTCAAAGCCAGCCTCCCAGAGACAGGAAGTAATGATACATAATTATACATAACACTGTGATATTGGTAGCAAACAGTAAAGGGCAGTAGATCCCTACATCTAAATATATAATATCTCAAAAATCCAGACATACTCTAGAAAACCCACATTAGGGGGATGAAAAATTGCCTCCCTTTAGAAGTTCAAAAAAAGGCCCCCCCCCCACTGTATAAGAGAGATCCTTTTACATATTTAACTCATAAACTGATAGCTGTGCATGAAGTGGACCTTGCACTTAAATGCCATCAATTAATGTAAATTTGCACTTGGTGCATTTCACCTGTCAATAAAAAACTGCAGAGAAAAGTTTAAAAATATACAGTATTTACCTAATTCTCTGGCTTTCATCCAGCAAAGGAGATATCATGATCCATCGATATCCTGGAATGCCGAGGATCCTAAATCTTGTAAGAATACTCTCATATACTTTGCTAATTTATTTTTTATTTTTTTTATTTTTTATTGACATTTCAATTGGCATTTTTTAAATTGACATTTGAACATCATTACGAGGGTCTTGCTGAAGAGTTAGCTAAAGCAAGGTCCACTTTAAAGTGAATCTGCCATTACTGTCAATCTTTGAAAATTCTAATTTCCTGGCTGTGTCTTGCTTCAATACTTTTAAATCACAAACCCTGAACTAGCATGCAGTAAATGAGTGTCAGAAAAGTTTCCAAATACATTATCTCTATTCTTTTTCTAGTTTATAAACTCAAACAGTATTAAAGCTGATTTCTAGGTATGAATGCTTTGCAGTTCCATTGATCTGGCGTAGACAGATGTAGGAATGCATATGCCATACCTGTGGGAGCGTGGGAAGTGGATAATCACTGTAATATTCACCGCTAAAACAGTGATCGCTGCTATCTTCTGGATTGGATGATGTGGAGATTGTGACATCACCACCTTGCCTCTTTCTCTTGTCCAATCAAAGAAGACCTTCCATTATTAAAAAAAAAAAATGCAAGCTGTTCTGTGAATCGCACCCTTGCCATCTGTGTGCCTCCATGTGTTGACTATGGAGAAGGGCAGCCACTCAGTATGGGGCACGGAAGATAGCGGTGGTCATTGTAGTATCAGTGATTCCCCACTACCAGGCTGGATCAATGTACCTATGCAAAAAAAAATAAAAAATCCATACCTGGAATTCAGCCTTAAAACCAAAGCATTAGCATGGCAGCCAGGGAACCAATCATTTCAAAAAGAGAGGTTGTTTATGACAGCCCCTATACTTTATTTCTATTTTACATGATTTATTTGACACTACACAGACAGCTATTCTATTTTGAAATCTGGAGAGTTGTTTTAAAAAAATGTGATTTGAACATAAAGACATGAACAAAATGCTCTTCAGATGCAAGCAAAGATAATCTCACCTACACCTCCATACACCCCCATAAAAAGAACTGTTTTGAAGAGTAGAAACCAGACTTTAGACAGTTTGACAAATGCTCGGTGGATTCTACCTGTGCCAACAAAGCTCAATTAGTAGGAACAAAGGTTGATTTTACAGCTCGAATTTTCAAATAAATAAATCAGCGGCCAACCCCTGACAAATATCACCTTATCAAGGGCGGGCAATGGGAAAATTATCTTTCTTTTATAACTACAGTATACCTTTGCCTGGTATTGGCTCATTCACCTGTGTGTGTTATGTAGTTAACTGTCACTTACCAAGGGCAGGAGTTATAAAGATCAGAAGAAATAACCAGTGAAGTGTTAGGTTAGTTTTTCTAAAATGCTCACCATTGTACAGTATAAAGCATTGTCTGCTCTAGATAATATGGAAGCTTGGGCCACAGCGGTATTAAATGTCTCCAAATGTGTGTTTTTGAATGGTCTATGCACTTCTGTCTTCCTAAAGCAATTTAAGCTTGCTGTAAAACAATAAGAAAACATTAGGCAACAAATCAACAAAATTTGGTCAGGGCATGTAAACATCATAGACCCCAAGCCCAGTGGGCATCCAGACTCAGTTTTTTTTCTGGGTTGAGTATTCTTGTAATCAACTTCCAGCAACACATCACCCACCATAGCCAGCATCAGTATTAGTATTTTCTTTTGTTTTTTGTTTTTATTTCCCCTGTTTCAAGCATTGGAACCAATAAACTTTCTTGAATTGACCACTGATGTTAGTAGACACTTCTCTCACTGGTCACCAATGTAAGTAGGAACCTTCCCTGCTGACCAATGTAAGCAATATTTCCTATCCCTACTGATCACCAATGTAAAGCTAGCCATACACTTATAAAAAATCATCCAGTTCAGCAGGGACCAGATGAATTTCCATCAGTGTGTGACTATTCCCCCTGAACAGTTGACTGATCGACTTCTGTCAAGGGACATTTTGGAAAATGTTCCTTGATTAATGGCTGCATCCAATCAGCTACCCCAGCTGGCTGAGTGAAAATAAACTAATTGTGTCTGACCCGTTTAAGTGGGCACTCCTTCCAATATAAAGGGACACTTCTCCTACTGCCCGCCAATGTAAGGAGATTTTTCTTTGTCCCACTGACCGCCAATATAGGAGGGCACATCTTTTCCCACTGACCACTAATATTAGGTAAAAACATGCACTAATATTAGGGAGCGCTACTTTCACATCCCCCAGCCTGAATGAATAAAGCGGCTGTACTGCTGCCCACCAAGGGGAGGGGGGCTATGAGTGGGCAGCAACTGCAGCACAGTGAACATGTTACTTGTTCCACCCTAAAATCGGATGGAACATGTAACATGTTCCCAAAGGTGAACTTATCCTTTAAAGCAGAATAATTTGTTTAGCCCTAGCACCAACCCCCCTCCTTCTCCCACAGTTAAATAAAAAAAAACATTTTAAGTGCTCTTCTACTATTTTGTGCTGTAGGGCAGCACTTTCTCCTTTCTCATCTAGGTGGGAATGATGTTGCACTTTATTCCATGCATGCACAGACTGATGTGTTGAAGGGCTTTGCCTGGCCTTTGGGAACCAACAGACACCTTCGGCACATCTGCATATGTGTGGGTTTTTTGGCACACATGTGTGAGGATGGTACAGTTAAAGAGATGCCTTTGGCATATCTCCACACGTCCCAGACCCTCAGAGATGTTGGTGCTGGTGAGGGGCAGTGAGGCCGGCATTAAGGGTACTTTAAAGACGAACTCCAAACCCCCCAAAAAAGTACAAATACTGTAGCTGCTGACTTTGAATATTAAACCACTTCCCTGTCCAGGCACCCAGCGATAATATCTGAGGAAACTAGTGTTGATTGGCTAGGGAAACATGTCAGCGTGACATCAGCATGTCGGCTGGGGGATTGCCTGTTTGCTGCACATGTGAAGTAGGAAGATGGAAAAGGAACGACGGCTTGTAATCCAATGATTGGGACCAAAAAACCTGCATGAACGGCACTTTATACACAATGAAAAACCTCAAGGCGCCAGGATATCGGCTCATCCTGAGCATGTGTTAATCTGGTCTGATGGGTAGAGGTACAGTGAAACAACTAAGATGTAAGACATGGTGAGGGTTTCTTGAAATATGTCTATTTACACAACTGTGTTTGTTCCTGTCCCCGGTTTTCAGCCTCCCCATCTGACGGCCTTTGGAGATGTATCCACACTGTTAAAGTGACTCAATGCCTAAGCCTGCTTCTTTTGATTATTTCAGCTTCAATATAATTACTTCCCTGCTTCACCAGGTGTAATCTGTCTAGTTATTCCAAATCCAAAGGGACTGATCATAATCCATTTGTGGACAGCAATAACAATACCCTTTGTGTTTTTTGAGTACACGGCAGCTAAGAACTCACCAATTCACCTAACACCACCCACATCTATATGGGTTTTTTGACTCAATATTTTTATTCTACAACCAAGTTGCTCTGTAACTGCATCAGTACTATAATTTTGGCTTATGAGAATTGAGCTTTATACTACTATTTAAAGTGGTTGTAAACCCATTACAACCACTTTAACCTACAGGTAAGCCTAGATTAAGGCTTACCTGTAGGTGCAGGCAATATCTCCTAAACCTAAAAGGTTTAGGAGATATTGCCTGCACCTACAGGTAAGCCTAAACCTAAAAGGTTTAGGAGATATTTGCAGGAATAGCTGCACCAATGTCTATGGCACATGCACCGTAGACATCGGGCGCAGGCGCACCGAGCGTGCCATTTGTAACTGCGATCATGCCGTTAGTGGCGGCACCAGCACGCATGCACGGTAGTGACGTCATCGCGGCTCCGGCCAGTCACAGCGCCGGAGCCGCCATACCCAGAAGTCCCTCCGGGATAGATGGTGGCGTCAGAGGAGGTGAACGAGGGTCGATGCCAGGGCTTCGATCTAAGGTAAGTAATTACTAGCTCATTATGCCTTTGCCTTGCAGGGTGTATATATTTTTTTTTAAGAGGCTTTACTTCCTCTTTAAGTCTGCAATAACTAGTGCTAATGTTTTACTAAAGTGATTGTTTCAATTTAAGTACTGTGAATGTGGGTGTGAATGTAATGCGCAGCTGCGATTCCCCTTCTTTTTAACATTTGACAACATAGTCCTATTTTTAAACTACCTGTGTGGTAAACTGTTAGTCCCCTGTTTTTCATTAACTTGTATGTGCTTTTTCAATATAATTAAACTTTTTTGAATCAATCACTGTGTCCTAAAAGCTGTCCTCTTGGGAGAACTATGTTCTCTTTGTTGTTATATGCGTCTAATGCCGCGTACACACAATCAGACTCAAAAGTCTGGCGGACCTAGAAATAAGTTTTGACTCAAAATTGTCCGGCGGACAATCCGGCAGTCTGTGTGCTAGTCCGCCAGACTTTTAAATGAACGGACTTGCCCGCACACTGAGAAAAGTCTGTTCATTTTGAACGCGGCTCCAGGTAGACGGAACTAGCGCAGGAGGTCAATGTCGCCGCCTCCATCGGCGAGATTGACACCCCGCTAGCCCTGTCACCTGGTATGGACTTAAAGGGGAAGCCCTATGCTGAAAAACTGGCGTGGGGGTCCCCCCAAAGTCGATATCAGACCCTTATCCGAGCACGCAGCCTAGCTGGTCAGGAAAGGGGGGGGACGAGCAAGGGGACGAGCTAGTTCCCCCACCCCAAGGCACCTTGTCCCCATGTTGATGAGGACAAGGGCCTCTTCCTGACAACCCTGGCCGTTGGTTGTCGGGGTATGTGGGCGGGGGCTTATCGGAATCCGGGAGCCCCTTTAATAAGGGGGCCCCTAGATACCGGCCCCCCATCCTATGTGAAGGAGTATGGGGTACCATGTACCCCTACCCATTCACCTGGTAAAAAAAAGTACAAGAAAAAAAACACAACACATGTTTTTAAAATAATTTATTGCACAGCTCCGATGGTCTTCCGTCTTGGAGGGTCTTCCTGCTGGACTTCTCCACTATTTTCTGCTAGCTCCTTTACTAGCAGAGGAGTCCGGCTTTCTTCTTCGTCACCGCGCTGCCAGGCGATCAATATATTTTTCTACAGGCATTCAGTGGTGTCCTCACCCGAGCCAAATCATCCATCGGCTATCAGGTCCTGGTGTCGCTATCTTGACTAAAGGGAAACCGGCAGTGAAGCCATGTGGCTTCACAGCTGGTTTTACTTCTGCACATGCACGAAGTGCGCAGTGTTTTGTGAATGGGCCGTAGTCTTCTGGGACCTGTGAAGTGTCCTAGAAGGCTGCGGGGGAAGATAGGGGGTGAATGTTTGGCTCAGTTCGCCATGGCAAACTGAGCTGGTTGTGGGAGCGGGTACCTGTCAAAACCAGGTACCTCCCCCCCAAAAAATGTGGCAAATGTGGCAGCGGAACGGGGGGACGAGGCAGACAAGAGGAGCTCCCCTTTAAGTTCAATATTAATTTGTTATACATTACTCTAATAACAGTGTGGTCTTTATTCAAGATGTAATATTGTCAGGTTGTATATGACGATTACAGTGTTACGTTGTTTACAGTGATTGGGTTATTTCAGGTGAGGATATATAATTATGGGTTTTCATTTCTTTACAAGAGTTGCAGAGAACATTGTCCTTCACTGTATTTTACTTCCTACTCACACTCCCTACACACTGCAAGGCAGCATGACTTGCACTTTTCCTGCTGGTCCCAACGAATGCATGTATGCTCTGCCAATAACATGACTTGGAACTAGTGCTCACAGAAATCTCTTTCATGCACCCAGAGAATGAAAGAAGAAGTGTTTTCTACTTTTCATGAACGATCCCCATTTGTTTTATGTATAACTAAAAGTAATTATTTTTTATTTTTTTAGTTTTTAGTTTTGAGTGGAGAAATTGGAACACCTATAAGGGTTTTTATTGCTGTCTGTTCCCCTCTCTTTTTATCCTATTTAAGTGTAAAGAGACTTCAATTGCTCAACCTGAGTGTGTTAATTAATTGATTAAGTGAACAATCAAGGTTCACACAATGAATAGTGAATAAATAAATAAATTAATGTTCTTACTAATGATTATTTAGTGACCTGGTGCACCACACTACCCTATTACCTTCACGGTGAATCAAAATATCAATAAATACGAAAAAAAAGTAACAAAGAATCAATCAACTACTAGGTTCAAACCAATGTTCATAATATATCCAAATGTCCATAGACCATGCTATATAGGAGTGTTAGATTAATGTAGCAAAGAGTCAGTTATTATGACACAAATGGTCAAGAATCCTTTCCGATGTAGCAAGGATAGCCAAATGATACACAATGTAGCAGAGATTCTTTTTCCTTCCTCACACAAAAGCACCACACATTAATTCAATCCAGAAAATATCAGCCAAGGAAGTGAAATCTGACCAGATGGCCGCTTACCAGATCCATAGGATCTCAAATAATAGAGATCGTATGGGCATGTATGAGGGTAGATCCTCCACACTGGGCGATATTTTCTTCCAATTCCTCTGTATGGATCATCCACTCCCCTGGTATAAGCAGAAGGCGATGTCTCCTCCATGCAGTGCTCATCTAGTTACCGTACTCTCTGTTTCAAAGACCCTGAGCATGCTGTATCCCTCTCATGTAACCGTATGGGGCAGAGAAAAAACTTTATGGTGCAGTACTTTTTAAAAACCAAACCTTCTTTATTCCAATATTAAAAAAGTGATTCCACACATAACTGACATCCAATTTCTGGAAAAAATCGGTGTATCAATATAAAAAATTGCAGCTGTGGCTCAAGCCAGCCAGCTGCACCGTACGCCTGGTCCTATAGCTCTATCCGACGCGTTTCTCCATATGAGGCTTCAACTGGGAAAGGAGCACCACTTTTTTACAGAAATTGGATGTCAGTTACGTGTGGAATCACTTTTTTAATATAGTGTAATATATAGGGTTTGGAGGAAGTTACCACAGAGCACGGCAGGGGATGTGGACATTCGACACTTCCAGACATGTGGAATATAAAAATCCAGGTGGCCATTGCTATTTAGCTTTTGAACAGAACAAACAGAGGAACAGAACAAAAACATGAGGAACAGAACAGGTAAGTATAAAGCCTCTACTTTTACAGGACCTGCTTTCTTATGTTTGTTTGACACAGTGATACTTTGGGGAAGAGATATTCTAAGCATACATTTACAAAAGTAATGGAGTGGTCTTTAGGACAGTGACACAATGCATTGGTGTCGCAGTGTCTCCTGTCGTGCTTGGTATAAAGAATTACTGCTAGCACTGACAGTGATAAGAGAAAACAGTAATAATAGCAGTGAATTCTGTCCTCTTGTCCTTCTCATTGCTTCTGGTTTCATAAGGTTTGTCTTTGCAATGATGCAATGAAAGTAATACGTTTTTACAAATCCAGAGTGAAGCGTGACCATAAGTTATCTTTAAACTACAACCAGTGATATAATTGAAAGAAAAATAATGTGAAGGGAATTTGAGACTTAAAGCAAAATTATGGCCTGGTAAGGTCGTGTATCTCCATCCCTATCAATATAATAATAAAAAAGGCACCCGTGCATGGGCTAGTGGGCTGGGGGGAAGAGTTGAGACTTTAAATGAAACTCATGGTTTGCAAGCAGCAGAAGGTGGATAAATAAGCTGTTTAATAATTCATTCATATATATATATATATATATATATATATATATATATAGTAACTAAAATAGGTGATAACACTGGTGTACAATGATCAACATATATATTGCAAGTATCATATGCAAGATTGGTAGAATAAGTAATACAGGTAATAATATTAATAGAAACAATATTACTGAATAAAAAACAAGGGACCACCAATAACTGGAAGAACAGACAATTATTACACGGTAAAGCCTGCATAATCTCTGGCCTCTAAATTCCTCTAAAAAGGAATGTTCCACAAACAGGGTGCACTGTGTAAATGGGAAATCTGGTGGCTTGATGCGTTTCGTGGTTCAAGACCACTCATCAGGAGCAGACATGGCATGGTTCTGAAATTGTAGTAACATAAAAGGTCAACATAATTAAAGTGGGTACAAAAGGGGCAAATAACCCCCCCCCCCCCGGCTGGATCAAGGTACTCACCGGAGTGGCTTTTGTTGGTGGTCAGGAGCCGAAAGTAGTAATCCATCCGGGATCACCGTAACCGGGAGCTGAGACGGGCAGCCCGGCCGCGGCGACCAGACAAAGAACAGAACAAAAATATGGAGGAACAGAACAGGTAAGTGTAGCACTGACCCCCGAAGGAGCTGCTGGTTTGATTTGGGGTTACCGTTACCTCACCTGCTTGCTTCTCTGTCTTGGGGATCCCGTGGTAAATGGCCCAAAGAATGCTGACACTGAATCCTCTTTTGGGTTATTTATTTGGAAAAATAAAGTCTCTTAATGGAGGGTAGAGGGTTAGGGGTGAGTTCAGGCACTTAAATTGCAAGGTGAAAGTATTAAGAGAATCCAGAGAATAAAACTGTTCCACAACTGGATTCAACAACCCCCGGATAGACCTCTCTCACTAGGCCTAGCAGCCGGTGGGGTGCTGAGTAAAGTCTCTGCCACAGACTTGTGAGATACACTTGAGCGTTACTGAGGGATCTGGATAAATTTAAAGAACTGACATACGGTACCAGTTTCTTTCAGCCGATCCGGCAATACTATATGAGTGTTGATCCAGGCTGAGTTCTTCAACTAAGCCTCCAGGCTCCTTCAGAGAAACCAGCCTTGCGCACTGTCTTCTCCTGAAAGAGTCCTCCCCTGGGGTTCTTCAGTTGCTGGGCCTCTCCCTTTTGCTGAGATGGCACCAGACCATCCCTGGATCAGTAGGCCCCGACATTCGCTCTGGCCTATCCCTTCAGTTGCGTCACCTCGGGCCAGCCAGCCCGAGACACAGGATGCATAGTTCCGCACCCCAGGCCAGGAGGGCCATGGGACTGGGTAATGAGGACCATCAGAACCCAACAGACAGTAAATAATACATGGCATTGGTACCTTAAATACCACCCCCCAGAATGCACAGCAGGAAAACACTCCCACTGGGCTGGTTCAGAGAGATAAGGGGCATTCAATGCATCCAGCTAGACTGCATTTCTACTCTTGCCGACGGTGACAGCGACACCTGCGGTTAAGGAGAACCCAGTGCAACCCAGCTGGACTGGTACTGAAACCAGAAATTTTGAGAAATAATCCCGAAGCCCAACTGTGGCTTCAGGCAACTTAACTTTACAAAAACAATAGCGCCTGCTCGTCAGGAGCCAGCGCTACATAAGTATAAAACCTCTACTTTTGCAGGACCTGCTTTCTTATGTTTGTTTCACACAGTGATACTTTGGGGAAGAGATATTCTAAGCATACATTTACAAAAGTAATGGAGTGGTCTTTAGGACGGTGACACAATACATTGGTGTTGCAGTGTCTCCTGTCATGCTTGGTATAAAGAATTACTGCTAGCACTGACAATGATAAGAGAAAACACTAATAAGAGCAGTGAATTCTGTCCTCTTGTCCTTCTCATTGCTTCTGGTTTCAAAAGGTTTGTCTTTAGAATGATGCAATGAAAGTAATAAGTTTTTTACAAATCCAGAGTGAAGTGTGACTATAAGGCCGTGTACACACGCGCGGACTGTTCGCCCAACTTTGTCCGTCCAACAGTTTCGGCAAACAGTCCGCTCAAACTTAGCATGGACGGACATGGCCACACACGACGGACGAACAGTTTGCTGAAACCGTGCGCGATGACGTGAACGGCACGTACGACGGGACGAAAAATACGACGTCCTATACACTGCATTATAGCTTTCGGCGTGAAAATCCTTTCTGAGCATGCGCGCAACTTTGTTTGACGAACAAGCCTACACACGGGCGGACTGTTCGCTCAAACAAGGTTTCAGCGGACAGTTTTTCGGAAATTCCGAAAAACCTTGTCCGTCCAACTGTCCGCTGAAACTGTCCGCTGAAAGCCCACACACGAGCGGACTGTCCGCCCAAACACTGTTCAGCGGACAAGGTTGGGCGAACAGTCCGCCCGTGTGTACGCGGCCTTAGTCATCTTTAAACTACAACCAGTGATACAATTGAAAGAAATAGGCACGATGCAGCTTCTGTATTTTTTAAATAAGGTATTTTTTTATTTTATATATGCACAATTGCCTGTGTAAGGTAGGGTGACCAGACGTCCCCGGTTTCCGGGGACAGTCCCCGGATTGAGGCCACTATCCTCAGAGCCCCTCTGTCCCCAGTTTTGTCCCCGGATTCAGGGACAATCCTGGGCGGGTGCACCGCGAGCTGTTGCAGGGGAGAGGGGGTGCCCAGGGCCAGCCCTATCATGGGTCCCACTAGGGTGTCTCGCACAGGGAGGGGGCGAACGCCACCGTATTATAGAGAGTGGGGATCTCCCGCTTACTCAGCTGTCGGGTGAAGTCCCACCTCCTGGGCCGGCTCCTATGATAGGCAGCACACTGGTGATGTCTATCATATGAGGCGGGATTTCGCCTGAGGACAGCAGACTTGTGGGGTAAACAGGAGGTCCCTGCTCTGTATAATCCGTCTCCTCTCCTCGCTCGCTAAGCACTGATCACAGGTAAGGCTGGGCTGCTGGGCACTGAACAGATTGTACTTTAAAATGTATGGTTTTCCCTTTTATGAACAAGAATATAACGACGCTATGGAGTTGTGCTGGTATAATAATGCTATGGGGCTGGTATTAAATGATTTTCAGATATAACGTATATATCATACAATTACTCTATAAACACATACCACATACAGTACACTGCATATATCATTTGAGGAAAATATGCTTATAAAATAGTTTAGCATTTGCCAATTAAAAAAGAAAAGAAGAAAATGTCCCCGGATTTCATTAAAAAAATCTGGTCACCTTAGTGTAAGGTTTGGTGTATATAGATTGTTTCTTTATTGACCATCTAGCTATAAGTGTATAACTATGGTATTTTTGAAACAGGCTGGCTGTAGCCCAAGGCCCAAGCAGTGATCAGCATATATGACCCGCATTTATAGATGTAAAGACATTCATGTCCTAGAAGACATCTCTCAAAAATGTAGCACAACGGCAAACGTAAACTTGTAACTTCTTCTGAAACTACCAATTAGCTGGCTGTCATGTTTGATGACTAAGGAGGAGCTAAGGTTCTGGCCGTACTCAGTTCAGCCCAAACACCTGGGAAACTGTCACATGATAGCAGGTCGCCGTCCGAATGGAATTCCATGCCACAGATGACAAAGCGATATTGGTGACATCATTGACCGAACATGGCCACATGATCATATTTGGTCAGTGACATTGCCATTAAGTCCTTGATGACCCAGTGACTTCACGGTCTATATCACTGACTTGGAACACGTTCTGACCTGACATTGACCTTCATGATCTCTGTGCTCATTCCAGATCAGTGATGGAAACAGCCAGGCGTCTAACATTTTCAAAGGAAGTAAGAAATGCCAGCTTCTTACGTCTTTCATTTCAAGCAATTTTAAATGTAGTTCATGTTACTACCCCTCGTTTGTCTTTATTCCAGGGTCTTGTTTAGACTGGGAGAGAGAGAGAGAGACAGAAGTAGGGAAAACCATTTATGTTACAGGGTATATGGGTTAATAGCAGTGTTCATTTTGGCAGCTAATTTTGATTTAGTTTTAGTCTTAGGACTAAAATGGAATTTTAGTTTTAGTCCCATTTTTGTCTTCTGCAATTGTTTTAGTTTTAGTCGTATTTAATCAACTAAATCTCCAGTACATTTTAGTCAACTCTTACGTTTTAGTGGACTAAAATCTCCAGTACATTTTAGTCAACTAAAACAAATTTTAGTCATCTAAAACCAAATGGGTGTAATTAAATAAATAATGCATTAGTTACAATTTTTCTACGATTTCCAAACTCATTATATACTGCTGGAGTGAAAAATGGAATGTTATTTATTATGGTATTGAGGTATGAACATGCACTACAGACCAGTGTTAATTTTGAAGTCAAAGTTCAATTTAGTTTTAGTCTAAGCCCTTGTACACATGGTCGGAGATTCCGACGGAATGTGTCCTATTGGACCGTTTTGTCGGATATTCCGACTGTGTGTGGTCCCCATCGGACTGTTTCCGTCGGAATATCCGACGGACCAACTTTTCCAACTTGCCGGTAAAATTTTCCGACAAAATGCTCCGAACGGACATACTCCGATCATGTGTAGCCTACTCCCACGGACAAAGTGCCATGCATGCTCAGATCATTCCTAGACCAAAGCTATTGGCTACTAGCCTGAATGTAGTCCATTCATAACGAAATAACGTTATCACGTTATGTACAATCGGATTTTCCAACAACTTTGTCCGACCGTGTGTATGCAACATCACTTCCGGACCTCTTCCGGAATTAATCCGTCAGAATTACTCTGACGGATTTGGTTGTCGGAATCTCCGACCGTGTGCACAAGGGCTTAGTCTTTTGACTAAAATGGCATTTTAGTTTTAGTCCTATTTAGTCTTTTGACTAAAAGGCCATTTTAGTTTTAGTCATATTTTAGTCGACTAAAATAATATTCATTTAGTCTACTAAAATGTTTTAGTCGTTTTAGTTGACAGAATTAACACTGGTTAACAGGAGGAAAGAGTAAAGTGAGCATAAAAATAGTTTGCTGCTACTTTTTCAATGTCCAGCCAGCAGGCCCAGGATTTATTCTTGATTGGGCTGTGCTGCTGTTACAATAGAGATCAAAGGATCTAGCTGTGATGTCTGGCAGGGGTACCTGAATCACAAGATAGGCTGCACAAACTGACAAATAGAAAAAAAGGAAGGGATGATGGCGCAAAAACTAACTGAATGTCATAAAATGGATAAGTGACTAAAAAAAGGGGAGGCGCAGGGTAAATATATAATGTATATGGTGAATCCAACATAAGTTCAAATAAGTTCAAATAGGCACCGTAGGCTGCAACCTTGGGAGTAGAAGCAACTCTGAGATGACAAAGAAAAAGAGACCAGGTGTGCCAAACTAAGTGCAGTATAAAAATAACTATTTAATAAAATAAAAAGCAAGACAAATGGCTACTCACAGAAGAAGAATAAGGTAAATACAGGCATCTAATACATGATCCAGGAGGCAAGTACTTCAACGGTCCAAGGTGCTGTCCATTGATGTGGAGGTAGCTGGATACAGATGGTATGAAGGAAAAGATGCTTGTAAATAAGCTGGCGGTATAGCTATATATACGCTAAAGCAGGGGTGCCCAACCAGTGGCCCGTGGAGCCCCTGATGTGGCCCGCAACCTCCTTCTGTGGGATGGCAGATTGGCAAGCCCAGATCATGGGTTGCAGACCCGGCATCCCAGAGTATCCGTGTTAATGAAGCCGGCAAAGCAAGCAGCTGTTGAGCAGAGCTGTATAAGCTGATGCTTCCTGTACAGCGCCGTCTCTTGCCACAGGTGGAGTGATACCAAATGCACCCTGCAGGGGACAGCAACAGCAGGCGATACTTGAATGGAAAACTGTTATTAAAGGTCAGTTTATTACTAAAATTGCAGTGTTTATATGGGAATATCTGCGCAGTGGTTAATGAGCTGCTTTCAAACTGATCCGCAGGTACAGTGCACCTTCAGGTTACCTGCACTGAGGCATAGACTTCTGTTATTACCTGGGGGTTTGGTGAGCTTTCAGAAAGTGCACCACAGCTGCAGGATATAATAGAAGTCTAGGGCAAAGTGTAGCAAAGACACAGGTGCACTGTGCTGCATTAGTGTGAAAGGCCCCTTTCACACAATCAGTCCGACTCAATCGGACCCTCCATTCACCTCTATGAAACGGCAGATGTAAACAGATTTGTGTCCTCTTACACCCGCCTACCTCCAATCTGATTTGCTAAAAAATAAAATAAAATAACAGAAGGGGATCAATCCTCTTCCATCAGGGTGGGTCGGAGGTCCCATAGAGTAGAGTGGGCTGTGTCCGTATCCGCTCTACACGGACCTGTCATCCGCCTGCTCTGCTCATTGTGGCCCGCGACCGGTTACCAAGTCGCTTAAGTGGCCCTTGCTCTTCAAAAGGTTGGGCACCCCTGCTCTAAAGCAGTCCAGAAAGCCAGGAGGTACAGCATACGAGCGTACTAGGCATCAAATGGAAACCGGAAGCCGGAACTGGAAATGTGCTCCAGCCTGGAACGCAAACAACGAGGACCGGAAGTCACATAATTCAGGCAGCCAATAGGATGACGAGTTTCACAGCATCCACTGTTTCATCAGATCCGGCTAACCAGAGGGGAGAACATGACTAAATAAGCTTACTGACAATGAGTACACATTGGCCTTGGAGTCACTTTTCCTCAACAGATAACTGCCATCCTGTCCATTGGTAAGCAAAATAGCTTCTGCTGAATGCCGGGTCAGATTTTCATGAAACCACCAAATCTTCCACTCTAGGTCCTCAAGACCGTAGGTCTGCATTGGACGTGATGATGCCAAAGGATAGTACCTTTGTCAGGTAAATAGTTCTCATATGTTCCCTCTGTATGTAGTTGCTTGTCTGGAGTTCTATTGTAAATTAAACCTGCGCAAAACAAAATAAAGCTGGCAACCTTCTTAAAATACTATTTGCCTGGTTGTCTCAATCTTCAATTATTTCCCAGAGATGAAATTAGCATGCAGATTAAAAGGTCAAAATTAAATCAGAACTCCTAACCTGCATACTTGCACCAGATCAGAGTCTTAGGCAATATTAAAACCACTGTATCGGTATAACAACCAGGCAAATACATTTTTTATAAGATTCATGTCAGCAATGGTAGCGTCCATGTTCTCTCTATAAAGGTTTCATTTATTACCTCAAACTTTCTTTTTCTTAATATCTCTCAAACTCTTTAAGCAACTTGGATATAAATATTAGGAAAAAAAATGTTGGTGAGCCTTCTATCTTTTGAGGTCAGCCCAAACCCCCCTTTGCCACATAAATAAAAATGGCCTTGAATAACACAACAACACAATTTTTTTATGCTGCCCAGTGACATACACTTCCTTGCTTTTCCATATGCGCAGCCCTGACCTGTACTACTGGAATGTCCATGTCTGGTTTTTGTCCTGCTGAAGACAGTGATCCAAAAGGCAGGTACATTAATATCAGATGGTTTTGTATTGGCCTAGAACAGAGATATGCAATTAGTGGACCTCCAGCTATTGCAGAACTACAAGTCCCATGAGGCATAGCAAAACTCTGACAGCCACAAGCATGACACCCAGAGGCAGAGGCATGATGGGACTTGTAGTTTTGCAACTGCTGGAGGTCCGCTAATTGCATATCCCTGGCCTAGAACATTGCGGCAAAGGAAATGTGATGTGTAGGTCTGCATTATTCCCAGAGCTATTCCTAATGATAGAAGAAGGAAGAAGAATTAACATTTGTAACCTAATGCTGATTAATATGTTACATGTTGTAATGTTGTTATTATATGTCTGTCAATCTATTCTGTTAATTAACACATTGATACAAATTGGAAGAAAAAAAAATTATTTTTAGCAGATCATTTGCATGCATAACATGTAAAATCTCCAATTTTCACAAAGTAAACCAATGAATGATATTCTCAGCTAACATATTTGTGGCAAATGCCATGATTGATTAATGGTTGTTGCAGCACAAGGTTTAGCACAAAGGAATGTAGACAGGGATTATATTCTGCAAAGACAATGTTGGAGCCCTCTATATTAAAGCAAGCAAGTAAAGGTATGCCCCAACAAGTCATATTTGTCAACTTTGTCATGGTTGTGTTAGCTTAGAACAGTTTACATTGTTAAAGGTTTGTTTTAAATTGTCCCATATGTTGCCAAGCCCATGTCTTGAGCCAACACCCTTTTTCATAGCTGCCATACCTTATTTTGACCCTTATTTGTCAGTAGATCTCAAAAAGGGTATATATCTTTATTCTACTGTTGCACAAATCTAATTTAAACCTACACTGAAAGGGCAACAAAAGTCTATTTTATCTATAAGATAACGTTAAAAATTAAGGCTATTCACAAACCCTGAGATTATCCAAAGCCTATCCAAAGCCTGGCCTGATTTTTTTTTTCAGTATCCATAAGGGCTTGGAGCCAAGAAACAGTACTAACCTTAAGGAGTGCCATCTATAGCGAAAGTATGAATTAGCTTCATGGAGAAATGTTTTTGATAAAAAAGAGAAGATTTTACTCCTCCTCCAAACAATGGGTTCTTTGTTCTATTCCAGGGGTCTCCAAACTTTCTAAAGAAAATGTAAGTTTACTGTCCTTCAGACTTTAGGGAGCCTGAAATGTTTCCAGTGGCAGTAAACCATGCCCAGTTGGTGTCAGTGGGAAGAATAGTTTCCCATTTTTCTTGTCAGGGGAAGGAATTATACCTAATCGTCGGTGTCAGTGGAAGCAATAGTGCCCCATTGTTGGTGTTAGTGGCAGGAATAATGCCTCAAGGGCCAGATAAAGGCAAGCAAATGGCCACATCTGGCCTCAAGGCTGCAGTTTGGAGACCACTGTTGTACTCCATTTTGTTTTCAAGGCTTCCCTGTTATGGATAGATGGTGAGATCTTCTTCATTAAAGTAGTCTTATCTACATGACTAATAATCTTACTGGGGGCATGTGCAATAAATAATGACAATAGTGGATCCCACAGCTAGAGACGTTGTGTGAAAGCTACCGCCTGTTAAACATCTGACAGCAGATGGAGGTGGCAATCAAGGGAGCCCCACAACAGGCATGCTCAGTAAAGTTATACATGGAAAGAGGCATCAGTTTTCTCTTCCCTTTCTCCATTGGCACTCATATATGCATAGGGCCTAGACACTCAATAGAAACGCCCGCAAATTGGGCTTCTGACAGTGGAGCAGCTGACAGCTTGTATTGGATCAAGTAAAGAAGGCACTATCCCCATTTAGTGTTTTATTGACGAATGGAAACATGGAGACTGCCATAGCTGCCCTTCTTCTGGAAAATTGTAGTTAGTGATGCAGAATAAGTATGCAGATAAGCACTTTTCTTCAACTTACCTGATATATATAGTATTTCCATGTTGCTGAGTATTAAAATGATTTAATCAGCTTACCATTTTCAGAAGAAGGTCAGTACTGTCAGTGTATGTCTCTCTCTTGACAGGTTAAATGTATTTGTGTGAACGTTTATGATAATTTACATGAACCAGAACGTTCCCATACCTGTTATATTCCCTTTGTCTCCTCTCCAAGCAGCACCTGAAGGGCAAATCACCAGACCCAAAGCAGTTTCACATGATGGTGAGTGTACATAGTCCCTAGGTAGGTCTTGATTCTTGTGCATGGCCTGTTTGTGTGTTTAGATCTTTGGTGTGAAGCAGAACTCTACCAAGGAGAAAAAACATTACTGCAAGATGTGTCTCTGCTACAAATGTAAGAATAGGGTAAAAGATATACCCCACAACTGTCCTGGATTCCATTGAACTGTCCTGAAATTTTAACTTAATTCTGACATCCTACAGATCTGAGCCATGACTGTCATTCCAACACTCAACTCCAAACCTATGCACATAGTTCTGGTGGTGTGGTCATAGCACAGGCAGTGGCATGCGACAAAGAGCAGCATGTAGATTAGTAGGCGATCTACTGCTCTACCTCTTGCCGCTTACTATTGCTGTGGAGAAGGGAAAACCCTATATGCATCAATGCCTGGGAATGGGGGGTGGGATTGATTCACTGACCATCAATGCCTGGGAAGTCGGTTGGGAGCATGTTTCTCCCACTGACAAACAGTGCCTTGGGAAGGGGGATTTTCTTCCACCGATTCTAGTGCTGGGTTGATTTTTCCTTCTGTGGATGCTGGGAGGGGGGGCTCTTCGTCCCGCTGATATTAATGCTGGAGGGTGGATTCTTCCTCCACTGATGCTGATTGAATTATTTTTCCCACTGATGTTACTGATGGTGAATCCTTACACCCACTGATCTTGGGTATTTGTTGCTTTAGCCTCATACACATGATCGGACTTGGTACAAACTTTCCCCTGGATTTTTGTACAAAGGGCGTCGGCCGTGAACTTGTATTGCATGCACACGGCAGGACTTTTTCAGCCAACTTTCACCAAATCATGTGGTTTTTCTGCTCTTTACCGCCACCTTTGGTCAACTTCTGTATTGTTGTCTGATTTTTGCATTGGTTCTGAGCATGCGTGTTTGTACTTTGTACAAAAGTCCTATGGTTTTCTTTACACACGATCGGACTTTGCTCCATCTGACTTTTGTTGCCGGAAAGTTTGTCTGTTCTCACCGCCACAAAAAGTCAGATGAAAACCTAAAAAGTTTGTCCGATGGAGCGTACACACGGTTGGATGTTGCCTTAAAACAGCTAATTTGCATGTTTGTTGTCAAAAAGTCAGATCGTGTGTATGGGCCTTTTCATTGACAATGCCTTTGCATATTTAATGGCAGCTGCTTTACTGATGTCAGGACATGTTTTCCTCCCACTGACCAGCAGACGGCACTATGTTACATACACCTGGCGTTTGTATTTGTATCTTGTGCTGTGTGTTCTACTCCTGATCCCTGCATTCCATAAGCTGTTTTGTACACTGGACTTTCTTGTCAGAGAATTAGTGCAGGTAATCACCTCCCCATCTTGTCTTTCCCCATCTGTTAGAGCAAAGCTGGAAGTAAGGGTTTATTCACACATGTTTTGTCAAACTACATTCATCTGAATTGATCAATGCAGGTTAAATACAAGGACGCAGCAAATGCTTTTGCTGTCTATGTGTCCACTTCACACCAAGCAAATGTGTTGGGGTGCGTAAGGAAAAATTCAGACATACTGCATCTTTTTGTAGCGCAGCACATGAAATGCGCCACAACGCACTTTAGTGCATTGCAACACATATCTGCACAAAGATAAATAAAGTGTAAGCTTTGTTTCTATACGCACAGGGCCCTAAATGCCGTTACCACTTGGTACAATGTTCTGCCCCATCCAGCTGCAGTCTGCCATAGACTTTGACAGGCTGCATGTAGTGGAGCTGGGTGCTGCTGCTGTCCCTTGGAGGTACACGCTGCAAATTTTATGAAAGTGTTTTTTTTTCTCCAAAAAAATGTCTTTAACTGGTGGCCCTCCAGTTGTTGCGAAACTACAAGTCCCATCATGCCTCTGCCTGTGGGAGTCATTCTTGTAACTGTCAGACATGCAATGCCTCATGGGACTAGGGGTAGTTTTGCAACATCTGAAGGGCCGCCAGTTTGAGAACCCTGCCCTAGAGTCTCTGCTAAAAAAAAATATAGATTTATATATAATGTTTTGGGTTTCTGAGTAATTTTATAGCAAACAAATAATGATTTTTACATGTAGGAGAGAAGAACCAGAATTGTCTTGGGTGGCAAGTGGTTAAAGGGCAGACAAATATATTTTTAAAGGGCCATTTACATGGGCCGAATGTCGGGCATTTCAATAGAATAGGGCATGACCGAAAAAAAGGTCTGCAGATAGGCACCCGACCAGCGCTCCCAGCCGAAGGCTGGGAGCACTCACCAGTGTGTTCTGGCGGGGGGGCCGTCCCCCTGTCAGAACACAATAGCTCAGCGGAGGAGATCACTGTACTGACATTTGATTGTTAGTACAGCATCTCCTCCTGAGCTCTTCAGTTATTTTTTTTTTTTTTTTTCAGTCCACTGGGTTGAATGAAAAAAATTTATAGTGTGTACCAGGCTTAAGGCTGGCCATACATTATACAATTTTCTTTAGATTTACCAAAACCATATAATATGAGGTCAAACCTAAACACTTTCAATTTGTATGCAATCAGGCAGGCCCTGTTGCACTATATAGTTGAAGGTAAATCTAAAGGAAATTGAATAAGAAAATTGTATACCGTATGGCCAGCTTAAAGCCTCGTACACATGATCGACATTTGTCCGAAGGGCGCGTGCCTGGATTTTGTCTTGCATACTAACGCCACACAATTGTCAGCCAACAAACACGAACATAGTGATATACTACATGGAATTTCAGCTCTTGAGCGCTACCCTCTGGGCACCTTCTGCTAATGTTGTGTTTGGTGAGCACTGATTCCGAGCATGCATGTTTGTACTTTGGACTTTTGTGTGACGGACTTGTGTACACATGATACGAAAATCTGACAACAGACCGTTGTCCGCCAAAAATTTACTAGCCTGCTAGCCAACATTTGTTGGCCGAAAGTTGGACAACAATTGTCTGAAGGAGCTTACTAACGGTCAGATTTAGGCAAACAGTCTGTCATCACACAATCCCCTGCCGAAAATCCAATCGTGTGTACGAGGCTTAAAGAGGAAATAAACCCTGATAGGTTTTACTTCCTCTTTTGCTCCCCGCAAGGCCTGCAAATTAAAAGCATAATGGGCTAGTATGCATTGCATACTAGCCCGTTATATAACGCTTACCTGCAAATGAAGCCCACGCTGTCCCCTGTGCAGGCTGCGTCCATCTTCACCCCTCTTCTTTCCGGAGCCGCAAACTCCGGCTCTGTGGCTGGTCAGTCACGGCACACGCTGGGGGAAGAAGTGGCGCGATGGTCCATCTCTTCACAGCGCATGCGCTTATGACGACATCGGCAGGCTACAAGTGAAATATCTCCTAAAAGGCAGGCGTTTAGGAGATATTTCCACTACCTATAGGTAAGCCTTATTCTAGGCTTAACTATAGGTAAAAGTAAGACAAAAGGGTTTGCAACAACTTTAAGGCCCCTTTCACACTGAGGTGCTTGTAAACTGCGAGTAAAACACTGAGCACTTTTGAAGAGCTTTCCATTCATTTCAATGGAGAGGGGGAGGTTTTTCACCACCCTGCCAGCACACTGCTCCAGTGTGAAATAATTCATAGATTTTTAATGAAAATAGGTTTTGGAGAGCTTTTCAGGCACTTTTTTTGTGTGTAAAAGCACCTCATTGTGAAAGGGGTCTAAGTCCCCCTATATAGTATTAACTATAGATTGCTAGTATTTCCCTTGTCAGGCCCTCAGCTCAGTTTATAAGCGTCATTGAGAATGGGGCGTAGACAGCCTCCTTCACTTCCCACATGTAAACACAGGCAGCTGCCAGAGTTTAAAAATCAGTCTGTAGCTCACCATTAGCAGAGCGCAAGGAAAGGTCTTTTTATTGTCCTACAATCGTTTCATTTTTTCGAATCTACTAGAAGTATGGCAGAGCAAGTACCAACCCAGGGAACAGACCCTCTACCCACGGGCCCTAAAGTAAGTATTACTATCAATAGATGCTTCGTTCTGTTTGTATGCAGTCGTACAAAGTAGATTTAGACAAACAGGCATACTTCACATATATTTTTAAATCTGCCTGAAAAAAATGGCCTTTCCAGCCTAAAACTCTTCGTTGGATTCATTCGCTTATCTGCATCTTGTTGTCTTTGGATATTTGAGCCTCATTCACACAGGCACTGAGACCTGTAATGTGTGACTGGGCCATGTGTTTATGCGACTTGAGTCGCCAGGCGCTCTGTGCTGGCAGCGTGTTCAAGTCTTTGGGAACACAGCGGCTGCTCAGACACAGTCGCTTGTCCTAATTTGACAGGCATACAGGTGTGTGGCCCCGAATGCACATGGTCTGCGTTTTTAGGGCTGCACACCTTTTAAATTGGGGCAAGCGGCATCTTAATACATGGGCTGCTTGTACACTGTACCTGGCGGCCAATGCTGCATAAACCCACTCATGGACTATGGATCTCAGACCCGTGTGAATGAGGCCTTAAAGTAATGAAATGAATGAACAGAGTCAGTGGTAAGTGAATTTAAGCATGCTTGGGATAAACCTAGATCTATAGTTGGGAAAAGAGGGGGGGTTGAACAGGCTTGATGGATCGCTTGGTGTTTTTTGGCATCTTCTGTGTTTCTATGTTAAAATTGGGGGGGGGGGCATAATCAATTTTATAGAGCTTGGTTGGATATGCATTCAGAAGCTAACCGCCATTAATCACCTGAATGCTTCCTAAACCTGACATTGTGCAACTATTTGTGTTTAGCCTGTCGGATAGAGATGGCGATCAAGCTCCGCTGACACCTCTGACATTGATTTATCAGGGGCAATCAATAGCGACTGGCTAGTCACCATGTCTGCTGGTACCCCACAAATTTTAGCCAGATAAGGAGACTGTCTTCTAAGGGCTATGCGCCCCTGTACGGTTACTAAACTACTAACAAGTCACTACAATAATGTAAACAACGCTATGGGGGTTATTTATGAAAAGCAAATCCACTTGGTAGTGCAGTTACTAGGGATGAGCTCAGGCGTGTTCGCATTGGACCACGTGTAGAGCCCGCCAGGAAGTCGGCGCAGCGCTGCGCTAATCACAGGCAGCGAGACATTGCCCGATCTCTGCAGCCGCACATCAGGGCAATGTCTCACTGCTTGTAACTAGCGCAGCGCTGACTTCCTGGCGGGCTCTGCACCTGGTCCATGCGAACACGCCTGAGCTCATCCCTAGCAGTAACTGGAAATCTGAGGGGTATAAATGAGTGGAAGCTCTGCTGATTTTATCATCCAATCATGTGTAAGCTAAAATGCTGTGTGGTTTTTTTATTTTATTTTTTTTTTTTTTTCCCTCACATGTCCCTCTTGGATCTACAGCGATTGCACTTTCAGTACAAAGTAGATTTTCCTTTAGTAAATAACCCCCTGTGTATCATACATATAATGTCATCTGCATACAGTCTTGTGTGTACATTTGATTTCTCAGATGTACTGGGGAAAAAAGAAAACAGTTAAACTCTAAAATTTCATGTCATAATTTATGAAAAACAAACCACACTTAAGTCACGAAGGCCTTGTACAAGCATGCACTCGTACACGTAGTTTCTATTTGAGTGCAAACCTGCGGTCATGTGCTATTGTTCTCTAATTTTTATAACGGAGGGAGGGGGTTGGGGGGCGCGTGAGGGAAAATGAAGAGGCTAAAATACTACCTGTGTTTTTTTTTTAGATTATGATTCAAGTTTATGGACAATTAGATGATTAGGAAATGCAACAATGTGAACTAAAATATTGATACCAAATCTGATTTATTTATGCTAGACTCTCATAGGAATATGTTGTTGATGTTATTATTGGACCCTTTTTTTTTTGCTGATGTTTTCATATGCACAAATCTCCTAAAACGTGTTCTTTAGGCTGGGTTCACACTGCTGCGGGGGGAGATCCGGATGTGATTCGCACAGCAAATCACATCCGATCTCCGTAGCACTGCGAGTTCAGCCATACAGATAGTATGGCTGAACTCGCAGCTGTCCCGCAGCAAACTCGCACAGGACCCTTTTTTGGGTCCGCAACGGAATCGGATCGCATGGGGGTTCACACCATGCGATCCGATTCCTGTGCGAGTCGGCAGATCGCACTGCGATATGCCGACGGATCTGGGGGTGTCATTAACATAACATTGACACCCCCAGCCGTCCGCATAGGGCAGTGTGAACTGCCGGCGGGAGGTGAGCGATGCGGGAAAACGCCGCGGATTCGCGGCGTTCCCGCATCGCAATAGTGTGAACCTAGCCTTAGTAGGTATATTTCACAGGCTCTGGAAGTTCACACTTTGCTTAGAACTCTCAAGCTGCGTACACACGATTGGACTTTCCTACGGAAATGTTCGATGACAGGCTGTTGGCGGTAAATCCGACTGTGTGTATGCTCCATCAGACAATTGTTGTCAGATTTGTTTGTTGGCTAGCAGGTTTTCAAATTTTCCGCGGACAAATGTGTGTTGTCAGATTTTCCGAGCGTGTGTACACAAGTCCGTCGGAGAAAAGTCCAAAGTACAAACACGCATGCTCGGAAGCAAGGACGAGCCAGAAGCAGTTGGTCTTGTAAACTAGCGTTCATAATGGAGAATTAACGTTCGTGGCATGGCAAAATCTGAAATCTCCAAATGTAGTGCACATTCTTTTCTTTAATGGGATAATAATGAAGTTATTGCAAACAAATTTTCAAAGGCTTTTTTCTTTAGTGATATCAAAAATATTATACTTTTTTGGGTAAGTTACCACAACGCCATTATCCCCTAGTTTTTAAGATCAAAGATACAAGGTTGGTGTCCCTTGTCAATTTTATATTATATTTTTTTAAAATGTAACTGCCTACTCCCAAACTGTCATTTGAAGTAAAACGCATAGCCGAGTATTATTCTCCACTATTTTTTTTTTTTTTTTTTTTATTGTGCAATAATAAAAAAAAATAAAAAATGTAAATAAAAAATTAGACACGCTATCTGCCAATAGGACGTAACCAAAAAGTGTATTCTATGCATCCAAAAATATACCAAATCAAATCATTATTCAACCAAAAAAAAAAAAAAAATGTCAAGGCAATAACTCCAAGGACAATAATAAATAACATGTTATCTCCTCCGATTCCGCAACATGTCTGGTTGACGAACAGCCGTTCAGGAATGAACTGAAAAGAGCGAAAAGAAAAGCGAGAATCAACACTCGCCAAACTTCTACTAACACGAAATTAGCAGAAGGAGCCCAAAGGGTGGCGCTAAAAAGCTGGAAAACCACATAGTATGTCACTATGTTCGTAATTGTTGGCCAACAATTGTGTGTATGCAAGGCAAGACAACTTTGGGCCAACGCCCTTCGAACAAAATTCCACAGTTTTGTTGGTGAACAATCTGTTCGTGGGTACGTGGCTTTAGACTCACTTCTACACTCAGCAATCCAATTTAGGTGGAAGCCAGTTAACCACTTTCAGACCGGACCATTTTGCTGGTCAATGACCAGAGGTCTTTTTACAATTTGGCACTGCGCTGCTTTAACTGGTAATTGCGCGGTCATGCAATGTTGTACCCAAACAAAATTTGCGTCCTTTTCTTCCCACAAATAGAGCTTTCTTTTGATGGTATTTGATTGCCTCTGCGATTTTTATTTTTTGCGATATAAACGTAAAAAGACCGCACATTTTGAAAAAAATATGATATTTTCTACTTTTTGTTATTAGAAAAATCCAATAAACTCAATTTTAGTCATACATTTAGGCCAAAATGTATTCAGCCACATGTCTTTGGTAAAAAAAAAAAGTCAATAACTGTATATTTATTGGTTTGCGCAAAAGTTGTCACATCTACAAACTAAGGTACGTTTTCTGGAATTTACGCAGCTTTTAGTTTACGACTGCCTATCTCATTTCTTGAGGTGCTAAAATGGCAGGGCAGTACAAAACCCCCCCCAAATGACCCCATTTTGGAAAGTAGACCCCCTAAGGAAATTGATAAGAGGCATGTTGAGCCCATTGAATATTTTATTTTTTTGCCTCAAGCGATTGAATAATGACAATTTTTTTTTTTTTTTTTTTTTTACACAAAGTTGTCACTAAATGATATATTGCTCACACATGCTATGGGCATATGTGAAATGACACCCCAAAATAAATTCTGCTGCCTCTCCTGAGTAAGGGGATACCACATATGTGGGACTTTTTGGGAGCCTAGCCGCGTACGGGGCCCCGAAAACCAAGCACCGCCTTCAGGCTTTCTAAGGGCGTAAATTTTTGATTTCACTTCTCACTACCTATTACAGTTTTGAAGGCCATAAAATGCCAAGATGGCACAAAACCCCCACAAATGACCCCATTTTAGAAAGTAGACACCCCAAGCTATTTGCTGAGAGGCATGTTGAGTCCATGGAATATTTTATATTTTGCCACAAGTTGCGGGAAAATTACAAACTTTTATTTTTATTTTTTCACAAAGTTGTCACTAAATTATATATTGCTCACACATGCTATGGGCATATGTGAAATGACACCCCAAAATAAATTCTGCTGCTTCTCCTGAGTACGGGGATACCACATATGTGGGACTTTTTGGGAGCCTAGCCGCGTACGGGGCCCCGAAAACCAAGCACCGCCTTCAGGCTTTCTAAGGGCGTAAATTTTTGACTTCAATCCTCACTACCTATTACAGTTTTGAAGGCCATAAAATGCCAAGATGGCACAAACCCCCCCCCCCCCCCCAATGACCCCATTTTGGAAAGTAGACACCCCTAAATTTAGGGGTACACTAGTGAGACTCACAGGTAAAAAAGCACCTAGGCTGTCAGCGACTGTATCAAAACGCTACAAGAAAAACTGTTAGCGATCGCAGGGATCAGGCCTGACTCTGCGAACGCTGCAGTTATGCGTGTTGTGTTTTGTAAGTGACAGTGATCAATCGATACTGCACTTGGGTGGGCTGGTCTGGGCTTGGCGGAGGGGCTAAACGCAGGTGCTAGCAGGTATCTGGGCTGATCCCGCTAACCATGCGTTTTGGGAAACCTAAACTGCTGGCGACGCTAATATAGATCTGATCAGATACTATATTACTAAGGGAGGTGTATGCTTTGTGCGTGGGTGTTAGCGGTACTGGCACTAACCTGACGCTGCCTGGGGCGACGCAGACCTTATCTGACCCTCAAACTTATATCACCCGCCGGGTGATCAGGGGGTTAAACCTTTATTAGGTAATAAATGGCGGGTGCCCTGAAACTATAAAAAAAATAACTAACCAACCAGCGTCACCTGTAACAGTTATATGGTGATCACTGGTGAAAGGGTTAACTAGGGGGCAATCAGGGGGCTTTATGCGGTAGTATATGGGGGTCCCTGGCGCTATAAAAAGCTGCGGCGAACCTAAATACCTACCTGCCTAACTAGCGTCACCTGTGACACTAATACAGCGATCAGAAAAATGATCGCTTATTAGGCTGGGTTCACACTGGAGCGATGCAGGAACGCCACGAATCCGCGGCGGGTTCCCGCATCGCATGCCTCCCGGTGGCAGTTCACACTGCCCTATGCGAACTGCTGGGAGTGTCAGTGAAATGTTAATGACACCCCCAGATCAGTTCGCATATCGCAGTGCGATCTGCAAACTCGGATCGCATGGTGTGAACACCCATGCGATCCGATTCTGCTGCGGACCAAAAAAAGGGTCCCGTGCGAATTTGCGGCGGGTGCGACGCAAATTCAGCCATACTATCTGTATGGCTGAACTCGAATCGCACAGAGATCGGATGTGATTTGCAGTGCAGTGCGAATCACATCCGTTCTCATAAACCGCTGCAATGTGAACCCAGCCTTAGTGACACCGGCGACGGGGGGTGATCACGGGGTTAAACCTTTATTGGGGGGGTACCTTAGAACTAAAGGGGGCTAACCCTAACTGCCCTAACAGTTATTACAGTCACAAATGACACCAATGCAAAAAAAAAATAAAAAATGCAATTGGTGTCACTGTGACTGGGGGGGCAGGGGTGATTGGGGGGGGTGAAGGGGGGGTGAGAGTGTGCCTGGCATGTTCTACTGTGTAGTGTCGTGTTGGTGCAACTCACCGATCCTCTCTCCTCGGTGCCGGAACGAAAAATACCGACACGGAGGAGAGATTACATCACTTCCTCTGCCTGTGTTTACATTACAGGAGAGGAAGTGATGTCACGCCTCACTTCCATTCGTCAGGAGCGATCGCGAGGGGGTGGCCATGAACGAATGGCCGCCCCCTCATCCCGGATCGCTCCTGAACGGATACCGACCGCCGCTGGCACCGGGGGGGGGCCCGATCGGGCCCCCCACCCACGGGAAGGCAGGGACGTACAGGTACGCCCATATGCCTGCCCGTGCCATTCTGTCGACCTATATCGTCGTGCGGCGGTCGGCAAGTGGTTAACATGCTTAGTGTAGAACTAAAGGCAAATTTTTTATTTTCCTCCGTGTCCCATTGCAGAGATTTCCTTTCACTTCCTGTCCTGTATTCAAACAGGAAGTGAGGAAATCTCTGCAAATTAAAGAAATTCTTTGGAGACCCCCTGGTCACCAGGACCATTGTCCCTATTGGAAGATGTCCCCTTTAACTTTTCTGGGGAGGGAGAAGAACCAGAGGTAGAAGATATCAACGGAGGGAGAAGAACCGTTGGAGCTACGACAGGGCACATTCTTAATTTTTAATAAAGGACTTTATATCAACCTTAGTGGAGATCCACCTGTCTAATTACACACCTTAATATAAAAAAGGAAAAATGTTTTTGTAAATTGTGATTAACCACTTCCCGACCGACGTACGCTGATGTACGTCGGCAGAATGGCACGGGCAGGCATATTGGCATACTGGTACGTCCAATTTGAAATGCCGCCCTGCCATCGCGAGCGCGCCGCCGGCATACCTGCGATTGTCTCACGGGGCGGCTGAACTGGGAGATGTCGTTGTAAACAGCATCTCCCCGTTCTGCCTAGCAACAAGTGACGCTGATCTCTGCTCCATGTGATTGGAGCAGAGATCAGTGTTCACTAAAAGAAAGCCCAGCCCCCAACAGTTAGTAACACGCCCCTAGGAACACTTAACCCTTACACTGCCACCCACTGGTTAACCCCTTCACTGCCAGTGTCATTTACACAGGAATCATTGCATTTGTATAGCAGTGATTGCTGTATAAATGACAATGGTCCCAAAAATGTCCGCTGTGCCTGCCATAATGTCGCAGTCACAATAAAAATCGCTGATTGCCGCCATTACTAGTAAAAAAAAAAAAAATAATTTATAAAAATGCCATAAAACTATCCCCTACTTTTGTAAACGCTATAACTTTTGCCCAAACCAATCAATAATCGCTTATTGGGATTTTTTTTTTTTTTTTTTACCAAAAATATGTAGAAGAATACGTATCGGCCTAAACTGAGGGAAAAAATGTTTTTTTTATATATTTTTGGGGGATATTTATTATAACAAAAGGTAAAAAATAATGCGTTTTTTTTTTTTTTTTTTTTTGTCACTCTATTTTTGTTTATAGCGCAAAACATAAAAACCGCAGGGGTGATCAAATACCACCAAAAGAAAGCTTTATTTGTGGGGAAAAAAAAGACGTCAATTTTGTGTGGGAGCCATGTCGCACCACCGCGCAATTGTCAGTTAAAGCGACGCAATGCCGACTGGCAAAAAGTGGTCTGGTCTTAAGTCAGCAAAATGGTCCGGTCTGTAAGTGGTTAAATGAAGCCCATAAAGTCTGTACAAAAAAAAGCACTTCAAGGCAGCTCACTCGGTGGAGATTTAGAAGCAGAACTGGAATAGGAGAGAGAGCACAAAAAAGGGCCACTCTACGTGCAGTATGAAACAATTTATTTGAGCACAGGATTTACTGAACACGTAAAAGTATGTGACGGGTAGGCATATCAGCAAAATAAGCTGTCCGGTGGGGGGAGTCCAGGGAATCCAGAAGAGGGTCCATCCAAGGCAAAGACATGGAGCGGGTTGCGCCGGTGCATGCCAGCGTTTCCTGGTCCTCAGAAGCACAAGATGGCGGTGTATACACGAGTCACTTGCGGTCAGCTGGGTAGTCAGTAACAGGTGATGCATTTGCAGAGCATGCGCTCCTTTTTCAGGCCTGATGGGGGGCGGGGCATTTTGGTTATGGGCTTTATAGGTTATGCTGTCAGAGTTCCTGGGTCCTAAAGACCATAGCGGTAAAGCAGCAAGGAACTCGGAATTTATTTAACCACTTAAGCCCTGAATCATTTGGCTGCCAAAAGACCAGAGCACTTTGTGATTCGGCACTGCGTCGCTTCAACTGACAATTGTGCGTCGTGGTTCCCAAACAAAATTGATGTTGGTTCCCCCCCACAAATAGAGCTTTCTTTTGTTTGTTTTTTTGTTTTTTGCGCTGTATAAATAAATAGCGACAATTTTGAAAAAACACACAATTTTTTTACTTTTTGCTATAATAACCGCAAAAAATAGATAAAAAAAACTTTTTTTTTTTTTTTTCCTCGGCTTAGGTCGTTACATATTCTTCTAGATAATTTTTTGTAAAAAAAATTGCAATAAGCGTATATTGATTTGGTTTGCGCAAAAGTTATAGTGTCTACAAAACAAGGAGAAGGTTTTATGGCATTTTTTTTATTACCTTTTTTTTTTTTTTTTTTTGTGACTGCGACATTATGATGGACAGATCAGACACTTTTTATGTGATTTTTGAGACTATTCACATTTATACAGCGATCAGTGCAATTAAAAATGCATTGATTACTGTGTAAATGTGACTGGCAGTGAAGTGGGGGTTAACCACTAGGTGGCAATTGAAATCAGACATTGTTTTGCCAGATTTTCTTCTAGTGTGTACCCCACTTTAAGCTGACAATACATGGTTAGATTTTCCTTTTGAACTTTACCGAAAGTCTGAAATCTTTCGTCGGAGCCTTCAATGCTGCCATTTCATTCAAAGACCCTTGCTATTTAAATGGATTCTCAGACATACAGTATTAAACAGGTTTGGTTAATTGTCCAGGAAATCCATTAAATATTGCAAAACGTTACAAGAGAGAGAATATATAAATCGAGTTTTTCGTCCACAGAAACATTTGCATTCTCTTATACATTCCTATACCATGCATGATTTGTTTAAAAGAATGAATGTTCGTGATCACATCAATTCTATTGTTGGAAGAAACTTTTCCTACTGTATGTTCATTGCAATAACAATGATTTTTTTTTTCCCAACTAAGGACCACCTTAATAGTCAGAATTTCATCCATTTCGATAAGAAACAAGACATATTTTCTATCTTTCACCTTCACAATTTTTCTCATCACTACAGCTGAAACGATCGTTAGTCTGTCCCTATTAACCATTAGAAAGCCAAATGCATGTTTTGAAAACTAACATTTTTCAAAAGACATTCTAACCATGGGCAGCTTAAATTGGATGTAAACCCGATTTTCATAAAATCTTGACCTAGGCACATGTATCTGTCGTGTTTTTTTCTTATCCATCTCCAAAGCCATAAGTCCCCTTTCTGCTGTTTCGTTCCTCTGTTATCAGCATGATAACTTCTGACAAGTTCACCCAGGTGGAAGATGAAACCAGTCTGAAATGTGTGTTGGGGTGGGTGCTATAAATAGATTAGCAGAGAGCTTGTTTTGTCACAGCACATCTCTGAAAGTATCTTTGTTCTTCTGCCTATGTGGCTCTCATACAGTGTATGCCAAGACTACACTCCTCCTGCTGAATGAGGAATTAAAAATTCTACCACGATGTAAGAGTTAGCTACCATAATTTCGGTATCCTCTTCAAGAGCGGGTGGTCGGCTTTGCTTTCAGATAAAAATGATCTACGTGGTGGATTCGCCGCAAGATCACTTTTATCGGTGGCAGGAGAGGGGCCTTCCGATGCCCTCTGCCGCTTACCAGAGCCGGCAGCACCGACAGAGGTGACCAGATCCTTCTCCCTGTGTGGTATGAAGTTGAGTGAAGGGAAGATGGGCCCCCACCCAGCTCCATACGATTGTAGATCATTGTACATCAAAAGTCACGTCATCCCATAGCTCTTAAAGTAACTTTTTTTTTTTTTTTTTTTGCATTTTTGTGTAAATATGTGATCTGGGGTCTCTCACAGTTAAGAGGTCCTGCCATGTGTTTTTTTTTTTTTCCTCTCTATTACAAGGGATGTTTTACTTATGGTGTGATAAAGTATTGCCGATCGCCATTTTATTCTTTAGGGTGTTTGCATGAAAAAAAAAAAAAAAAATTATATTATATAATATAATTTTTTTTTTTTTTTTTTTTTTCATGCAAACACCCTAAAGAATAAAATGGCGGATATATATATATATATATATATTTATTATAAACCTTTTAGTTCTAGTCTAGAAAACTGGAATCATGCTGTTCCATTTGGTGTAAATGTTTAACCAGTACAATGATTATGTGGGAACTGGGTTAAATGCGGTCAGTGCCTCTTCATGTTATATTTTTCCCTTTTTACACTGTGTCGCAACCTTTTACACACTTCAGCTCACTGTAGTAAAGGGTGTGAACCTTTGTGTTCTAGTGTCCTCATACACAGAGCTGAAAGGCAAGCATTCAACCATAACCTGACACGTCATAAAGCTGACTATACGCTGAGTGAATTTCAGCAGCTTCCAAAAAATAAAAATGGACAAAATTTTGGGTGGCCTTGTTGACAGTTTGCTGTCTGGTTCAATGTGAAGTGGAAGGGTGTCAACTAAACAAGAACTGCAGCCAATGGGTGCTGCTGTTCGGGTATTCAGACAGCCGCTGGCGCCAATATACTACTTTAATTCTTCCCCACTAGGATACTTATGCCAAAAGTTGGATACACACTATATATATATATATATATATATATATATATATATATATATATATATATATATATATATATATATTTATTTTTTCAGATTTACCAAAACTATATAATATGAGGTCAAACCTAAACACTTTCTATTTGTATGCTATCTGGCAGGTCCTTGCATTACATAGTTGAAGGTAAATCTAAAGGAAACCGAACAAGAAGTTTTATAGTGTGTATCCAGCTTAACACAGACAGGAGAGTTGCAAACCAACTTTATGCACCATCTAAAAAATTACAATTAATTTCCATAAACCTGCTCATGTGCACAGGTGTACATTCCAAAGCGTAGCTCTTGAGTTTTCTGGGATTTATACAACTGCCGTATAAAACCCATGAACAGCCATTTTAATATGGATGGCAATACAGCTGCAGCTGTGTCTCCCACATAGATGTGTGCTCAGGGTGTGCCGTTGCCCCTGCTTCCCATTTCTCCTCTCCTCTCCTGAGTGGGGAAGGAGCTGGTAAATATTTCACTAACCGGCCTGCTTTTCTGAATGAACACGGTGAGCAATCTGTACTGATCACTCCAGTCTTCTTAAAGCAGAAGTAAACCCATCCATAAAACAGTTTAATTTCCGGGGCATGCCGGAAATGTAACACTCCCATTGGTTGTGCTCTCAATCAAACTGTTAAACCATCCAATGGCTGGTGTCATGACTGATCACATGTGCAGCATCATGAATGAATGAAATACTTGTATATAGCGCACAATGCTAACTGAATCGCCTCATGGTAGTATTATATTAAACGGAGGCAAAGATGGCAGCTTCCTTGGCTGAAAATGATAGGGGGGTTTAATTGCACTTTAACTGAAGCATAGTAAACTATGTTTGCTGCAGAGAAAGGGGCTGGGGAATCTCTGTCCTCAGTTTCTTTCTGTCTCAAAAGTGAGACATCAGGGGTCTGTTTTAGACCAGGGATCTCCAAACTATGGCCCTCCAGCTGTTGCTACACTGCATATCCCATGAGGCATTTGAAAACTGACATTCAAAGACACCATCCACTGTTCTGCTGATATGCACGCATTTGTGTTTGTACCCTGAGATGCACACCCTAATGCAATAGGTTAGACATACCTGTGTTCTCCCAGGTGGGAAAATATATTACATTGGATATCTGAAAGGGTCCATGTGCGTGAAGCCTTAGTGTTTAGGTCTTTCTATAAATATATATCTGGCATTCTCCCAACATCCCCAGAACAAATCTTCACTGCCTACTGGAAATATGGAAACGATGAGTCATATAAGCCATACCTTCCCATTTTGTCCCTGATTTGGATGGACTGTCCCTGTCTGGTCTAGTTTCTGAGAAGACAGCAAATGTTTGGTGGCTGGTGATGGTACTTCCGTAGATGAATCCTTAGTCTGGCGCATGATGCACCCTACCAAGCGGTTGGGTCTCTATCTTCAGGCCCACTGCAGAACCGAACCGAACCGAACCAAACCGAAAGTGATTTGCCTCTGGCCATGAGGGGCGCAGAACCCACACTACAATACAATCAGCTTGCAGTTCCCACATGCTAACATGGCCCTGCATTGGATGCAATGATGCAGAAGGACAGTCTACTACAGGAGCATGGAAGAGCACTATCTGCCAGGGGAGTGCTTTCAGGCCTGTTGCACACAGTACTGATGTTTGAGAATTTCTGGAAGTAATTTCAGGTGTTTGTGTTGCACGTGTAGCGATACCCCCGAAGGGGCTGCTTAACCACTTGCCGCCCACCTTATAACAAATTGACGGTGGCAAAGTGGTTGCATAATCCTGATCGGACGTCATATGACGTGATCAGGATTATGAGCCACTGGGCCCCCCCGGGGGCGCGCATCTCGGCGATCGTTGTTGCGGGGTGTCAGTCTGACACCCTGCAACTACGATCTCGGTAAAGAGTCTCCGACGGACCACGTGATCAGCCATGTCCAATCACCAGGATTTCCAGTCAGTGCCACAATGATGCCAATCAGTGCCCATAATGGATGCCAATCAGTGTCCACAATGGGCATCACTGATTGGCATGCATTATTGTTTGGCACTGGCATCCATTAGTATAGTATAATACAATGCTGCCTATCAGTTCCCATCTGTGCCGCCTACCCATGCCCATCAGTGTCGCCCATCAGTGTCGCCCATCAGTGTCGCCCATCAGTGCCACATATCAGTGTCCATCAATGCCACCTCATCGGTGCCACCTCATCGGTGCCCATCATTGCCCATCAGTGTAACCCCATCAGTGCCCATCAGTGAAGGAGAAAACTTACTTATTTGCAAAGTTTTGAAACTAAAACAAAAAAAACAACATTTTTTTTTTCAAAATTTTCGGTATTTTTTTAATTTGTTTAGCAAAAAATAAAAACCGTAGAGGTGATCAAATACCACCAAAAGAAAGCTCTATTTGTGGGAAATTTTGCTCAAAATTGGTCTGGGCAGGAAGGTGTTTAAGTGCCCGGTATTGAAGTGGTTAAGTATTGTTACTCTGCCTCTCAACCCTAATAGTGTAAGTGCAATAAGAAACATAAAGCCAATGTTTTGGCGAAATAACTAGTAGGGAAGAATCTGGCCTGCTATTTACCATCCTTCTAGTTGGTCATTACATTTTGTTCTATTGTCGATATGTGATCAATTGCTTTGTATTTATGGCTCCCTTTTTTAATCATATTGTATAAATAAAAAGTCTCTTATATAAATGGTTTTTGTTGAATTGTCTGTGGCTCTGTGATAATCCCCTCCTCGTTGCTCTAAATTGTTCCTGAGTAGTGGGGCCAAACAACACAGCTGGCCGAGACTATCAAGTGAAACAGACATGATTTTGTTCAACAAGGTGAGAGGATAATGGTGTCTGTATACAGTGTCCCAGAAATGGATAGCCTTATCCCTTATCCGTGTGGTAATACAAATGTCAGCAAGATGACATCTAGCAATGTTTTCTGTATACAGTGTTCAAATAACTCTTTCTGTAGTGCAGGGTCTGTTCCCTGCAGATGGGCAAAATTCCCTATCACTCAATCCTGTGATCAAGGCCCAAATGAATGCCCTAGAACAGACAGGCTCTCTTGGCAACCCAACTGGTCACCTCACACTAACGATTCACCGTCAGTGCAGGTGCGCCTCAATATGCACCTGGGATCACCTTCTCTCAGGCTGGATGTCCCGACTGGTGGAGGAGGCCGGAATCATGGAGAGAGATCATCTGAGAGACAGAACCTCTCCCTCAGGTCTGGTCTCTCTACTCCCTCCTCGCTGACTGAACTTTTTCTCAGGACACCAAATATAGTCTTTTACTTTCCTGTCAGCAGAGCATCCGGGGCTCTTTGTAGTTCCTTCTTGAAAACCAGGCTATAGAGCCACTTTGTGAGGGAACTGCATGTCCCAGAATCCTGCAGCTTAGTAAAGTCTCTCCGATTGGCTGTTGTAACTGTGCTTTTAATTGGCTTATATCTTCTTGCCCATAGGGGCACAAGAGAGGCTACTGAATGTACAGCTCTGTGTATGTCAGCTCATATTACAACAAACTCAGTAAGTGAGAAAAGGGGGTGAAAATCCCCCTTACTGCTGGCAGGCAACTCTTCCTAACTCAAGCTGGAAAGCCTGTGTACATTGTTCCGGCCAGCTTGGTATCGTGGGTTATAGAGTGAGGCACCCGCTACACACGTATACCTTATTTAGGCAAAATCTATTAAATATTCAAAGTATTTGTGCATTTGCATGTACCGGTGCAAAATACTGACCTGGAAAGCAGATTTTTCTATTTATTTATTTAATTTAATCCAGCGGGCTGAATAGAAAAAAAAAAAACAGAGGAGCTTCATGTGCTATCTATCCAATGTTAGCTCAGCGGGGAGATCGATGTACTATTGTGTTCTGACAGGGGGCCATTGGCTATAAGCGCTGGTTGGATGCCAATCTGCTGGTTTTCCAGAATCCCCTTTCATCAGAAGCTGGCAATCCAATGGATACTTTCAGACAGGCTGATGTACACAAGGGCTGAATATCAGCTAGTTTCTGTTGAACTGGTGTTCTGTCAGATTTCGTAACTGCCATCTTTGTACACCTGCACTCGCCCACACTAAGCCTACAGTTTGAAATTGCCAAGCGGACATCTATTTACACTGAAATCTTGCATTTCACACTTATTTTACCACTAACCTTCCGTGGGTGTAAAGATGTCCGTTTGGTGACTTCAGAATTTGACCCAATACACACTTCTGCAAATTTTTGTCTTCAGATTTACCAAAATTTGCACCATGTTACACTCTAAAGATGGGTGCAACATTGTGCCAAAGATTGTTATCCTTTACATGGAGACGATGTGTTTATAGCATATGCCAGCATTGCAAAGAATAGCACAATGTGCTATGATTACATACTATGAATACATCATGTATATTAATTGAAAATTTATTTATTTTTTTTCCTCCCACAGAAGTGTCCCTTTACACCTGAACAAAGGCATGAAATTAAAAAAATCATGAAGGAATGCAAAGAAGAAAGCTTTTGGTACAGAGGTAATTTATACACGTGATATAGTATGTTTAACCACTTTCAGACCGGACCAATTTGCTGGTCAAAGACCAGACCACTTTTTGCGATTCGGCACTGCGTCGCTTTAACTGACAATTGCGCGGTCGTGCGACGTGGCTCCCAAACAAAATTAACGTCCTTTTTTTTCCCACAAATAGAGCTTTCTTTTGGTGGTATTTGATCACCCCTGCGGTTTTTATTTTTTGCGCTATAAACAAAAATGGAGCGATAATTTTGAAAAAAACGCATTATTTTTTACTTTTTGTAATAATAAATATCCCCCAAAAATATATAAACATTTTTTTTCCCTCAGTTTAGGCCGATACGTATTCTTCTACATATTTTTGGTAAAAAAAAATCGCAATAAGCGATTATTGATTGGTTTGCGCAAAAGTTATAGCGTTTACAAAATAGGGATAGTTTTATAGCATTTTTATTAATAATTTTTTATTATTTTTTATTTTATTTTTACTAGTAATGGCGGCGATCTGCGATTTTTATTGTGACTGCGACATTGTGGGGGACCCATCGGACATTTTTGACACATTTTTGGGACCATTGTCATTTATACAGTAATCACTGCTATATAAATGCAGTGATTCCTGTGTAAATGACACTGGCAGTGAAAGGGTTAACCAGTGGGTGGCAGTGTAGGGGTTAAGTGTTCCTAGGGGTGTGTTACTAACTGTGGGGGGGTTGGGCTTTCATTTAGTGTACACTGATCTCTGCTCCAATCACATGGAGCAGAGATCAGCGTCACTAGTTGCTAGGCAGAATGGAAAAATGTTGTTTATACAGCATTTCCTCCATTCGGCCGCTCCGTAAGTCGATCGCGGGGATGCCCGCGGCGATCGAGTCCGCGGGTCCCGTGACCGGACTCACGGGGGTCCTGACCAGCGCGGGAGCGCGCCGCCGGCGGCGCGCTCCCGATGGCACGCCGGCAACGAATATTGGACGTACATATATGCCTGCCCGTGCCATTCTGTCGACGTACATCGTCGTGCGCTGGTCGGGAAGTGGTTAATGCATAGTTGACAATTTTCGGTAACAAACTCAATGGTCAGATCAGCCAGAGGTAAGGTTCCAGTTACTGGTAGTTACAGTGTAACTAAAGGCAAAACTCCCCCCCCCCCCCCCCCTTTTATCTATTTATTTTTGAGGTTTTTATGGCTCTCTGTTTCCCTGTTAGGGGGATTCACCCTCCTATTTTGCCTTTTTAACCAAAATTCAAAAAGAATCCTAACTTTTTGGGTTGTCACCAGAACAGAAATATATGGGAAATCCTCCATTGGTGGCAACTCACTTTGGAGGGATTCCCTCTTACTTCCTATTTTTCTAACCATGTAGTGCAAGGGCCTGCATGACTGCATAAAAATTGAATGTGCTTAGATTTGACCTCATATTATTATATATGGTTTTGGTAAATCTAAAGGAAAGTTGTACAAGAAAATTGTATAATGTATGGCCAGCCTAAGTGAGACACAGATGGCAAAATAAAGCTGATGTGGTTATAGCCCTCCCTTACTCCATCCAAAATGGGGGGGGGGGGGGGGGGGGGGAGAGAGAGAATTTTTAATTTGACTTTTTTTATTTTTATTTTTTTGTTCTACTTTAATTACTTGTGGGACTTATTTTATGGGGATAAAACCTAACAATGATTGCCAGACCAACTGGTAGGGGTCAGATGAGCTGTGGGGTATACTCCATACTGGTGATTGCATGATTGTGCAAATTAGATTTCATTGTTTATTATTACATTCCTTTGGCTATTTAATTCTTATAGATACCTCCTTTTTTCTTAACAGCTCTGCCTTTGTCTCTTGGTAGCATGCTTGCCACTCAGGGCCTCGTTTACAAAGGTGAGTAAATCATGTGCAATAAAACGTCATCATTTGTATTGGAGGGTTGTCAAGCACACATTGACTAACGGGAGGTATCCATCACATATTAAAGCTGTCCTCCACCCTGAAGTGGAAGTTCCGCTCATCTGATTTCCCCCCCGGTGCCACAATCGGCACCTCTCAGGGGGGAGGGGGGTACAGTTACCTGGATAATCCAGGTATCTGCACCCACTTCCACGACAAGACCACCGCAGATGGGGCCCCCCCCCCCCCCCCCGTTGTGTTCTGGGAAACAGACAGTTCCCAGGACACAGCGGGGACCAGCAGAGACGTGCAGCGCGACTCGCGCATGCGCAGTAGGGAACCGGGCAGTGAAGCCGCAATGCTTCACTTCCCGATTCCCTGACAGAGGATGGCGGCAGGGGCAGCAGAGAGACGAGCGATTGCTCGTCATCTGCCGCCGACATCGCTGGACCCTGGGACAGCTAAGTGTCAATTTATTAAAAGTCAGCAGCTGCAATATTTGTAGCTGCTGGCTTTTAATATTTTTTTTTTAAAGGTGCAGAACCACTTTAAGTATATTTTTGGCCAAAAAAAAAAATTGAATAAAGCCGTACATTCTTGCAATACATGCAAGTGTCATCAATGTTTTATCTGTGTGTCATCAGCCATGCCAGACCAAAGAACATATCCTCTTTATGTTATAGGGATGAGTAGGAAGGGGTGAAGTATTCTCTTGGGGGTTGATTTATAAAGCATTTGGATAGCCATTTGCCCAGCGAAAAGTGCATGTACATTCATTTTTCATGAATGGGGCAAAGAATGAGTGAAAATAGGACTACATGCTATATACAGTAGGGGGAACGAATGCACAAGCCACAAGGGGAAAAATAGATAAGAAATCAACCTAGCAATGCAGCAGCCAACATAAAAGTGGTCTCACACCAGACAATGATAAAAGGTAAAGATATGTAGCACTGACCCCGGAAAGAGCGTCTGGTTATTTATTTTTAATTTTTTTTGGGCTTACCGTTACCTTCTTGACCTTGTGTGTGTGTGTGTGTGTCTAGGGGTTTCCCGAGGTAGATGCCCCAACGAACTACAGAGATACTGGATCCACTTTAGGGATTTTTATTTGCAAAACGTTGAACAGAACACAGTCTCTCAGCAGGGAATAGAGGGTATGGGTAGGGAAGCTTAGGTACTCTTGGAACTGCTGACACTTGAATGTCTCTCACTATGCAATCCAGGGAATAGCCATTCGCAACTGGATATTACAACTATTGGATAAATCCCCTTGTGGTGAATTTAGCAACCGACAGGTGATTGAATGAAATACTTGTATAGTGCACAATGCGAACTGAATCGCCTCTAGGCGCTGTGGCGAGCTTTGATCATCAGCTAAAAGAAGAAGGTCTTAAGTTTTTTTTCCTAAAAGGATTGATTCAGATAAAGCAAAGTCTCTGCCACAGACTTGTGTAGCACTGACCCCCGAAGGAGCTACTAATTTGAGTTGGGCCTGCACTCTTCTGAGAAACCCCCTTTCAATGTAACTTCATCCCCTTGGCACAGCTGTGGTGCAATAATACAGTATAAGGTACCTGTATCGATCCCTCAGGATTCCCTGGCTCCACCTGGTGGGGAAAGGCAGTAGACCACACACTTGTACTCTTAACCAGAAATACTTTTACTGAAAGTATAACAAATAAGTGATTACAGGGATTGCACTGTTGTCCCAACGTAGAATGTCAGTACAGCATGAATCAACAGTCAGATACAATAAACAATATGCAAGTATGTTATTATCTAGACCTGGGAGCTCCCCTTACTTAGTCTACGTGAGGCCTCACTTAAAGTATTTCCTCCTCTTATCTTCTTTTTTCGCTAGCTTAAATGGTTCCTCAGGTAACTGTAATCCAAAGGGGTAAGTGAAGAAAGTTGACTCAGAATACTCCAGGTATAACTCCAAGAACTTGTAATAACACTTGGGCGTTAAAGTGAACCGGGCCTCAAGCCTACTAAAGTTGTTCAGTTTCGCTTCCATGTAACAGGTTCCAGCGAGGCCTGTGAGTAAGTCTAACTATGTGCAATAGTATTAAACGGCGGGCCGTAACCCGCTCGCCAACTGGATCAGAGTTCGGAGTGATGGCTTTGGTCCAGTAACTGCAGCTTGCTCCTGCTCAGGCTGGGCCAGATGCTCTGTGCTACTCCGACAAGCGTCTCCGAACCTCGTCAATCTGATCATCAGCTCTCAGGCTCCATCAAGTCACCTCACAAACGGTCCGGTGTGCACTCCGCAGTGACTGTCTGCAAATGTGTTCGAAAACCTTCAACAAAGTTCCGTACAGGCGGGCAGCGTGGTCCCAAGAGACCAAATATGGTCACTGCAGCTCCTTTTATCCCCCTACTCAGCATTCCCTGCATATCAGAGTATTCATGGGTAGGTCACACAGACTGGGTAACAAAGGTCAAGCCTCTTATAAAAACAAACATCACTTCCTATGAAAGTCTTTTGTGTTTTAAAATCACCATATCTGTGCATTACCAGAATGTGTCAGTAGATGGCTCCATACACTGAGCCATCGCAATGTCCACAGATTTAACATTGATATGAACATAACTACATTAATACACAATTATGTCTCTGCTACACTTGGTTGTAACTGAAGGATGAAATTAGAGAACTCTCATAGGGTACCAGTTTCTCGCAGCCGGTCCGGCGATACCGTATGTGTGGATTCACCTGGTGTCCTTTCCAGCTTAGCTTCCAGGCTCTTGCTGAGCAGCCAGCCTTGTGCATGGCCCTCTTCTGAAGGGTCCTCCCCCTGGTTGTGTTTGCAGTTGCTGGGCCTCTCCAAAACCGAGATGGCACCGGACCACCTTGGAACCCTCCTTCCGGTTACTGTGCCTCTGGGGGCTGGTCAGAAGGACCAGGACCAGGCAGTCAGAAATAATCCTCTGGACCAGAAGATTGGCACCCAATGCGTCCAACCGGACTGCATTCCAATGCCTGCCAAAGGTGACACCCACACCTATGGCCAAGCAGAACACAATACAGTTCAGCCAAAGTGATACTGAGACTACAATTAACTCTAAAACCCAACTATGGTCTTGGGAACATTTAAATTGACAAAAACATAGCGCGTGCTCTTTAGGAGCCCGGCGCTACACTTTAAAATGGCATAAAAGCCATTAATAAACTAATTGGCAAAGCATAAATCCTTTGGAGACTCCAAAAGGATAAATCCAAAGAGATAAAGTGTCCTTATGTTAATTTCTTCATCAAAATTGTATAGCCAAAGATTAGCAAACCAATGCTATAGCAATTAATTGAATAACTGTCCTTCAAACAGGTAAATGGCTAAAAATCTTCAAATATGATAAATCCAATGTGCAAAACAATCCTCAAATATAATAAATCCAATGTGCAAAATAATCTGTGAAAATTCGTAAAAAAAAAAAAGGGCAAGATTACACAATCTGTGCAAAATAACAATATACAGATATTGCAAAACCAGCAAGCTGTGCAAAATGGCAATAGTATATAATGACAGTGCAGCAATAATTGTGCAAAAGATGAAAAATCTCTGTGCAGAGTATCAGCAAAAAATAAACTAAAAAATAAATTGCACCTAGTAACGTGCAAAGAGCAAACTTTGGTGTAAACAAATGGCAGCAAGAAATCGGTGATGTCCAAAATAGTCCATAAACGTGCTCAAACAATGAATAGACAATCTTGAAAAAAAATTTAAATAAATCATAAATCCAAAATGATAGTGAAAGAGCAGGGTCCCATACACAGTGCAATGCAATCCAATTGTGTTCATCTCTTTTCAATATGTGATACAATTCATCTGCTACAGGAGTGACCCCATCCAAGCACTCTCCGGTGTATTACAATGGATAGTGTTTTTTCCCCAGCCTCACCTCAAATAAGGAATAAAAGACATCCTTATAGATACTGGCCGATCCGTTCCCAGGCTCCCCCTGATAGCACAGCTCCTGTGGGTTTCTATCCTCTGTCTGAATTATTCAGGGTCTCCAGGCACTCAGCCAAGTATTGGAGAGAAAAGGAAGGACTCCATAGTGCAGTATTAAAAACTATCAGTTTAACAAAAAGTCAAACACTTACAATTCGACAATAAACACAGCAGTAACGAATAGTGTTACCGATCCCATCCGAGATCGGACACTAACGTCACCCGGCTCTCTTCCCTAACGCGTTGCGTCACTGTCCACGTGACTTTATCAAAGGTATCATAATTTAATCTCGGTGTAAATACAGCTGTTCTGTGAAGCCATCAGCGGTTTGTTAGTGAACATACCTCACCATGAAGGCCAAGGAACACACCAGGTCAGGGATAAAGTTCTGGAGAAGTTTTTAAAGCAGGGTTAAATTAAAAATATATCCCAAGCTTTGAACATCTCAATGAGCACTGTTCCAACCTTCATCTGAAAATGGAAAGAACTGCAATCTTGCCAAGATATGGCTGTCCACCTAAATTGACAGACTGGGCAAGGAGAACATCAAATGGAGAGGCAGCTAAGAAGCCCATTGTAACTCTGGGAGAGCTGCAGAGATCCACAGCTCAGGTGGGAGAATCTGTCCACAGGACAACTATTAGTCATACACTCCACAAATCTGGCCTTTTATGAAGGAGTAGCAAGAAAACTTTTGTATTTGGTTTTGTGAGAGAGAGAGAGAGTGTTTATTTTATTTTTTCAAAATGTATTTGTTTTTATAGCAAAAAATGAAACTCAGAGGTGAACAAATGGCACCAAAATAAACCTCTATTTGTGGGGGGGGGGGGGGGGGGGATGTACATTTTATTTGGGTACAGCTTTGAATGACCGCGCAATTGTCAGTTTAAATTGAATGCAGTGCCATATAGCATAAAATGGCCTGGTCATGAAGGGGGGGATGATTAATTTCTATCTCTACTGTGTGGATTCCATAATGACAAGTAGATCATTTTTGTCTTTATTTTTTTCAGGATATCTGTTGCCAAACAAAAGGTTGGGATCCTTGCCAAAAGTTGCTTGTAAGTATACAATTTTATGCAGACTTTTTATTTATTTTTCCTCCAGTAGCTAGGTCTGCTTTCAATATACCCTTATTATTTCTTATGTCAAAATATCTATTTTGAATACTGCTTATAATCTGGAGCGGTGGTTTTTACTAGATTATAGGATCATTAATGAGCAAGGAAGGGTAGTTTTATTGATCATTTAAAAGTGGAACTTTAAACAATTGAGTGCTGTGAGTGATACTTTTTTTTTTTTTTATTTCAATTTTTTTTTTTTTTTTTTGCACTTTAGACAAAATTTTTCTTTAAGGGTCCTTTCACACGGGGCGGATCAGTTCTGATCCACCCCGTGGATATCCGTTTGCTCAGCGGGGATCACTCCGTCGATCCCCGCTGAGCAGGGAGATGACCGGTCCGTCTCTGCACACTGCGCAGGGACGGATCTGTCACAGCGCCGCTCTCCCCTATGGGAGATCGGATGACGACGGACCGCAGTGCCCGTCGTCACCCGATCCGATCCGCAGACGGATGGAAAAATAGCTTTTTCCTCCGTTACACTTTTTCGGATCGGAGCGGGTCGGATGTCAGCGGACATGTCACCGCTGACATCCGACGCTCCATAGAGCTCTATGGAGCACCCGTTCAGGTCCGCCTGAAAAACTGACAGGCGGGCCTGAACGGGACGTCAGTGTGAAAGAGGCCTTAGTTTTGGATAGTGTGAAAGGGTTATAATCTCTGTTAAATTCCTATTGCTGTCTCTGAGATTTCTTTAAACTTCCTACCCCAGGAAGGCACCACTGGAAGGTAACAGAAACTTTCTCAAACAGCAGTCCCCACTGAAAAAGTGTTCCTGTTAAGAGATTTCCCCTATCCTCTTATTCTAGTGTATTTTGCGTAAAACCTCTGCACTAAAAAACCCTTATCTATAATCCAAATTAAAGTAAAATTAACTGCTAAACTGGGTTATCAAAAAAAAAAAAGATAGATAGATAGATAGATAGATCTATATGTACTAGGGATGCACCGAAATTTCGGCCGCCGAAACATATCGGCCGAAAATGGCCCTTTCGGCAATTAGCCGGAAGGAAAAAACGGCCGATAATTGAGCCGAAAATGGGGCGGGGCAGGGGGAGCCCGCCCCCGCCCCTGGTGCCGCCCATCACGGGAGGTGTATAGCGCAGGAGAGCCGCTTCCGCCCTCTGGTTCAATAGAGCGCCGGGAACATCACAGCTTTAATTTCAATAGCTGTGTGTTCCCCCATCACGCGCCGTCGCATACAGCCCCTCCCCCTTGTTCGGGGGAACTTTGATAGACAGATCACCCATCCACATTGGACGGGGGATCTGTCTATCACATTTCCCCGGACAAGGGGGAGGGGCTGTATGCGACGGCGAACACACAGCTATTGAAATTTAAAGCTGTGATGTTCCCGGCGCTCTATTGAACCAGACGGCAGAGGCGGCTCTCCTCTCTCTTTGCTGCATCACTGGCGGCACAAGGGGACACCCCACTGGCGGCACGAGGGGACACCCCACTTATCTCTTTTACCATGTCGCCAGTCTCTGACCACCTCCTGAACCATGTCGCCAGTCTCTGACCACCTCCTGAACCATGTCGCCAGTCTCTGACCACCTCCTGAACCATGTTTTTAAACGGGGACCTGATTGGTAATTCCCCTCAGGTCTCACTTCTAACCTAATGACTTTTATTTTTTAATCGGAACAGAGGAAGAGTTCAAAAATAGTGCAATTATATATATATATATATATATATATATATATATATATATATATATATATATATATATATATATATATATATATATATATATATATATATATATATATATATATATATATATTTAAAAAAAAGCAAACTCTTATGAAATTGACAAGTGCTCAGCATGTTTCATTACAACTAGATTTCCTCAGGAGCAGTGTTTGGCAACACCACCTTGGCAACTTATACTTTCTTGGGGCCAGTTCACATCAAATGCTGTTCCGCGCACTTTTTTTTTATTTTTTATTTTTTTTCTGCACAAAATGCATGCACAGTGTTTTCCATGTAGTCCAAAGGCTTTAGATCACACCATGCAGTCAGTTTCCCATACAGAAACGGACTGGAAACTTACTGCATAGTGTGAACTAGAGCCATTGGAATACATCGAAAACCCTGTGCATGCATTTTGTGCAGAAAAAAAAGCACACGGAACTGCATCTGGTGTGAACTTGCCCTTAATGTGTTTTTTATTTTATCTTTTTTATTTTATTTTTTGTACTAAACTAGGCTTTAATAGAAAATGCCAATTGCAATGATTTTGTTATGTACTTGGGGTTCAGCTTTAGATCTAATTCTCAGATAACTGCACAATATTCCAAAATATTTTTAATGGTCATCCAATATCCATTTAGACATTGACCCAAGATGGTAGAGGCTGTTGTTGTTTTGATCACATTTGTTGATTTGGGAGCTGGACTTGTACATTGTTTGTCTCCTGTGTTATGGCCAAATCTGTTAGAATGTCAGCAGGTGAGATCTTTATCTTTGCTAATGTCCAGTTTACCTTCTTTTTGGGCACATGCAGTCCCATGTTATAGAGCACTGAATGGTAATACAATGAATTGTCACCTTTATATACAGTGGCTGGTGTCCTGGGTTTTGCTGTCGGAAAGATTTCATACATGGGAGCTTGCCAGAAAAAGTTTCAAAACACCGGTATGGATAAAATGTTTCAAGTTGGTTTTGTTCCTGGCATTAGTTGTGGATTCGGTCCAGGATTTTTGGGAAAACATCAAAAGTAGGTGGCGTAATATTATCTTTTATGGTCAAACTATTTAACCTACAGTATCTCCACAAGAGTACACCCCTCACATTTTTTGTAATTATTTATTTTCATGTGACAACGCTGAAGAAATTACCCTTTGCTACTAATGTAAAGTAGTGAGTGTACAACTTGTATAACAGTGTGAATTTGCTGCCCCCTCCAAAATAACTCAACACACAGCCATTCATGTCTAAACTGCTGGCAACAAAAGTGAGTACACCCCTAAGTGAAAATGTCCAAATTGGGCCCAAAGTGTCAATATTTTGTGTGGCCACCATTTATTTTTAAGCACTGCCTTAACCCTCTTGGACATTAAGTTCAGCAGAGCTTCACAGGTTGCCACTGGAGTCCTCGTCCACTCCTACATGACGACATCACGGAGATGGTGGATGTTGGAGAACTTGAGCTTCTTTACCTTCTGTTTGAGGATGCCCCACAGATGCTCAATAGGGTTTAGGTCTGGATACATGCTTGGCCAGTCCATCGCCTTTTATCCTCCAGCTTTTTTTTTTAGCAAGGCAGTGGTCATCTTGGAGATGTTTGGAGTCATTATCATGTTGAAATACTCCCTTGCAGCCAGCCTTTGAAGAGGGGGGGATCAGGCTCTGCTTCAGTATGTCACAGTACATATTGGCATTCGTGATTCCCTCAATGAACTGTAGCTCCTCAGTGCCAGCAGCACTCATGCAGCCCCAGACCATGACACTCCCACCATCATGCTTGACTGTAGGCAAGACACACTTGTCTTTGTACTCCTCAGCTTGTTGCTGCCACACATGCTTCACTCCATCTGAACCGAATACGTTTATCTTGGTCTCATCAGACCACAGGACATGGTTCCAGTAATACATGTCCTTAGTCTGCTTGTCTTCAGCAAACTGTTTGCAGGCTTTCTTGTGCATCATCTTTAGAAGAGGCTTCCTTCTGGGACAACAGCCATGCAGACCAATTTGATGCAGTGTGTGGCGTATGGTCTGAGCACTGACAGGCTGACCCCCCACCCCTTCAACCTCTGCAGCAATGCTGGCAGCACTCATACATCTGTTTCCCCAAAACTACCTCTGGATATCGCACTGAACACGTGCACTCAACTTCTTTGGTCGACCCATGGTGAGGCCTGTTCTGAATGGAACCTGTCCTGTTAAACTGCTGTATGGTCTTGGCCACTGTGCTACAGCTCAATTTCAGGGTCTTGGCAACCTTCTTATAGCGTAGGCCATCTTTTATGTAGAGCAACAATTTTTTTTTTTTTTTCAGTTCTTTGCCATGAGCTGCCATGTTGAACTTCCAGTGACCAGTATGAGAGTGAGAGCGATAATGCCAGATTTAACACACCCGCTCCCCATTCACACCTGAGACCTTGTGCCACATGACAATGGGGAGGGAAAATGGCTAATTGGGCCCAATTTGGACATTTTCACTTTAGTTGCCAGTGGTTTAGAGATTTAATGGCTGTGTGTTTGTTATTTTGAAGGGACAGCAAGTTTGCACTGTTATACAAGCTTTACATTCACTACTTTACATTTTAGCAAAGTGCCATTTCTTCAGTGTCACCTAAAAAGATATAATATTTACAAACTTGTGAGGGGTGAACTCCCTTTTGTGAGGTACTGTATAAGCTGATGCAAAGAGATTTTGGATTTTATTCTTATTTTTTTTTCAATCGCAAACATGTTATATATGCCTGGTCTGCGCAATAGTTTTGCGCAGAGCAGCCCAATCTCCCCCCTTCTCCATTCCCTCCCCTCTTTGGCGAGTGCCCCCCAAAGGAAACTGCTTGCTATAGGGGCACTCATGTGTGCTTGATCCCGAGCCACGCTGCTTGCGTCTATAGCGGTGTTTTTCAACTGGGGTGCCACAGAGTCCTCAGGGTTGCCGTGGCCACATCCTGGTCTGATGTGTGTGACTCTGTGTTAACTCCCATGCTGTACGACTCTGCAAATAGAGAGGGAGAACAGCCTGCATGGCTCTCTTCTCCTCCCCTCTGCGGCTAAATGTACTATTACTGGCAAAACCTAAAGCAGTGCGGGCGGGGGAAGTGCATGAACATGCAAAAAGAAAAGGAGAAAAAAAAAGAAAAAGTGTGCTCGGACGCATTACCTGGTGTGAACAAGCCCTCAGACTGGTGTGCCCAGGATTGTGCAGAGTTCTCTAAAGGGTGCTTTGACATCACAGGATTTAATTGACAACATCAGGCTCCCACTGCTGCCTCTGTTGAGGGAGAGAGCCACTGTACTCAAGCACAGTGCTGGATCGCACTCGGGCTCAGGTTAAGTATAAGGGGAGGCCGGGGGGGGGGGGGATGTGGAGATATGGATCAGAACACAGGTGTTTGTGTTTTTTTTTTTTTTTTTTTTTTTTTTTTTAACCTTTTTAATGCAGTAAGGTAAAAAAAAAAAAATTTTCTTCTTCTACCTTTTTTACTACCACTTTCAGAGTTTAAAATTTGGACATTTCTATTGTTAAAAGAATCATGCACTATATATTGGAAAATTGTATAGAATGATCTCGTGATTTGATTATGATGTAAAGCAAACTTTCAAACTGCATTTTCTGAACTTTTCTTCCCCCTCCTCCCTCCCGTTGTGCTGCCCACTCAGACCCACTCTGATGCTCTTCCACTGTATACTCACACTGTCACCAATAAACTGCAATGGTTACCTTTTACCAGGCACTTTATTCTACTTGCTACTGCATGTGCAGTAGAAACTCCTAGAATTGTATGGGGCCAAGAGCTTGATCTATCTCCCAGCCCCATAGAAGTCTATAGGGTTCTACTGCACATGCACACTTGAAAAGGGGAAAACAAAAAAGATCAAAACTTTACTCCTGTATACTGTGACCTTTCTTTTCACCAGGCACTGTCACCACCACTGTGATGAATGCAAGAAGAAATGTGCTGAGGGATGTAAGAAGAATTGCTCAAAGGACAAAGAACAGCCTACACAGCCCCCCTCTTCTACCTCCTGAACTCATGTAAGCTTACTGCTAATGACGTGACAGCTAAAAGCTCTCCTGTCATCCTCGACATACATGCATATGACCCACTAGGGCAGTGGTCATCAACCCTGTCCTCAGGGCCCACTAACGGGCCAGGTTTTATGTATTACCTTGGGGAGATGCAGACTAGAATACTGCAATCACTGAGCAGCAAATGATATCACCTGTGATGTATTTCAGTTGCCTTGCAAACCTGGCCTGTTAGTGGGCCCTGCGGACAGGAGTTGATGACCACTGCACTAGGGGAAGATGATGAAATGTGTGTATTTATTTATTTTCCCATCCAAAGCCCCAAAAAAAGTCTACTTTTGGGTAGAGTAGGAAACCCGTCGGGTTGTCACTGAAATAAGTGTTTCCATCAATTTTGGAAGATTTGTTCTTGACAACTCAAAATTTTGACTGTTCCCTACTTTTCACTCTTCAGTGACAGTGATCACCAGGTAACACTTATGCACCGTACACACGAGCGGATTTTCCGTCGGAAAAACCATCCAAGAATTCCGTTCAAGCTTGCCTTGCATACACACGGTCACACAAGATCTCAGAACTTTCGACCATCAAGAACGTGGTGACGTACAACACTAAGACGAGCTGATAAAATGAAGTTCAATGGTTCCGAGCATGCGTGATATTTTTTATTTTATTTTTTATTTGCCTGTCCGCATTGCATACAGATGAACGCATTTTCGAATAAGAACTTTTTCTGACCGAAATTAAGAACCTGCTCTCAATCTTTTGCTGGCTGGAATTCTGCCAGCAAAAGTCCGATGGAGCATACACATGGCCAGAATTTCTGACTAAAAGCTCACATCCGACTTTTGCTGGCAGAATTTCTGATCCTGTGTATGGGGCTTAAAGCCCCTTTCACACGTCTGGCCTGTTCAGATCCGCCTGTCCATATTTCAGGCGAATCCGAGTGTGTGCCAACCATTGATTTGTATGGGCAGGCGGATGTCAGCAGAGAGGTGTCTGCTGACACCCACCTGCCATCCAATCCGACAAGATCCACTCAAAACGGACGGCTGGGGATACATACGCCATCCGTCCAGCAGATGGGATCGGATGAAAACTGACATGCAGTCCGGTTTCATCCAATCTGCCCATAGAGAACAGCAGGGTTCTGACATGTCTGTCCCTGAGTCCAGTGGACTTCGTTTTAAGGTAAGTTTCACGTAATGGCTTTACCTTGCAGGTTGCAAAAAAAAAAAAGGTTTATTGCCACTTTAATAGTAATGAGCTTTTAATATTTATGTAAAACTTTTATCCCAAAAGGATTAAATCTGTTTGCTGTAATGGCTTATAAAGTTTGAGCTGGAATTTGGCTTCAATTTGTTAGTGCATCTAATGCCGCATACACACAACCTTACTTTCCGGCAGACTAGGTCCGACGGAATTGGTCTGTTAGACAATCTGATCGTGTGTGGGCTAATCTGATCATTTATTAAAATTAAAAAAATCTGACGGACCTAGAAAGAGAACATGTATCAAATCTGTCCGACTGACTCAATTCCTATCGGGAAAACCATTTGTCTTGTATGCTGGTCCGATGGACCAAATACGACACAGGGGAAGCTATTGGCTACTGAACTTCCTTTTTTATTTTATTTTTATTTTTTATTTTTTTAGTCCCGTCTTGCGTCATCACATTCAAAACGAACAGACTTAGTCTGTTCATGTGTGGCCAAGTCAGTTTATTCGGAGGTGTGTGGGAACTCCGCTGAAAAGTCCAGGAAGACCATGGTACCTAGTCTGCTGGAAAGTCCGGTTGTGTGTACACGGCATTAGTCTGCCCTGCCTTCAGACTGACAATGCTGCTGTCTAAAGTTGTCTCTATTGCTCCGTTATTCACAGCAGTGTCTAAGCCCTTGTACACATGGTCAGACATTCTGATGGAAAATGTCCGATCGGACCGTGTTGTCGGATAATCCGACCGTGTGTGGGCTCCATCGGACTGTTTCCGTCGGAATATCCGACCGACAAAGTTTTAGAGCTGGGCTATAAAATTTTCGGACAACATGGTCCGATCGGACAAAGTGCCACGCATGCTCAGATCAAATTCCTAGACCAAAGCTATTGGCTACTAGCCTGAACGTAGTCCCGTCATAACTAAATAACGTCACCACGTTCCAAACGATCAGATTTTCCGACAACTTTGTCCGACCATGTATGCAACACAAGTTTCGGACAAAATCCGATGGATTTTGTTGTCGGAATGTCCGACCGCGTGTACAAGGGCTAATACAGGAGGTGTGTTGCCGGCAAGATCACCCGGTGGAAACTGAGCCTAAAAAAAAAAAAGATTGGTAAGCTGCACTATATTACATTTTTGTTTTCAGGTTTAACCACTTGCCGACCGCCGCACGACGATATATGTCGGCAGAATGGCACGGGCAGGCATATGGGCGTATATATAAGTCCCTGCCTGCCCGCGGGTGGGGGGCCCGATCGGGCCCCCCCCCCGGTGCCTGCGGCGGTCGGCATTCCTTCGAGAGCGATCCGGGATGAGGGGGCGGCCATTCATTCATGGCCACCCCCTCGCGATCGCTCTCGACGAATGGAAATCCTCCGTGACATCACTTCCTCTCCTGTAATGTAAACACAGGAGAGGAAGTGATGTATTCTCTCCTCCGTGTCGGTATTTTTCGTTCCGGCACCGAGGAGAGAGGTTTGGTGAGTTGCACCAACACACCACACATACAGTAGAACATGCCAGGCACACTCACACCCCCCCCTTTACCCCCCGATCACCCCCCCAATTACCCCTGCCCCCCCAGTCACAGTGACACCAATTGCTTTTTTTTTTTTTTTTGCATTGGTGTCATTTGTGACTGTAATAACTGTTAGGGCAGTTAGGGTTAGCCCCCTTTAGTTCTAATGTGCCCCCCTAACCCCCCCAATAAAGGTTTAACCCCGTGATCACCCCCCGTGTCACTAAGGCTGGGTTCACATTGCAGCGGTTTATGAGAACGAATGTGATTCGCACCGCACTGCAGTGCAAATCACATCCGATCTCTGTGCGATTCGAGTTCAGCCATTCGCCGCACCCGCCACACCCGCCGCACCCGCCGCAAATTCGCACGGGACCCTTTTTTTGGCCCGCAGCAGAATCGGATCGCATGGGTGTTCACACCATGCGATCCGAGTTTGCAGATCGCACTGCGATATGCGAACTGATCTGGGGGTGTCAGTAACATTTCACTGACACTCCCAGCAGTTCGCATAGGGCAGTGTGAACTGCCGCCGGGAGGCATGCGATGCGGGAACCCGCCGCGGATTCGTGGCGTTCCCGCATCGCTCCAGTGTGAACCCAGCCTAATAAGCGATCATTTTTCTGATCGCTGTATTAGTGTCACAGGTGACGCTAGTTAGGCAGGTAGGTATTTGGGTTCGCCGCAGCTTTTTATAGCGCCAGGGACCCCCATATACTACCGCATAAAGCCCCCTGATTGCCCCCTAGTTAACCCTTTCACCAGTGATCACCATATAACTGTTACAGGTGACGCTGGTTGGTTAGTTATTTTTTTATAGTTTCAGGGCACCCGCCATTTATTACCTAGTCTCACTAGTGTACCCCTAAATTTAGGGGTGTCTACTTTCCAAAATGGGGTCATTTGGGGGGGGGTTTGTGCCATCTTGGCATTTTATGGCCTTCAAAACTGTAACGCCCTTAGAAAGCCTGAAGGCGGTGCTTGGTTTTCGGGGCCCCGTACGCGGCTAGGCTCCCAAAAAGTCCCACATATGTGGTATCCCCGTACTCAGGAGAAGCAGCAGAATTTATTTTGGGGTGTCATTTCACATATGCCCATGGCATGCGTGAGCAATATATCATTTAGTGACAACTTTGTGAAGAAAAAAAAAAAAAGTTTGTAATTTTCCCGCAACTTGTGGCAAAATATAAAATATTCCATGGACTCAACATGCCTCTCAGCAAATAGCTTGGGGTGTCTACTTTCTAAAATGGGGTCATTTGTGGGGGTTTTGTGCCATCTTGGCATTTTATGGCCTTCAAAACTGTAATAGGTAGTGAGGAGTGAAGTCAAATATTTACGCCCTTAGAAAACCTGAAGGCGGTTCTTGGCTTTCGGGGCCCCGTACGCGGCTAGGCTCCCAAAAATCCCACACGTGTGGTATCCCCGTACTCAGGAGAAGCAGCAGAATTTATTTTGGGGTGTCATTTCACATATGCCCATAGCATGTGTGAGCAATATATCATTTAGTGACAACTTTGTGTAAAAAAAAAAAAAAAAAAAAAAAAAATTATTTTTTTGTCATTATTCAATCGCTTGAGGCAAAAAAATAAAATATTCGATGGGCTCAACATGCCACTTATCAATTTTCCTTAGGGGGTCTACTTTCCAAAATGGGGTCATTTGGGGGGGTTTTGTACTGCCCTGCCATTTTAGCACCTCAAGAAATGAGATAGGCAGTCGTAAACTAAAAGCTGCGTAAATTCCAGAAAACGTACCTTAGTTTGTAGATGTGACAACTTTTGCGCAAACCAATAAATATACAATTATTGACTTTTTTTTTACCAAAGACATGTGGCTGAATACATTTTGGCCTAAATGTATGACTAAAATTGAATTTATTGGATTTTTCTAATAACAAAAAGTAGAAAATATCATTTTTTTTCAAAATTTGCGGTCTTTTTCCATTTATATCGCAAAAAATAAAAATCGCAGAGGCAATCAAATACCATCAAAAGAAAGCTCTATTTGTGGGAAGAAAAGGACGCAAATTTTGTTTGGGTACAACATTGCATGACCGCGCAATTACCAGTTAAAGCAGCGCAGTGCCAAATTGTAAAAAGACCTCTGGTCATTTACCAGCAAAATGGTCCGGTCTGAAAGTGGTTAATAAATCTTTAAGCTAAGGACACATTTAAATGGAAGAAAAAGAAGCTTTACACTTACTGTAATAGATGTATTTGCAGTAGAATGTGTCTTGAGAGAAAGGTACAGGAGATCTAGTGATAGTTGCTGATCCCTAACTTCAATAGTCCCTGGCCTGAACAAGTATGGAGGTAAGGAAGGGTTAAAATTATATCAAAACCCCTTACACCTAGGTACTTATTTTTTCCAGGATAGAGATGAAGAGCCAAATCTGTCCCCCCCCCTTATCCCTGTCCTGTTGGAGATTTTCCTTCAACTCTTGTCCACAGTGGCGGCCTGGGCGCCGTGCCCCCCACCCCCCCCCATGCAGTCAAAAAAAAAAAAGGGGGGGGGAATAAAAATGTAAAAAAAAATTATTTAAACGTCTCCCTTTAAAAAAAATATATATTTTAAAATGTCCTTATGTGCACTGTGTCCTGGCAACGGGCACAGTGCAATATGGTAAGCGCCCAGGGGCGGACTGACAACTCATGGGGCCCCCGGACAGTAGGGGATCATGGGGGCCCCCCTTGTCCCCACCCAAACACAAGCCACACCCTCACAAAGCACCACGTATATTTTGCACTGGTGCATCATATGCATTGGTGACAGAATTTCTCTACTGTATGTTCAAAATAAAGGTTTAAAGAGTTAGGAAAATAAAGAAAAATAAACTCACATTAACCACGTGCATTTACTGCGGGGCTGTGTCTCCTGTGAGCAAAATCACATACAGGTACTCGAGTCCCCAGAGAACCCCCCCCATACAGCAGGGTCCCCAGAGAGCCCCCCCCCATACAGCAGGGTCCCCAGAGAGCCCCCCCCCATACAGCAGGGTCCCCAGAGAGCCCCCCTCCATACAGCAGGGTCCCCAGAGAGCCCCCCTCCATACAGCAGGGTCCCCAGAGAGCCCCCCTCCATACAGCAGGGTCCCCAGAGAGCCCCCCTCCATACAGCAGGGTCCCCAGAGAGCCCCCCTCCATACAGCAGGGTCCCCAGAGAGCCCCCCTCCATACAGCAGGGTCCCCAGAGAGCCCCCCTCCATACAGCAGGGTCCCCAGAGAGCCCCCCTCCATACATCAGGGTCCCCAGAGAGCCCCCTCCATACATCAGGGTCCCCAGAGAGCCCCCTCCATACTTCAGGGTCCCCAGAGAGCCCCCTCCACACTTCAGGGTCCCCAGAGAGCCCCCTCCACACTTCAGGGTCCCCAGAGAGCCCCCTCCACACTTCAGGGTCCCCAGAGAGCCCCCTCCACGCAGCAGCAGGGTCCCCAGAGAGCCCCCCTCCACGCAGCAGCAGGGTCCCCAGAGAGCCCCCCTCCACGCAGCAGCAGGGTCCCCAGAGAGCCCCCCTCCACGCAGCAGCAGGGTCCCCAGAGAGCCCCCCTCCACGCAGCAGCAGGGTCCCCAGAGAGCCCCCCTCCACGCAGCAGCAGGGTCCCCAGAGAGCCCCCCTCCACGCAGCAGCAGGGTCCCCAGAGAGCCCCCCTCCACGCAGCAGCAGGGTCCCCAGAGAGCCCCCCTCCACGCAGCAGCAGGGTCCCCAGAGAGCCCCCCTCCACGCAGCAGCAGGGTCCCCAGAGAGCCCCCCTCCACGCAGCAGCAGGGTCCCCAGAGAGCCCCCCTCCACGCAGCAGCAGGGTCCCCAGAGAGCCCCCCTCCACGCAGCAGCAGGGTCCCCAGAGAGCCCCCCTCCACGCAGCAGCAGGGTCCCCAGAGAGCCCCCCTCCACGCAGCAGCAGGGTCCCCAGAGAGCCCCCCTCCACGCAGCAGCAGGGTCCCCAGAGAGCCCCCCTCCACGCAGCAGCAGGGTCCCCAGAGAGCCCCCCTCCACGCAGCAGCAGGGTCCCCAGAGAGCCCCCCTCCACGCAGCAGGGTCCCCAGACTTAAACACCCCCCCCCCCCAGGTTTCCCTGTACCTGGCTGTGCACCTCCAACCCCCAGCACGGGGAGGTGGGAGGGGCGATCGTCAGCTCCATGGTGCCTGTGGACCGCGGGATCTCCCTGGGGTTTGTATTTCTCCTTCACAGTGTATAGAGTGGAGAGGGGAGGAGCCTCTGACCCGGGCAGCAGTCGGCAACAGTGTACAAGCTGAGCAACTCACAGAAGAGTCAAACTTATAGCTGCCCGGGTCAGAGGCCCCTCCCCTCTCCACTCTATACACTGTAATGGAGAAACACAAGCCCGAGGGAGATGCCGCTGTAACGACATATTCGATCGCCTCCTCCCATCTCCCGGGCCCCTACTGAACTGAAAGCTAGAGGTGCAGGGGAGATGCTGTGTCTTGGCCGCCCCCCCGCCCCCCCCCCCCCCGCAGCGGCAGAACGGCTCCACCGCAGCACTGCCAGCAGCATAGGAGCTTCTCACGGGCCCCCTACTGGCCGCGGGCCCTCGGACGGCGTCCGAATGCCCGAATGGTCAGTCCGCCCCTGTAAGCGCCGCGTCTGTGCAATCACGAGATTGCAGACGAGGCGCTTCATTTGCCCTAAGAAAAGCACTCTGTGGCGCAGTCGATCGCGCCACAGCTTTCTGCGTGATGGACTGGCCAGGCGAGTGCATAGGCTTGCACTTAGATATGGGCAGGGCACTTTGCTGAGGATCATGTAAGCCATGGTTTTCCAACAGGGTTTCAGGGTTTTACATGTTCAGTGGTCGGCGGCACCATCACAACATCTGCTTCATGGTAGAAAACCACATTCTGGGGAAAGTACCATCATGTAAATATAAAAAAAGCTCATGCCCATTAAAATGCAAGCAATGAATAGCAACTTTCACCTATAGTTCCCAACAGAAAAATTGCAACCCCACAATGGAGATCCAACACATTGTGATAAGCTTGCAATGATTTACCTCTATCTTTGTTGGGGACTGTAGTCTGTCTAGTTGGTATTCATTGCTTGAAATGTAATGTGCATGTTTTTTTTTATATTTAAGATTAGCTAGATATAAGCTTATGAGAAGTGGGAGGGGCCAAACATGGAGGGGTGGGGTCTTGCGCCCCCCCCCATCTTAAAACTTCACCAGCCGCCACTGCTTGTCCAAGAGATCCTACAGGCGGTAAGAGGAGATCTCTTAAAAGCAAAAGGATTTACCCTATTAGACAGTTGTAACTGGAACAGGTGTCCCCCATCAAAAGATTTTCCCCTCGCCTCCTGTTCCAGTGACAGTTTAAAGATTTTGCATTTCCCACCGCTTTCTTTACTTGAGACAATGGTCAACAGGACAAACAGGCAAAGTATAAAGCTCCCTAGCAGGGACAAATAAAAACCTGATGGGTTCTAACCCTTCTACACTAGAGGTCGACCGATATTTGGCGTTTTTTAATTAATCGGCATCGGCCGATTCTGCTGATGAGAGAGGCCGATTATCACTTCAGCACACTTGCAAAAAACTTCTGTAATAGAAGTCAATGCAAGTTGCCTGAAGTGTTCTGTGGAGCACTTTGATCTTTTCTTGGCAGACTGTCCAGAGAGGAGAAAAGAGATGCAATGTTTCTTCTTCAATGAACTGAACTCTGTGTGTAGGAGTTCTCAGTTTAACCATTTTTTAAAGACTAAATCTTTTCTGACACTTGATGCTTACAAGTAAAAATCCTGTATTTTCTGCTAGAAAATAACTTGGGACCCCCAAAAATTTTATATATATTATTTTTTTATATATATATATTTATTTTTAGCAGAGACCCCAGGGAATAAAATAGCGGTTATTGCAATATTTTATGTCACACGGTATTTGCGCAGCAGTCTTTCAAATGCAATTTTTTGGGAAAAAATACACTAATGATTTTAAAAAAACTGTAAAGTTAGCCCATTTTTTTTTCCGTCCAAAAGTTTTGAGTACCTGGTTTTTGTGTATTTAATATAAGTGGCTGCTTGCAGGACTTTTTTTAACGTCCTGCCAGCGCATGGCCTTAGTGTGAAAGCACTCGGGCTCTCACACTGAGATTGCAGGGGAGCCGTTTTGCAGGAATTTTACAGGTGCTATTTTTAACCCAAAAGCACCTGAAAAACATCCCAGTGTGAAAGGTGTCTGTTAGATTTTATAAGATGGGGGGGGGGGGAGAAATCGGCCTAACATTTTGGCCCAAAAAAAATCGGCATCATATATCGGTCATCGGCCACCACAATTTCTAAATATCGGCATCTCATCGGCCAGAGGAAAAAAAACCATATCGGTAGACTTCTATTCTACACTCCATCTAAATAAGTTTTGGCCTTACATGCACATTAACGTATTTATTAAACAGGCAGGTCAGCACTGGAGCCAGGCAACTAGAATTGTTAAAACGAGAGGCTAGCAATGGCAGCTCCAAGTTTCTCTGATGACAAATTACTTTTAGGAAGCCTGTTTCAAGATCAAGCAAGATTTTAAAATTCGTTTTGGCGACTGTGCTTGGATCAGATGTAGGATGGCTGCAATTAAAGAACTTATTGTACATTTGTCAAGACAGATGGTAGTGATAGAAATAGAAGCCCATAATGCTATCCCCGCAGAACAGTACAATGAATGGATATTGATCAGTAGTGGAAGTTCATTATTCACCGCTCAAATCTGCCCTAGTGTGGGCTCATATCTGCCGTGTGTGTGTGTGTGTGTGTGTGTGTGTAAGTATCTTCTATAATGGCAAATGGAACCCTACATAAGCAAAATATAAACGCAGGTTTCCAAATACCTAACAAAAAAAGTAATATGCTATGCTTTCCCCTGCTGGACACAGTGTGTACTGCGCCTTTTCTCCTACTTCAGTAATCCAGATAGGCAGCATGGATTTTACATGTGTTTTGTCATGCAAGGTAAAATAAATGGATAAGAAAAGTTAGAGATTTTACAGTCCAAGCACAGACCTACACACACCCTAACAGAAACAAATTGTAAAATAAATTGTGGCTGCCATTTGTTGACCTATAATTATAAAAATTCCAACTGCCTGGTTGTCATGTGACCCTCTTGCTTTGATTGGGTTGCTTCATGAGACTTTCGTCTGACTTTTTATTATCAGTGTAATTTCCTCGGGGCAATGTCTCAAAGTATGATAGCCAGTGGACAATGCCAGACAACTAAGCATTTTCATAAGTAGCACAGCAATGGTAGCTCTTTCATCATAGGTTTACTTTTTAAATAAAATAAAAAAAAAAAAAAAGTTTTGCTTTCCTTGATTATCAGCTTTGTTACTCTACATTCTATATAACAGTCCATATAAATCATGCTGGTCTCTGAGACCATTTTGTCATTATTCCAAAAAATGTATTCTTTATCGGGTAGTCTGTTTACCCAAGAAAACAAACCCAGGAGCCCAGTTTGGAACTAACTATAGGTTATAGGCAATAAAATATGTTCTTGGATCAGCAAGGCCATTCTTATGCATAGTTTCTGGCAAATTTTATTTATTTATTTTTCCTTCTGTTTTTCCTAGATTTCATCACAACATGAATACAGCAACACACAAGCATTTGGTGTACCCCCTCTTATATTTTGGTATTTGTAATAAAATAAATTTAAAAAAATAACTTTTTATGTTATTCTCTTTAAAGGAACAGCATCTAAATGGTGAAGTGTGCACTTGGCGACTACTATCTTACCAATATCTTCCACATCCACTGACATTTGCCATGCACTTGCACCACCTAGTGGTTAAAATGCAATATGCAACAGAAAAATATCACCAGTGTGCTTTATAGCAGCATTACTCAAGTAATAATTCTGCTCGGCGTACGGTCACAGTAATGCCGCGTACACACGACCGGACTTTCTGGCAGAATAGGTCTGACGAATCATTCCGTCGGATATTTTCTGCCGGAAAGTCCGGTCGTGTCTACGTGGAATAACTGTTCCCTCTGGTTTTTAGTAGTAGTCTGGTGCTTATGCCTATAGACGACCATTAAATGTTTGATCTCCAGCTCCAAACACAGCCTGGGTTCTAGCTTTGTTTCACATAGTCATCTTAGTAGTTTGTCTGGTATTTTGTCTTCATGCTGGCTATTGCCAATGCAGTAATCCCATAGACCACAGGAGGTAAAAGCACATCTATCTTTGTTGGTGATCTGATATTAAAACTAAATGAGACTGACAAGTCTATGCATATCAATGGTGAGAAATGACGGCCACGCTAAATCCACTTTAGATTTCTGGGGCTGATTTGCTTTGTAATGAAAAAAACCACTGGAAGGAAATTCATTCAGCAGATATTTTTCATTCTTGGCAGTTTTCACCCCAGTGGTGCTCCTGTGCATATGATTTTCAGAAAGTGTATAATAGGATACTCCATATACGTACGTAGTGTTTATTTTTTACCAGCAGTACTTGTAAAACAAACCTTGAGTTTTGCCACAGGCACAAAAGCTTTACTATGATAGGGTACTTAAATACAGACTACTAAATTACTTGGCCTGTATGGGTCCAGCATAAAACTTTATAGGCTTGGCAGCTGGATATAGAGTTGTCAGAGGCTGGCATATAACTTCACCATGAGTACATTGGGTAGAGGGCAAGTTTAAAGTGGTTGTAAACCCTTACAAACCACTTTGACCTACAGGTAAGCCTAGATTAAGGCTTATCTGTGGGTCCAAGAAATATCTCCTAAACCTACACGGTTTAGGAGATATTTACAAAAAGACAGGCATGCGCCGTAGACAGCGGCGTGCAGGCGCATTGAGCATGCCGCTGCTAACGGCGATATGCCGTTAGTGGCGGTTCCTGTGTGGGAGTGACGGCATCGCTGTTGCGGCGCTGTGAGTGGCTGGAGCAGCGATACCCGGAAGAAGATGGACGCTTCGTGCTACAGTGGTGACATTGCTGACTCCTGTGTCAGGTAAGTGACACATAATGCTATGCATAGTAGCCCATTATGCTTTACCTTTGCAGGGAGACAAAGAGGAAGTAAACCCATTAGGGTTTACTTCCTCTTTAAGGAAGCTTTTGCATTCTCGTACAAATATACATGCACCAGCCACTTTATTAGGTACACCTTGCTAGTACTTGGTTGGACCCCCTTTTCCCTCAGAACTGCTTTAATTCTTTGTAGCATAGATTCAACAAGATTGTGGTTCATGCGGTAGCTGCAGATTTGCAGCTGCACATTGGAATGTGGTTGAACGGGAGATTCACATCATGGAAGGTGCTCTATTAGATTGAAATCTGGTGATTGTGGAGGCCATTGGAGTACAGTGACCTCATTGTTATGCTCAAGAAACCAGTGGTGAGATGATTTGAGCTTTGACATGGTGCAATGAATTCTGAATGATCGCTAAAGCATCTTAAACTGATGTTTAATAAGTTTCATTGACAAAGACCTTTAAGCTGCCTAGTAGTGAGCAATGGCACATGCCCCTCCCTTATGGTCCCCTGAGGTTCACTATACCTACCATAGATGTAAACTCCACACTAGTCCCAAATGCCAATAAATTTCTAATGTCAGAACTCTGTTTCATTGTATGTCTTAGTCGCATGCAAGCCTGTTTTTAAAGTAGTTTATCCTATCTTTAGCTGTGGTGGCTTTTTTTTTTTTTTACTTCCTTCTTCTTCTTTCCGTCACATGCTGATGCAGCCAGTAATCCACTTCCTGTTCTTAGGGTGTCTCCACTCTGGATGGAGGAGCCACAGAGACACCATCATTATTAATATAGGGAGAGGGTAGTGTTCAATTCACTAGCAGGTTTTTTTATGGGCTTGCTTAACAATTAACCACTTTCAGACCGGACCATTTTGCTGGTAAATGACCAGAGGTCTTTTTACAAATAGCTTGGGGTGTCTCCTTTCCAAAATGGGGTCACTTGAGGGGATTTTGTGCTATCTGGGCATTCCATGGCCTCCGAAACTGTGATAGGCAGTGAGGAATGAAATCAAAAATTTACACCCTTAGAAATCCTGAAGGTGGTGCTTGGATTTTGGGCTACCGTACGCGGTTAGGCTCCCAAAAGGTCTCACACTTGTGGTATCCCAGTACTCAGGAGAAGCAACAGAATGTATTTTGGGGTGTAATTTTACATATAACCATGGCATGTTTGAGCAATATATTATTTAATGACAACTTTGTGCAAAAAAAAAAAATAATAATAATGTCTTTTTTCCACAACTTTTGTCAAAATATAAAATATTCCATGGACTCGACATGCCTCTCAGCAAATAGCTTGGGGTGTCTACTTTCTAAAATGGGGTCATTTGGGGAGGTTTTGAACTGTCCTGGCATTTTATACACAACATTTAGAAGCTTATGTCACACATCACCCACTCTTCTAACCACTTGAAGAAAAAGCCCTTTCTGACACTTTTTGTTTACATGAAAAAATATTTTTTTTTGCAAGAAAATTACTTTGAACCCCCAAACATGAAGTGTTTTTTTAAAGCAAAAGCCCTACCGATTAAAATGGTGGGTGTTTAATTTTTTTTTTTCACACGGTATTTGCGCAGCGATTTTTTTTCAAACGCATTTTTTAGGGAAAAAACACACTTTTTTTTATTTTAATGCACTAAAAATCACTATATTGCCCAAATGTTTGATGAAATAAAAAATATGATCTTAGGCCGAGTACATGGATACCAAAAACGACATGCTTTAAAATTGCGCAGAAACGTGCAGCGGCGACAAACTACGTACATTTTTAAATGCCTTTACAGGTGACCACTTTAGATTTACAGAGGAGGTCTACTGCTAAAATTAGTACCCTCGATCTGACCTTCGTGGTGATACCTCACATGCATGGTGCAATTGCTGTTTACATATGACACCAGACCAACGCTTGCGTTCGACGTTGCGCCTTAGCAGGGGGGGACAGGGGTGTTTTTTTTTATTATTTATTTTGCTTTTTTATTTTATTTTTAAACTGTTCCTTTCATTTATATATATTTTTTTATTGTTATCTCAGGGAATGTAAATATCCCCTGTGATTGCAATAGGTAGTGACAGGTACTCTTTTTTTGAAAAAATTAGGGTCTATCAGACCCTAGATCTCTCCTCTGTCCTCAAAGCATCTGACCACACCAAAATCGGTGTGATAAAATGCTTTCCCAATGGCCCTGTTTACATCCCGCAAAATCTAAGTCATGAAATGCTCGTAGCTTCCGGTGTCTTAGGCCATAGAGATGATTGGAGCCATTCTGGTCTCTGATCAGCTCTATGGTCAGCTGGCGGAACCACCGGCTGCATTCTCAGGTTCCCTGTTGGGACAGGAGAGCCTGAGAAAACCATGGAAAATGGTGCGGGGGGGGGGGGGGGGACATTCCCTCCCACCGCTTGTAAAAGTAGTCTAGAGGCTAATTAGCCGCTAGGATTTCTTTTACATAAAAGCCGACCGCTGGCTGAAAAGAATGATACCAAGATGATACCTAAACCTGCAGGCATCATTCTGGTATAAGCACTCAAAGTCCAGCAACATACCAGTATGTTGCTGGAACTGGTTGGGCATATATTGTCATTTTTTTTTTTCATGCAGCCTGTGGGCTGAACGAAAAAAAAATATTGATCGGTGGGTATGCCCACCATTAGATACCTCCCTTCATCCACCCACTTCTAATGGTGGGCATACATGCACCATTTATATATCCCGAAGCATGGGGGCATCCTCCCGCAAAAGGTAGGAGCAGATCGCTCCTCCACCCCTTATGCCCCCATGCTTCGGCATATATGCTCTTTTTTAACTGTGGTGGTGAAATCACCTCCGACAGTGCTGGAGTCGCGGCTTTACGTATCGTGGGAGCAAACGCTGTTGCTGTCAAGATAAATAAATCCACGCTACAGCTGAATGGCGTACCTGAAAACAAAAAATGGTTAACAATAAAACATTTGCAGAATAGAATACAGTACAAAGGAGCAGAACAATAGAGAGAGAAAGAACAATAAAACGACAACTATTTTTGTTTTTATTATTTTATATATTTTTTTTTTTTTAAACACTTTTTTATGTAACTTTAACACTTCTGTTGTAACAGTTCCAGCGGTTTGGGTCTCTCAAAATGCGATGGCATCTTGGGAGACCCTGTGAACGTGTGCCTAGCCTGTGCAATGCTGTACCCTACTCTAAAACTCAACTAGTTCATGGTAGCGTTCAAAACATTCACCAATGCAAAGACCAGGATTGTCAGGACAGCGGGGACAACAATAACGGGTGTCACGCCTATATCCGCGCTTTCTGCAGACACAACATTTTCTTTGGGGGGCTTGTTGGGTAGGGGTACTCGGGAGGACATAAGGATAATGCCTCTCATGCAGCCGGCATACTGCATCTGGTTGGGGAACGTGAGGTGGAGCACCGCCTGGATACAGAAGGGCTCTGACGATATCCTCCTGGAATTTAAGGAAGGATCCAGTCCGTCCTGAAGCTTTGTGTAGTACATAAGCATTCAGTATAGCCAATTGGAATAAATAAACAGACACTTTTTTGTACCAGCGTCTGGCCTTACGGGCAACTAGATACGGCGCCAACAACTGGTCATTGAGGTCCACCCCTCCCATGTTAAGGTTATATTTGTGGACACAGAGGGGTTTCTCCACAATACCAGTCACCGTAGGAATTTGGACCGTCGTGTCTGCATGAAGGGAGGTAAGAACGAAAACATTCTTATTATCCCTCCACTTCATAGCGAGCAAATTATTACTGCGCAAGCAGGCTCTCTCCCCCAGCCTAAGACGGGACTCTACAAGCCGCTGGGGAAAGCCCCGGCGATTAGGTCGCACGGTGCCACATGCTCCAATCTGCTGATCAAACAAGTGACTAAACAGTGGCACGCTTGTGTAATAATTGTCCACGTACAAGTGGTACCCCTTTCCGAATAAGGGTGACACCATGTCCCACACTATCTTGCCAGCGCTTCCTATGAAGTCAGGGCAGTTCTCCGGCTCTACGTGACTATCTTTACCCTCATAAACCATGAAACTACGTGTATAGCCTGTGGCCCTGTCACAGAGCTTATACATCTTGACCCCGTATCTGGAACGCTTGTTGGGGACGTATTGTTTGAATGACAAGCGACCAGAAAACTTAATCAGGGACTCATCAACGCAGACAACTTGATGGGGAGTAAACAAGTCTGCAAAACGTTGGTTGAAGTGGTTTATGAGGGGCCGAATTTTGTAGAGCCGATCGTATTCAGGGTCTCCACGAGGACGACAGAGTTCATTGTCGCTGAAGTGCATGAACCGCAAAATCTGCTCGTATCGTGCCCTGGACATGGAAGCAGAGAACACGCGCATATGGTGAATTGGGTCAGTGGACCAATATGACCGCAACTCACTCTTTTTGGTTATGCCCATGTTGAGGGAGAGGCCCAGAAAGATTTTAAATTCGGAAACCGTAACTGGTTTCCATTGTCTGGCAAGGGCGGACTGGGGAATAGTGGCGATGTGTTGACCAGCGTACAAATTGGTTTGGTCCACAATAGATCTATAGAGATCTTCGGTGAAAAACAGTGAGTAAAAGTCAAGTGTCGTAAAATCAACTGTTTCCACGTTAATGCCAGGTTGGCCAGTGAATGGGGGAAGTACGGGTTCTGCAGAAGTGGTGGGCACCCAATTAGGATTGGCGAATTCTGCAGGAAGGGCACTATGGGTACGACGGGCCTGTCTTTGTCTTCGTGGCAGCGGGACACTACTTGTGCTTGCCACCTCGCCAGCATGAACTGCACTTATGGGACTCGCCACGTCACCACGTGTTACTGCAGTGCTGGATGTACGTCCAGGGTGTACTAGGCCGCTGGTGCTTGCCAGTTCACCAGAAGGATGAGCGGCTCTAGTACGTCTCTGCTCCATACGAGTGACCTGCGGTTCCTGCACCTGAACAACAGAATACATTCGGGATCGGGCACACCTGTCCTTAAAGTGGGATTCCGCTCTTTTTTTATTTTTTTCTTACCTGTCTCACTGGTGGGTGAGTGCTAGCTTCGATTGGCATCCACGTCCGGCGTTTATTTGACCCCCGGCACGACGAATCTTTTCTTCAGGATGACTTATAAAAACCTACTCTGGCATTTTCCATTTTAACTGTGGGCGTCTGAAGCCCACAGGCATTTACTTCCTGGTATATGATGACCTCTGGCTCCCAGCATGCTCCGCTCCATCTTGCACATGCTCAGTGAGAGCAGTGACAAGGAAAGAAAAACTCCAGGAAGTTCCCGCCCCGTTGTCAAGGCAACGAAAACCACACAGCACAGAGAACAAAGAATGAATGAAAACGAACCCACAGAAGCAATCACTTGTTTGCTTGCTACCTCGTGTGTAATGGCAGATACAGCTGCCTGCCCACTTTAAAAATGGCAAATTCGTACACGCCCTCGTCACGTGACCGGCGTCCGAACGAAATCTCGCGAGATTTCGCAATTTCAATGTCCCCCATGGATTCTTGGGAAATTTCCCAGGGACCATTGCGAGGACGATAGCCACCCCTACTCCCACGGGAGGAGAACCCGGAAGTCAGCTGAAACATCAGAAATAAAAGGTAAGTAAATAATATTTTTTTTTTTCAGGGTTCGTTTAGGTAAGTATGCTAACTGTTGATTTTAATAACATGAACTTTCATTTTTAGGTACCAAACCACTTTAACAGGGACCTCATCTCCGTCGTCAGAGCTATCTGTCATGGAGCCGCTGTCCTCTACAGGATCGTATTCTGAGCCTGAATCTGACAGATGAGTGACGTCCTCTTCACTATCTGTCATGCTCAGAAACGTGTAGGCCTCTTCACTAGTGTACCTTCGCTTTGCCATTTTGGGCTCTAAATTTAAGGGTACACTAGTGAGACTCACAGGTAAAAAAGCACCTAGCCTGTCAGCGACTGTTTCAAAACGCTACAAAAAAAACTGTTAGCGATCGCAGGGATCAAGCCTGACTCTGCGAACGCTGCAGTTATGTGTGTTGTGTTTTGTAAGTGACAGTGATCGATCGATACTGCACTTGGGTGGGCTGGGCTTGGCGGAGGGGCTAAACGCAGGTGCTAGCAGGTATCTTGGCTGATCCCGCTAACAATGCGTTTTGGGAAACCTAAAATGCTGGCAACGCTAATATAGATCTGATCAGATACTATATTACTAAGGGAGGTGTATGCTTTGCGCGTGGGTGTTAGCGGTACTGGCACTAACCTGACGCTGGGGCAACGCAGACCTTATCTGACCCTCAAACTTATATCACCCGCCGGGTGATCAGGGGGTTAAACCTTTATTAGGTAATAAATGGCGGGTGCCCTGAAACAAAAAAAAATAACTAACCAACCAGCGTCACCTGTAACAGTTATATGGTGATCACTGGTGAAAGGGTTAACTAGGGGGCAATCAGGGGGCTTTATGCGGTAGTATATGGGGGTCCCTGACGCTATAAAAAGCTGCGGCGAACCTAAATACTTACCTGCCTAACTAGCGTCACCTGTGACACTAATACAGCGATCAGAAAAACGATTGCTTATTAGTGACACTGGCGACGATCACGGGGTTAAACCTTTATTGGGGGGTACCCTAGAGCTAAAGGGGGCTAACCCTAACTGCCCTAACAGTTATTACAGTCACAAATGACACCAATGCAAAAAAAAAAAAAATGCAATTGGTGTCACTGTGACTGGGGGTGCAGGGGTGATTGGGGGGGGGGTGATCGGGGGTGAAGGGGGGGTGAAAAGTGTGCCTGGCGTGTTCTACTGTTAGTGTAGTGTTAGGTGCAACTTACAGTTCCTCTCTCCTCGGTGCCGGAACGAAAAATACCGACACGAGGAGAGATTACATCACTTCCTCTGCCTGTGTTTACATTACAGGAGAGGAAGTGATGTCACGGAGCATTTCTATTCGTCGGGAGCGATCGCGAGGGGGTGGCCATGAATGAATGGCCGCCCCCTCATCCCGGATCGCTCCCGAACGAATACCGACCGCCGCAGGCATGGGGGGGGCCCAATCGGGCCCCCCACCCGCGGGAAGGCAGGGACGTGTATATATATACGCCCATATGCCTGCCCGTGCCATTCTGTCGACGTATATCGTCGTGCGGCGGTCGGCAAGTGGTTAAAGCTGAACTCTAGATAACTTAAGTTACAACTTTTTTTTTTTTTCCCCTTCTTTTGGGATAATAGGATTTTTAAAACGGCTTACCTGTAAAATCTTTGATGTACATCAGGGGACACAAAGCCGTAGTACTTACTATGTGGGTTATATCGGCGTATCAGGTGCTGGACAATGGCACGCCCCTTAAGTTTTGTAGCCAAGCAATCAAAGTGTATAAGGAGAAGGGAGGGACCTCTGTGTTCCCTGATGTACATCAAAGAAAAGGATTTTACAGGTAAGCTGTTTTAAAAATCCTATTTTCTTTTCTTACATCAGGGGACACAGAGCCGTAGTACTTGCTACGTGGGATGTCCCATAGTAACGGCAACTAAAGGGGGGGGAGACGCAACAAAAAAGTCAGACGACTTATTCTGCAGCATGCTGTGCCCAAAGGCAGATTCCTCCTGACCCTTAACATTGGTAAATGTATGAACTGAAGACCATGTAGCGGCTTTACAGATCTAAGCTGCAGAGGCCTGATGATGCACCACCCAGGAGGTACTAATCGCCCTGGTAGAGTGTGCCTTAATATGAAAAGGAGGAACCTTCCTCTTTAAACCATAAGCCTGCACAATGACTTGATGAATCCACTTAGCAATAGTGGATCTAGATGCTGGCTGTCTTCTCATTGGACCATCCGGCAGAACAAACAAAATATCTGTTTACGAACTTGAACGGTCGCTCTTAAATACACTCTGACCACCCTTACTACATCAAGGGAATGTAGTAACCTCTCTTCCCTAGATTGAGGCTCTGGGAAGAATGAAGGAAGAACAATATCTTGGTTTAAGTGAAAACCTGTCACTACCTTTGGCAGGAATTCAGGATAAGGGTGTAAAACCACCTTATCCTTATGCATAATCAGATATGGCTCCTTACAAGATAGAGCCGCTCGTTCAGAAACTCTTCTGGCAGAAGAAATGGCAACCAAAAAGACTATCTTTTTAACAGAACCAAGGGAATTTCCCGTAAAGGTTCAAAAGGCTGCTTTTGTAAAGCTAACAGAACAAATTCACATCTAGAGGATTTAGGGGTGTCTTGATCGGAGGACTTATCAGTGTTACCCCCTGCCTTGATGGTATTCAAGGCCAGATTCATCTCTAATCCCATCTGTAGGAAATAAAGAATTCTACCTATAACATATTTCCTGGGTTGCCAACCCTTGGATCCGCACCAGGCAACCTATGCCTTCCAGACTCTATAGTAAATGATTCTGGAAGCTGGCTTCCTGGCATTAATCAAGGTAGATATGACTGAAGGAGATAATCCACGATCCCTTAGGATGTGGGTCTCAATAGCCAGACCGTCAAATTTAGCGTCTGTAAGGTAGGGTGGAATAGCAGACCCTTTGAAAGAAGGTCCGGCCTTAATGGCAGAGTTCAGGGAACTCCTACTGCCATCCTTATGATCTTGGCAAACCAAGGCCTTCTGGGCCACGAGAATCACCTCCTTTTGATCCTGAGAAGAAGACGTGGAAGTAGCAGAACTGGAGGAAAGGCATAGATCAGAGAAAACTGATCCCATGGTAAGACTAATGTGTCTGTTCCGCAAGCTAGCGGATCCCTTGTCCTTGACACAAAGTTGTCGACCTTGTTGTTGAATCTGGACGTGAACAGGTCCATGTCCAGAGTACCCCATCTCTGACATATTGCAAGAAAGATGTCGGGGTGAAGAGACCACTCACCTGGAAACAATTGTTGGCGGCTCAAGTAGTCCGCCTGACAATTCTCTATCCCAGGAATGAAAACTGCCGATAGGCAAGGGACGTTGTGTTCTGCCCAAGACAAAGCGTAATTCACCTCTCTCTGGGCTGCACGACTCCTCGTACCCCCTTGGTGATTGACGTAAGCCACAGCCGTGGCATTGTCGGACTGAATTCTGACCAGACAGCCCTTCAGTCTGACCGTCCAGGGTCTTAAAGCCAGACTGATTGCCCGAATTTCCAAAATATTGATAGGCAAGGTCCTTTCCAACCTGGACCACTTTCCCTGGACAGAATCCTCTTCCAGGACCGCTCCCCAGCCTAAAAGACAAACGCGATTTGCCCAAAAAAAGTTTCTTTTTTTTTTTTTAATAAGAAAAAAGAGGCAGCTGGCTGGCATTCAAGGAGTCAAAAACTGACAATCTGGGGGCCCAGGAAGTGATCAGAACCCCCCCTTCATACCTGAGGGTCTGAGCTGGCTTGAACAGAGGAGAGTGAAAGCTTCTGCTGTTTCCAGTGTCAGAATGGTGAGTGCTCAATACAGCCTCCAGTGGCGACACATAGACATGACAACACAATACATGGAAGGAGAGATTCCTGAGAAAATCTCCCCTACCTTTCCTCGCCGCAGGGTTTTATCGGAGATAAAAAACCCAATCTTCGCCCTTCACGGTAGGCTCCAAGACCTTGAAAGGAAACCTTCAGGAACAGGGGTACACTCAGGTAATCCCGCAATCCTGGACCTGTGAGAAGCCCCTGCCAGTAAACTTTTATTGGCCTTACTACCAAAAAGTACTGGATGCCAGGGCCCATCTTAAAAGCATTCGCAAGCAAAACCTTGCATCTTTGGATGACGAGGTCCAGGTACCATTCATTTAGTCCATTACGGAGACATCAGAACGGATCCGGTCAGGATTGCTGGCTCTCAAAGGATTACTGCCTGTGGAGCTCAGTACAAACATTCTTACACGTGCCCAACACCTTAGATACTGGCAAAAAAAACTGAGGACTCCCAGTAGTGGGAGGGGTTATATGGGGGAAGTTCACACCTTAAGGGGTTACCAGTGTCCAGCCCCTGATATGCCGATATAACCCACGTAGTAAATACTACGGCTCTGTGTCCCCGATGTAAGAAAAGAAAAAAGGTTTTACATTTAAATGAAAACTGACAATTGAAAACCCTATTGGTTTGTCTTAACCCTCTAGATACCACTTTTGCTGGACAGCTTGGTCTTAAAGGTTAAACAAATAATAAAAAAAAAACACCTTCAGCTAGCCATACAATATACAATTTTCTTTCAATTTACCTTCAACTATATTGGTGTAAGGCCCTGCCTGATGAGTGTTTTAGGTTTGATATTATATGGGTTTTGGTCAATCTAAAAAGGAAAATTGTATAATGTATAGCCAGCCGTACTGTCGAGATCAACAGGTGAAAAAAACAAGGCTTCCACCACATTTGAGGCATGCTAAATCAAATATATATTAAAGTTTTTTTGAGTTTTAATGGTGATTTTTAAGATGTTGGTGTAATTTGGGATTTGTTGGAAACAGTGGTGCCATCCTTTGGACATCACTGCAGTAGCCACCTTCACTGGGCACCATAAGACAAATACTGGATCTTCTAATTTAGAAACCAGTATTTTTTTATGTTTGTTAGACATTGTATGTGTGTTGCAGAATTCAATTTAAAGGTACAATTATTCTTTAACGTACAAAGTCAATCAACTGTGTTGTACTCTTTAAATCATAATGACAACACAAACTATCCAAATGACCCTGATCAAAAGTTTACATACCCTGGTGATTTTGGCCTGATAACATGCACACAAGTTGACACAAAGGGGTTTGGTTTGAATGGCTATTAAAGGTAACCATCCTCCCCTGTGATCTGTTTGCTAGTAATTAGAGTGTGTGTGTATAAAAGGTCAGTGAGTTTCTGGACTCCTGATAGACTCTTGCATCTTTCATCCAGTGCTGCACTGACATTTCTGGATTCTGAGTCATGGGGAAAGCAAAAGAATAGTCAAAGGATCTGCGGGAAAAGGTAGTTGAACTGTATAAAACAGAAAGGGATATAAAAAGCTATCCAAGGAAGTGAGAATGCCAATCAGCAGTGTTCAAACTCTAATCAAGAAGTAGAAAATTAAGGGTTCTGTTGAAACCAAACCATGGTCAGGTAGACCAACTAAAATTTCAACCCCAACTGCAAGGAAAATTGTTTGGGATGCAGAGAAAAACTCCCATATAACTTCAGGTGAAATACAGGACTCTGAAAACATGGGGTGTGGCTGTTTCAGGATGCACAATAAGGAGGCAGAAAGATGAGCTGTATGGTCGAGTCGCCAGAAGAAAGCCATTACTACGCAAAGTATCCCATTTACAAGATGCCAAACAGCACCGAGACAAACCTTCTGGCACAAAGTCATTTGGAGTGATGAGACCAAAATTAGGCTTTTTGGCCACAACCATAAACGCTACATTTGGAGAGGAGTCAACTGGGCCTATGATGAAAGGTTCACCATTCCTACTGTTAAACACGGAGGTGGATCGCTGATGTTTTGGGCCTGTGTGAGCTACAAAAGGCACAGGAAATTTGGTCAAAATTGATGGCAAGATGAATGCGGTAGGTTATCAAACAATACTGGAGGAACTCTGTGTTCTAGGAGATGTTCATTCACAGGTGTTTTTTGCCATTCTGTCACCAGTGTGGGGGGAGCTGTTCCCACAATGCCTCCAATCGTTAACAACGTCTACCTATAGTAAGAGTGTTGGGACTATAGGTTTTTTGTTCCCTCTCTTCCTGTTATAGTAACTACTATTTACGGTTAACCCTTCCTTCCTGCCCAGGCCAATTTTCAGCGCTGTAACATTTTGAAACACAATTGAGCGGTCATGCAATACTGTACCCATATGAAATGCATATTCCCCCCCAAATGGAGCTTTGTTTTGGTACCATTTGATCACCTCTGTGGTTTTTTTTTTGTGCTATAAGCAAAAGAGCGACAAGTTTGAAAAAAATAAATAAAACATTTGCATTAATATTCCAATTTAAAATTTTGGCCGATATGTATTTAGTGTGTGTGTATGTATGTGTGTGTATATATATATATATATATATATATATATATATATATATACACATATATATATAATTTGACACAACAGGGTAATAATAAGCATATATTGGTCTGAGCAAAAGTTATAATGCCTACAAAATAGGGGATATATTTATGGCATTTGTATTTTTTTACTAGTAATGGCGGCAATCTGCGATTTTTTTTTTTTTTTTTTTTTTTTTTTTTAATTGTGACTTTCACATTGCTGGAGACATATGGGACACTTGACACTATTTTGGGACCATGCACATTTACACATGCTATAAATATGCAATTACTTTATAAATGTTACTGGCAGGGAAGGAGTTAACACTAGGGGACAATCAAGGGGTTAAATGTGTTACCTAGGGAGTGATTCCAACTGGGGGGGGGGGGGGGGGAATGGGACTAACTAGGGGCAGAGACCGCTCCGTGTTTATACTTAGCATGAACACATGATCTGTCTCCTCTCCCGACAGGACGTGGATCTGAGTGTTTACACACACACACACATCCACAGTCCTGTTCTGTAACGAGCGATCGCAAGTGCCCAGCAGACATCGTGCCCCCAATACCGCTAGGAAACCATGACGCTCGCCCAGGATGGGAGATCCTATCTGCGGTAAATTTACACTTTATTATTAGACGTTATCCAGTGTACAGCTGCTCCTGCTGAGTGAAAATTATCCATGAAACACGTCGAACTTTTAGGCTCCATGTACACTGGAGCTCATAAACTGCAGTTTATTGGAGTTTGGGCGTTTTTTTTTTTGTTTTGTTTTTTTAAAAGCCCATAAACTCCACTCTGTTAGTCTATGTGTCCATGCACACATGGACGTTTTTTAGCTTTAATGAGCAGTGGAATTTATGGGCTTTTTTCCTGAACGCCAGAAATTCGCATTCAAAGTGCCGTTTTTCCACCACCACCAAAAAAAAAAAAAAAAAAACGATAAACGCTCATAAACACACGTTAATTAGTGTTCGGCGTTCTATTTTTTCAATGCATTGTGGGAGTTTGGAATGCACTGTGGGATTTTTGGAATGTCCTCTGTATTTTTATTAAAAACACCCATAAACACTAACGCTCATAAACGCTAGAACAAAACGCTGTTAAAAGCAAGTTTTTCAACCAGCGTTTTCTGCCAGCAATCTGGCGTTGATAAAAAAAAGCTTTTTTGAACTTCAGTGTGAATGGAGCCTTACCGATGCTAGGTCACAGCAATCAGGCGTTTACCATGTGTGGTTTTTACTTGTTTGAATCAGGATTCAATTATATATTACCAATCATGTTTGTACATATTTGGGTACATTGCTATTCTATTATGAATTACGTGGAATAAAGTTATTATGCAATTATTTTTAATGCAAATTACCAATCATGTTTATTTTAATTCTGTATGTTAAATATTGAGTTGGTACTTTATTACCTTGCATTATGCTCATCTGTATTCATAAATATTTTATTTACTAATATTGATGGATTCATTCTACCTCAGTGTTTTGTTTCATATAAAGTCCCACTATCCCATTCACCCCTCTTTTACAAGTATCAGGGATGCAGACATATGTACTATAATAGCTGTTGCCTCATATAATGTCCCAACATTCTATTTTCTTTATAAATACTGGAGGAACATTTGCATTCATCAGCCAGTCAGCTACGCATGGGACATACTTGGACATTCCAACATCACAAGGCCAAGTCAACCTGTCGTTGGCTACAGCAGAATAAAGTGAAGGTTCTGGACATCTCAGTCTCCTGCCTTGAATATCATTGGGCCAATCATTGGTGCAGTTCATGCAAGACAGCCCAAGAACTTACAGGACCTGGAGTCTTTTTGCCAAGAGAAATGGGCAGCTTTACCATTTGAGAAGATAAAGAGCCTGATCCGCAAATACCACAAAAGACTTCAAGCTGTCATTGATGCTAAAGGGGGCAACACACAGTATTAAGAACTGGGGTACAAGGTGTCTTTATGTGTATGCTGTTTGACTATGTATACTGCGCTGCTTATGTGATGACCTGTGTGTGTATTTGTGTGTCAATAAAATCCGTTTTGATTAAAAAAAAAAAAAAAGAACTGGGGTATGTAAACTTTTGATCAGGGTAATTTGGGTAGTTTGTGGTTATTATGACTTAGAGTAAACAGTTAATTGATAATAAATGGCTTCAACCAAACACTAACCATGAGTTAAAAAAAAAAAGAAAAAAAAAAAAGGAGGATTTTTTTTTTTGTACTCGCCGTAAAATCCTTTTCTCTGTAGTTCACTGACTGACATAGCTCCTTTACTTAGACCAGTGATGGCGAACCTTGGCACCCCAGATGTTTTGAAACTACATTTCCCATGATGCTCAACTACACTGCAGCGAGCATTAGCATCATGGGAAATGTAGTTCCAAAACATCTAGTGTGCCAAGGTTCGCCATCACTGACTTAGACCATCGGGTTGTTACGCCACCTTCAGGAGAGGACTAGGCAGAACATGTTAACATGTACAACAAAACCAGAACTTTCTAGTTCCGACCAAGGGGCGGTCCTTAAGCGACAACATCCCAGCCTGCATACTGCAGCCGCAGTACGCTAACAAGCAGTATAAACGTAAAAAAAAAAAAATTGGAGGGGAGGGTGCTGTCAGTCAGTGAACTACAGCGAAAAGGATTTTACGGCGAGTACAAAAAAAAAAAAATCCTATTTTCTCTTACGTTCACTGACTGACACATCTCCTTTACTTAGACCATTCGGACATCCCCAAGCAGTGTCAAAACGAGGGGTGGGGAACGGCATAAAAAAACTTCACCCACAAAGACATGTGGGAAACAGCATAAAGCTTCACCCACAAAAACAGAATGTGGGAGCAGCATAAAAATTTTACCCACAAAAGCAGTGTGCTCCTAATTAGGGAGTCACCACGTTATCCAACCGCCTCGGAAACTTGCGGTAATAATGCAACAGTGCATTTACTTAAAAAAGGTAACAGTTTCTTGTAAAAAAAAAAAAAAAAAAAAAAAAAAAAAAAAACTGAGAAAACAAAAATTAAGTGCAATTGCACATTACACAGCCGTGCCAAAACAGGCATCAGCCGATGCACTGACATCTACCTTGTAGAATTTGGTAAAAGTGTGAAAAGACGACCAAGTTGCCAGTTTACACATTTGAGCGACAGACGCTTGGTGTCGGAAAGCCCGAGATGTTCCAATTGCCCTGGTGGAATGGGTCATGAGACCGCCATGCCTTTTTTCGGACCAGCCACCGAAAAAAAACAAAGTCTGACTTCTGAAAGGGAGCCGTAGTGGACAAATACACCCTCAGAGCCCGGACCACATCCAAGGAATGGAGGGCCACCTCCTTAGGATGCGTCGGTTTAGGACGCAGAGATGGTAACACAATATCTTCATTGATGTGAAAACGCCAAAGCCACATTTGACAGAAGAGAAGGTTGCGGACACAACACTTTATCCTTGTGGATAACCAGATAGGGCGACTTGCAAGACAAGGCCGCAAGTTCCGAAACCCTCCTGGCCGATGTAATGGCCACTAGAAAGACTTTCTGGGAAAGCGTCAACGGAATCTCTCTGATATTCTCAAACTGCAGTTTCTGAAGCACCGATAACACCAGTTTCAGATCCCAGGGGGTAGCGGTGGACGCACCAGAGGAATTACATGTCGGACCCCCTGATCAAAAGTGCTCACTAAAGAGTGAGACGCCAGGGGTCACTGAAAAAAATAAATAAAAAAAAAAGGAAGACAGCCAAGGTTGGATATTTGACCTTTAAAATGGTGCTTAAAGCCAATATCTGGTCTACTCCTCACTGTAGAATCAGCGGGATCCTGGATATAGAATAGGAGCACAGACACCATAGTTTCTTCCTCACACATGCAGATGTAGGCCTTCCAGGAACGATGATATATCTTCCGAGAAGATGATTTCTGTGCTCTCAACATAGTTGGAATCACAGAGTCCAATAGGCCCCGGTTCCTTAGCACCTGGCTCTCAATAGCCATGCCGTTAAAACCTGCAATGGTAAAGCAGGATGGAGAATCGGACCTTGAGACAAAAAAGGTCCTCTTGTAACGGCATTCGCCAGGGGCCATCCACCACCAGGCGCACTAGGTCTGTGTACCAGAGACGCTGAGGCCAATCTGGGGCAATCAATTACTGGAATCCCCTCAGTCTCCACTCTGAGAAGCAGACATGGTAGCAGTTTTAGCGGAAGAAAGGGCATAGATCAGCTGGTACTGACCCCACGGAGCCACCAGCACGTCTGCCCAAGGATCTCTTGTCCTGGACACGAATCTCGGCACCTTCCGTTTGAAACGGGAGGCAGAAGATCCACGTCTGGTGTGCCCCAACATAGGCAAAGCAGCCTAAACACCTCCGGATGCAGCGCCCATTCTCCTGTGTCCAGCATCTTGCGACTTAGATAGTCCGTCTGCCAGTTCTCCACCCCGGGATGTAAATGACCAATAGGAACGGTACATGTCGCTCTGCCCACTGAAGGATGTGAGCGACATCTCGTGGCCAAGCTTCTTGCTCCTCCTTGATGATTGACATATGCCACCGCCGTGGCGTTGCCTGACTGGATCTTGATCGGACACCCTCAAAGTCTCATTAACCATGTGCAGAGGCATAGCCTGATCACTCGCAGCTCGAGCATATTGATCAGCAACTTGGATTCCTCCGCTGACCAGAGGCCCTGGGGCGACTGTACTGCCGGTACATTATGCTGGCGTCCGCTGTGATCACTGTCCAATTCAGAGGTAGGAACGACTTCCCGGACTGTAGTGCCAGGGATCTCAGCCACCAGAGCAGGGAGTCCCTGACTGACTGGCTCACCTGAATCTGCCGATCCAGGCATAATGGAGATTTGTCCCATTTTTGTCAAGATCTCCTTCTGCAAGACTCTGGTGTGGAACTGGGCATATGGTACTGCCTCGAAGGAGGCCTCCATGAGTCCCAGGACTCGCATGCAGAAGCGTAGCGACGACCACCTGCGGTCCATTAACAGTTTTACAGCAGCTCTGAGAGTCTGCAGCTTGTCTGAAGGGAGAAACACTCTCACGTCCATGGAGTCCAGCAGTAAGCCTAGGTACTCCAAGCGCTGAGTCGGTATGATCACAGTTCAACCACCCAAATTCCTGCAGGGTCTGCATGGTGATCGCCACATCCTCCTCTAATTCTGAAGCTCTTAGGAGGAGATAGTCTAGGTAACCTACGATCGCGATCTCACGTTGTCGCAACGCCAAAACTGGAGCCAATACCTTGGTTAAGACTCGGGGGGCTGATGCCAAGCCAAAAGGGAGAGCCAAAAACTGCTAGTGGGCTTTCCCAACTGCAAATCGCAGAAACTTCTAATGCCGAAGGCATATGTGCAGGTACGCATCCTGGATGTCCAAAGACGCCAGGGAGTCCCCTTGATTAAGTGCAGTGACTACTGAGCAAACTGATTCCATTCTGAACCTCTGTACTTTTACAAAGTAATTGAGGGCCTTTAGGTCCAGGATTGGACGTACCCCTTCCTTTTTGGGGACTACAGATTGGAGTAGAACCCCTGGAACAGGTACTATCACCCCACGACTCAGCAGGTCCCTTACTGCCCCCATTAGGGCCTCCCAGCGAGCTGGGAGTAAGGGTATACTGGAGGGGGAAGAATCAGTTTGTGGCCAAGAGAGAAACTATCTTGTAGCCAGAGGAAATCAGATTGCAGACCCATTGGTCGGACAGCCGAGAGGCCCACCGGGCTGCAAACTCCCGAAGGCGACCCCCCCACCCTTATTGCGGGAGGGGACAAACCTTCATGCGGTAGCACTTTTGCTCACAGGCTTGTGGTTCCAGGGACCCTTTTGTCCGTCAGAGGTCATCCTGTCGGGCTGAGGACATTTAGCTGAAGCCCCAGGCAGACAAAAAAGCAGTTTGTGAGTGGAAAATGAGGGCGCTTGCCTGTGGCGTGGCTCCTTAGCCTTCCTGGCCTGTGGGAGTAAGGTACTCTTATCACCTGTGGCATTTTTTAAGAAGGTCATCCAATGAGGCTCCAAAGAGCCGCTCACCAAAGGAAGGGTAAATCCGTCAGGGCTTTTTTTTTTTTTTTCTTTTCTTTTTAGATGCCTGGTCAGCCGACCAGCATTTTATCCAAATCAGGCATCTCAGCATCACTGCTGACACTGAAGCCCTAGATAACAGAGGAAGGGTATACAGGGCCGCATCACAAAACGTACTTAAGGCCTTGCACTAACTGGTCTGCTAGTTTCACGCAGACAAGGGAAGCCTGTTGCTCCCCCAACTGATGGTGCAAAAGTTTTGCCCACACAGTAAGTGTCTGACAAAAGTGCAGATGTGAGTACTGGTCGCATTGCTGACCCCACAACCGTAAACAAGGAACGGGCCACTGCCTCGGCCTTCCTGTCTGTGGGGTCCTTAATGGCAGAAGTCCCCTCTACCGAGATCGTGGTTACTTTATGTAACCTGGATACTGGGGGGGGAGGGGGTCCACGACCGGAGGAGCCGACCAATTGTTGAGAAGGCTCTCCTCAAAAGGGGTAACACACCACCATGTATTTGGGCCCATGCACCGCCTCCATCTTGGCAACGAACGTGTTAAAGACCACCGTCCAGAGGCACTGCACTGTCTGCAGGCGAACCGGTTGCAATCGCCTGGATTTCGGGGGAAGAAACGCCAGTTTCTGAAGCCATGCTGACCCTACCCTGTCTGCCTCCTGTTGGGGACTTAGAACAGTGATGGTCCCACCCTCCTAACTGCTGCAGGCTGAGGGGCCCCCACCGCAGGACTCACCACTCTGACCAAGTTCTGCGCTGTCCAGCTAGGTGTGCCCGTGTCAGCTCCCAGATGCTTGTGAGAGAAAACCGTGCTGCGCTGTGCTGAGCCCCAAAGAAAAGTGCTGAGCATGAAAAACTGGTTTAGGCTTCAACAAAATGGCCACCAAGCGTCCAGTACAAAGGACATAATCACAGGGAAAATGGCCGCCGGACTACAGAAAAATGTAGTCTGACCATGCTTCTCCCTGGTCACATCAAAAATGGGCACCGAGCACTGTATGCAATGAGAGGCAGAGGAAATGGCAACAAACAGCGCTACTGCGATCAGCAGACACAGACTTCCAGACACCCAGGGGAAAGACAGGGGACACCCAGGGGAGAGACATTACAGACATCCAGGGCACAGTTATCCAGCGCAGCCCCCCAGGGGGCCCCTGTCTTCCATCGCAGACCCACTCTGCGATCAGTACGGGGTGGCTGCTGGCCCAGCACACTGACGCAGACATCAGCCTGGTCATATGTGTGCTCTGGAGCATTAAGCTCACCGGCCGCCCCTGGAGCCTGGGGGGCATGTCGTGGCCGAGCCAGCGCATAGCTCTGGTCTGCACACACTCACTGGCCAGGCTGGGGAGACAAGGATAAAAAGGTATCCAGCCTGTCACCCAGCCGGCTGTTGATAGATCACAGGATCTAAATCTTGCGCAAAAGAAACTTCTGCAGAAAAAAATCCACAGGCCGATGGGCTCGTAGGGTTCCTAGGTCCTTCTCCTTCACTAGGCAGAAAAAAAAATAAATAAAAAAAAAAAAAACAGGAGGCTGCAGTATGCAAGCTGGGGGGTTGTTACCTAAGGGACCGCCCCTTAGACGGAATTAGAAAGTTCTGGTTTTGTTGTACATGTTAACATGTTCTGCCTAGTCCTCTCCTGAAGGTGGGGTAACAACCAGATGGTCCAAGTAAAGGCACCGTGTCAGTCAGTGAACGTAAGAGGAAAAAAAAAGTTTGTGTTAATTGTATTCTCAGAAAAATGGGCAAGAAATCAAATTCTGCCAGGGTATGTAAACTGATATATATATATTATATGATCCTGCGCAGAGCTGCGGCCCTGTAGCAGTAAAACTGCTATAGGGTGGTCAGCAAGTGGTTAAAGGATATCTAAAACCAAGAATACAAATGTAAAGTTTTGCAGCATGCCAATCCTTAAGTACAGAAAATATGGATTTTGCCAGCGATGCAAAAATGTATATACTAAAGACAAATACAGGCTGTTCACTTTTCCAAATAACGTTTTATTAATTTCCAGCGGTTGCATAGGAACACAAACAGTACAGAAGTACAGCAGTAGGCGAGAAACTACATAGCTTTGCAAGAATAAGAATAGACCTGTGATATGCAGTGTCATATTACAGGCGTGTGCAGTAGATATCAGTAGCTTGAGCAGTGGGGTGTTGGGGGGCAGGGGACACCAAAAGTCAGCTGCCCCTCCCACGACCCCCACGGCCCAGTATGCGCTGCCATGCGGCCTATGCAAAACACTGAACTTGTAACAGACTAAGTCCGCTATAGAAACAGGGGAGGTGGAAAGGGAAAAGACAGAAAAGAAGAAGAGAAGAAAGTGCCAGAGATCCAAGTCGCCATACCCCATCCAGGTCGCCCCTAGTCCTCCCGCAGCCGCCATCTCTCCCAGACCTGGTCAAATTCCTCCAGCCTGTCCCGTATTCTGGCAGTCAGTTTCTCCATAAGTTCTACGTCCTTTATCCTGGAATAAAGGGCTTCCATAGAGGGGGCCAGTCGGCTCTTCCAGTTGAGAGCTATTAGGCAACGAGCTGCTGTGAGGATATGTCGTAGAAGCTTCCTAGATGGCTTAGACATCTTTGGTTGGGATAAGCCAAATAGGAAGAACTTGGGTATGAACGGGACAGAGACCTCAAATACCCGGGTAAGGAGCTGTTGGATGGAATTCCAGAAAGGGGCTATCAAAGGGCAAGTCCAGTATATATGGAACAGGGTGCCCCTGTCCTTCAGACAGCGCCAGCAGCGATCAGAGGCGGAGGGATAAATTTTGTGGAGTACCGCTGGAGTCTGGTACCAGTGGTAGAGAATTTTATAGAAATTCTCCTTGTAAAGGGTACATAGAGAGGACTTAGCTGCCTGCCTCCACACCCCCTGCCAGGCTTCCAGCGGAAGTTCCTCACCCAACTCCCTTTCCCATCTCAACATATACTTGTGCTTGCCCCTTGTGTGAAAGTGGTACGAGTTAAGGATGCGGTAGAGGTCTGATATCATTCCCCTGCGGTTCCGTCCCTCAAGTATAATCAGTTCGAACGGGGAGGGTGGGGAGAATTGGAGCCTCGGGGCAATGGTTTGCGCAAAATGTCTGATCTGAAGATAACTGTAGAAGGCCTGCCGGGGGAGGTCGTGTTTAGTCTGCAGCTCCGAGAAAGACAGCAGTTTTCTCGATCTGGGGTCTACTAGATGTTCCAAGTGAAATAATCCTCGGGATGCCCAGGGCCATGACATCTGGTGGGTTAGGCTGTCCGGGAGTTTAGGGTTACAAAGAAACGAGGTCAGCACGGATGCCTCCGAGTGGAGCCTGTGCTCCCGGGAGAGTTTCCCCCAGAGCTGGGTGAGCTGGACCATTGGCCCTAATAGCCGGTTCGTATCAATCTGTACGTCCGCTCCCCAGAGCAGGCTGTTCGGGTGCACCGGGGCTAGCCATAGCTTCTCAATCTCCGACCACTTGTTGTACGACCGTTGTGGGAACCAGGAGACTATGGCCCGGAGCTGCGCCGCTTGGTAGTACCTAACCAAGTCGGGGAACGCCAGGCCGCCGTCCGAGCGCAGAGCAGTCATAACGGAGGCGGGAACCCGATGTTTTTTATAGGTCCACAGGAACTTCAGCAAGTCCTTCTGGAGCAAACGGAGGTGCGCGTAGGGGATCTGGACCGGAAGCGTCTGGAATAAGTAAAGGAGTTTGGGGAGAATTACCATTTTGATGGACGCGAGCCGCCCTATGAGCGATAATTGGTGTGCCTTCCATTTATGGATAAGTTCCCTAATCCCCCGGTAAAGGGGGGGGAAGTTGGCTTGATACAAAGTTTGGAAGGATGGGGTGATGAAAACCCCCAAATATTTAAGGGAGGAGTTCTCCCACCTGTAGGGAAACACAGAGCGAAGGTGGGTTTCCTCCGCCAGTGGTATATGGATCGGGAGGGCCACCGACTTGGAGGCATTAATTTTATAACCCGAGATCTCCCCGTATCGTCGCAGTTCCGCATGCAGGTTGGGCAAAGACGTCCTAGGCTGGGTTAGGGTAAGGATGACATCATCCGCGAATAGAGATATTTTAAATTCCCTATCCCGAACCAAAATTCCCCTTACGTCCGGATTGCTTCTAATGGCCTCCGCCAGGGGCTCTACACAGAGTGCAAACAGTAAAGGAGATAGCGGACAGCCCTGGCGGGTGCCATTGGCGATAGAGAAGACTGGAGACGTTGCATACGGGGTTTTAACTTGCGAGGTGGGAGTGGTGTAGAGGTGTTGTATTGCGTGTAGGAAAGGACCTCGAAAGCCCATGTGGCGTAAGGTCGCCGTCATGAATGGCCAGCTCAGGCGGTCAAATGCCTTTTCTGCGTCTAGACTCAGGACCAGGGAGGGGAGAGTGGTCTTGTTGGCTACGTCGATAAGGTCAATAATTTTCCTGGTGTTATCGCCCACCTGTCTGTAAGGTACAAAGCCTACCTGGTCCTTATGGATCAAAGCAGGAAGAATGGCATTGAGGCGGTTCGCCAGAATTTTTGTGAAAATTTTTAAATCTGAATTTAACAGAGCAATAGGCCTATAGCTGGCACAGAGGGTCGGGTCTTTGTCTGGTTTCGGGATGACGGATATATAGGAGGCCAGCATTTCAGTGGGGACCGGAGACCGTTGGAGAAAGGAGTTAAACAGTTTGGTCATGTGGGGGCTCAGAATAGGTAGAAATGTCTTATAATACTCGTACGGGAACCCGTCTGGCCCTGGAGATTTATGGGCTGGCAGTGCTTTCAGTCGCTGAGAGTTCCTCGTCCGTAATTAGGGCATTAAGGTCTTGAAGGTCTGTGTCTGACAGTCGGGGCAGTGTCACGTTTTCTAAGTACCTAGTGATGCGATCAGTCAATGCGGGGGCTGGTGGATTGTGGGGTATGTCCTGCTTGTTGTAGAGATCAGTGTAAAAGGCCGCAAACGTGTCCGCAATGGCCTGCGGATGAGACAAAAGAACCCCTCTACTGTTTTTGATTTGGGCAGGTGTAGATGCTTGTGTTTGATCAGCCAGTTTCCGAGCCAACAGAGTCTGCGCTTTATTTCCCTTGTCATAATAGAGCTGTCGCAAGCGGATAAGCGCCCTCTCCACTGAGCCTAAAGCAAGATCTCTCAAAGTTAGTCTCACCTGCACGATTTGTTTAATCAGTGAGAGGGAGGGAGCTCCCCGAAGCCTAGCCTCAAGGGTCTTCAGCTGTCCTTCAGCCATTAGCTTGGCGGCCTGTGCATCTCTCTTCAGTGCTGAGGAGAGGGCAAGGCAGCGACCCCGTATAACAGCCTTGTGGGCAGCCCACAGGGTGGGGAGGGTAACGTCTGGGGTATCGTTTTCAGCAAAATACAATTGGAGCGAAGAATCCAGCTCCGCTCTGGTAGGGAGATGCTGCAATAAGTAGTTGTTCAGTCGCCAGTTGCAGGGTTTACGAAAGGGGGCCCCAACGTCTAGCGTCATGGTAATCGGGGCGTGGTCAGACCAGGAGTTAGGAAGAATGTGTGCGGAGCGGACGGCCCTCAACGTGTTATTGTTCACAAAAAAATGATCAATGCGTGAGTGCGATGGGGGGCCGAGTAAAAGGTATATTGGCGGTCCTGGGGGTGTAGGGTGCGCCATACGTCAAATAGAGCCCGTCTTCTGGTGATCTGGCGGAACAACTTAGAGTCCCTCAAGACTCTGGTTTGGGGCGCTTGTGGATTCCCCACATGGCGGTCATGCGGAACTGACGGAGTAAGATTGAAGTCCCCCCCTATCACCAGAAGCTCGGAAGGCGTCCCAAAGAGGCGGGACAGCACGCTAGACAAGAAGCGGTGCTGCCTTGCGGTAGGGGCATATAGGGCACAGAGGGTAAGGGCCTGCGCGCGCCAGGTACCTCGGCGTATGACATAATGGCCCTGCGGATCAAGGTATGTGGATGTGCACGTAAAGGGGGAACCTTGCCTGATAAGTATGGCCACCCCCGCCCTCTTGCGTGAGCTAAAAGCCTGATATACCTGGGGGAAGTGTCTAGAGGCAAACTTAAAGGAGTCCCCACGGTTAAAGTGAGTTTCCTGGACCATCACTATGTCCGCCCCGGATTGCCTAAATTCCCTGAGCGCAAGGTGGCGTTTTTTATTGGAGTTTAGACCATGCACATTAAGTGAGAAAATCTTAGCCATGATCGGGAGGGGGGTGGTCGGGGATAGTCATACTTAACTGGAGCCAGTAGAGAAATGCGGATCCCGAGGAGAGAGGCGACTGCTGGAGAAGGACCGGCGACCCAGAGGACCACTGACAAATGTCCGCACAGGGGGCGGGGCAGAGAGAGAATCTAGAAAAAAAGAGAGAAAATAGAAACATAGACAAAATACATAACCAGTATTAGCTGTAACATGTGCCAGGTCCAGATGCCCTATAGGGACACCGAGCCCAAGCGGTTCCGATAGGTCTCCTGACCTGGGCGTCCCCCGGCCAAAAAAAAAAGGGGGGGAAAAAACCCCCAAAAACAGAAAACAAGGTGGGGGGGAAAAAAACCGGGTCAGGCAGACACCAACAGTTAATGGTCTTCGATGGAACCAAGGGGTGGAAAACCACGGGGGGGGGGGGGATCAGTAACCTGGGAGTTGGTCTGTCCTCGGACTCTGCCTAGGCCAGCCCTGGGTAAACACAGTTCAAAATAGAAACCTTGTGAAGCTCAGGCCCTCGGGGGGGAGGGGGGGAAAAATTCCCCAAGCAAAAAGGATGTAAGAGAGCACTCGGGGGAAAAAGAAAAACAAAAACAATAATAACACTGCAGATAGTAGGGAGTTCCGCTGGTGGAGGAATCCGTGTTACTTATGCGTAGGCGGTCTGCGGTCCGGATCCGGTCCTCTGTGTCTTTTAGCCGAGGGAACCTTCTGCCAAAGCACCGGTGGAGGTGGCGGGGAGGCTATCAGATCCCAGTCAGGGAGCTTGGGGACAGGTATGCCCAGGGTATCACAGAAGGAGGCGAGATCCTCCGGATAGCGAAGGGACGCCGACTTCCCCTGATGTCTGGCTGTGAGGCAGAAGGGAAAGCCCCATCGGTAGGGCATATTCCTGTCCTGCAGGGTGCGGAGGAGTGGCTGCAACATCCTACGTTTTTGAAGGGTTATCCAGGAGAGGTCTGGGTACACCTGGACCGGGGCGTTGTCAAACATAAGGTTGCGAATAGAACGGGATTTAGTCATAATGTCTTCCTTAAGGGGGAAGGAGTGAATCCTGCAGACAACGTCTCTTGGTTTGGAAGCAGGGCCTTTGGGTCGGAGGGCCCGATGCGCTCTGTCCATCTCAATATGTTTGGCCGGGTCCTCTCCCAGCATTTCGTTAAACAGCGCTTGCAGTGAGACCTGCAAGTCCTCTGGTCCTTCGGCCTCAGGGAGGCCCCGAACACGAATGTTGTTCCTCCGGCCTCTATTATCAAGGTCCTCCACGTGGCGCTGCATGTCACGTAGGAGGAGGCGGTGATCTGAATTCTCCATCTGAGTGCGGTGTACTGCCAGCTTGGTCTCCTGGATCTCCTCCTCCGCCATCTCGACCCTTTCAGCTAGGTGTTTAAGGCCAGCGTGCAGGGTCTGGATTTCAGCTCGGCAGGTGGCTTTCACATCCGCCACCAGTTGTTTAAAATCATCCTTAGTTGGGATGGCGGTCAGATAGGCGTGCCAGGGGGGATATCCGCCCCCATGTAGCTCCGTGGGGGAGTGGGGATGCGGTGGGTGTCGGGGAGAGTCTCCCTGTTGTAGCCCCATGGCATCGGAGGGGGGCCCGGACGACAGAGGGTGCCCGTGGTCCGGCCAGGATGTGACGTGGGGGGAGTAGGTTAAGGGGTCCAGGGAGGCCCCCTGCGAACGCGGGGAGCGAGGGCGGGCCACCTGGGCATAAGAGGGATGGCTAGCTTCCTGGCCTCTGGGTATGCTGGGGTCCCTGGAGCGAGGCTGCCGCTGGGCCTTAGGGGGAGCGGGGGATTTCCAGTCATCTTGGGCCCTCGGTGCAGGCAGGGGGGGTGCCGCATCCTCTGTGCAACTGGTGAGGCTTTGGGGGTCTCCTAGAGTGCCTGGTGAAGAGGAGATGGGGACCCTCTCATAGCTGGGTCTGAGGCCGTCCGCAGCAGGCGGGGAAAAGCCTCAGAGCACTGTGTAAAGGGCAGATGGGGCTTCAGGGCGTTTGTCTGTGTCCCCGGGGAGATGGGGGGCGAGGTGGGTGGGGGGAGGCTGATCACTCACCCCTAGTGCTGTCCCGGCGGGCATGGGCTCCCGTGGGGACCACCGGCCGTCCCAGGATCCCCTCCGGCCAGGCAAGTGTGCGAGAGGCCTGTGCTGGGTCTCCGGGCCCGCTGACTCCGCGCTGTCCGTGCGGCCTAGGCCGGATCGCGGCCTGTGTTCCCCCGCGGCCTGGTCGCGCCTAGGCTCGCGGGATACATGGCTGGGGCGGCTGAGTTCATCCATCTCCTGGAGGGAGTCCGTGGCGTACGTGTGCGGGGGCTCCGATCGGAACTGGCTTTGCCGCTGCGGCGGCGGCGTGGAGTCCTGCAGCATCGCGGCCGGGCCGTCCGGCGCCATCTTGCGGCCTCCGCCCGGCGGGATCCCGGGCGGCTGAAAGAAAGCCTTTAGGGAGGATGACGAGCCCGGGGGCGGCTGAGACGACCCCCGGGTGGATGAGGACCTCGTAGCTCTCTATCTCCCTATTGTGCGGCTGTAAACCCCCCCCGAGTAAGGCCGTTGTAGTGCTGGGCTGGAGGAGAGCTCTCACTCACAGCGTCCTTCCAGCTCGGCTTCCGGTCCCGCCCCCCGGCTGTTCACTTTTCAAGGGAATCTGCCCCAGAATTTAGTGAATGTGGTGAGATTGCACGTTGTAAAGAATGCCTAATCAGATGCAAGAAACAGCATTTATGCTTGCACATCATTGGATGATGGAAGTCAGCAGACCTAGTCATTCAATAAGTTCTGGAGTAAATTCTCTTGCAAAGTGAATAGTCTATTTTCCTTGTGTAAATCAACTTCAGTGTCCGTGTTACTTCCTGTGAATTAAACTGAAATCACAAGCGTTCTCTTCCTTCCAAGCTATCTTTTGTCAACTAAAAATTCCCACACTCCCATGTAAGCCCAGGTTCACACTGCTCGTGACTTTGAAGTCAGACCCCTTGCATTGACTTTCACACGACTTGCATGCAACTTCTTTAACCGTAGTTAATGCAAGTCGTACCAAAAGGTATTGCAGGAACCTTTTCCTAAGTTGGAGTGACTCAAGTCGCACCCATTAGAATGGTTCCATTGTCTAGAATGAGGTCTGACTCCCGATTCAACAAGTGCTCCAAAGTCGGAGCAATTGTCGCATCAGTGTTAATAGGGCCTAAATGAGATGGAAAGAGGTAGAAGTGTTTATAGTCCAAATCAACAAATCCTAGTAGGACAACCATGTCTCTTGCCATAGAAGCAGTGAAGTGAGTGTAGCCACTCTGGAACATAAAGTGTTATTTGCAGGATTACCTGCGTGGGGAAAAATGGCCCAGAACAAAATACAAATACAGCATCACATCTAAGGACTTCCAAGTTGCAATATATAACATTTAAGGTTTGGATTTAGATATACTTTAAGTGTTTAACTATACATAGATTTAAACATCCCAACACATTTTCACTTTTTTTGTGCAACTCGAGAAAAAAAAAAAAAAAAAAAAAAAAAGGACAGTAAAGCTTTTAGAAAATGTACATTTTAATTTAATTTCCTAAAATAGAACACGCGGTTTCATTTTTTTTTTACTGAAAGAGAAGTATGCACTTCCTTAAATGCAATTAAATCACACTATGTGCATTTATTAGCAGAAAACAAATTGGTTACAGACAATGAAATTCCCTCGGCGGTAAAGGCAGCTTTTCATTCTTCCCACACATCTCCATATTGGTTCTTTTTTACTGAAACACAGAAAATATCAATGTTGATGAGGAAAATGATCTAGGCATGCTCCTATCACATCATTTAATTAAACTCTAATCACAAAACCCCAACCTGGTTTACAGAAGTGCTAAAAATAACATGTTTCATTCACACGGGCATACTAATGCATACACCCATGTGGGATGCACAGATGTTCCATGCAGACAGCTTGTTCAAATCAGTTACAGGCAGCCAGCCAGCTGCACAGATCATCCACAGATCAGGACTTTGTCTGCATCTTGATCCATGCATTGGACACAAATGGATGTACACACGGGGATATGTTTGGAGATCCATGCATCCTGCTGTCTGTTATTGATTTAAACAGGTCTGCATGGAACACCTATACATCCCACGTAGGGGGAAAATACCTTTAGCTTGGGGGTACAAATGGTATGTCCGTGTGAATGAGGCTTTACAGGTATAATTGAACATCTACAATCACAGACTGAACAAAAATCTTTTCCCAGGTGAGTTTTTCTGTCCAATGATTATACAAAATGACAATGTGGTTACCCTACTGCTCTGTCTTCTTAATATGTTGTAATGAATATATTCACATGGTGAACTGGAATATTCTTTTTACAGTATCCATACCCCTTGGGATTTTCCACATTTTGTCATGTTACAATGTTAAAACAAATGTATTATGTGATAGATCAACACAAAAAGATGCATTGTAATTGTCATTTTAGGGGGAAGCTACAGTGTATGGTTAAGTAGCTATATTCCACCATGTAACATTTAACGGCATTGTTGCGACATGAACCTTTATATATAGTTTCCCAATTCAACATCAGATCTGTGACAAAATCACCTTTGGAATATAAAATAAGCCCCAAAAGGAAGTTTGCTTGACCAACACTGAGAGACAAAGTAATGTACAACAAATATGAACCACTACAAAGCATTAAAATGTTCCCGGTATTTGTTGACCACTCCTATTACATACATTGTATGTACAGTATGTCACAAGAGTACACCCCTCACATTTTTGTAAATATTTTATTCTATCATTTCATGTGAAAACACTGAAGAAATGACACTTTGCAACAATGTAAAGTAGTGAGTGTACATCTTGTATAATAGTGTAAAGTTGCTGCCCCCTCAAAATAACACAGCAATTCATGTCTAAACCGCAGGCAACAAAAGGGAGTACACCCCTAAGTGAAAATGTCCAAATTGGGCCCAAAGTGTCAATATTTTGTATGGCCACCATTTTTTTCCAGCACTGCCTTAACCCTCTTGGGTATGGCGTTCACCAGAGCTTCATGGATTGCCAATGAAGTCCTCTTCCACTCCTCCATGAAGACATCACAGAGCTGAAGGATGTTAGAGACCTTGCCCTCCTCCACCTTCCGTTTGAGGATGCCCCATAGATGCTTAACAGGGTTTAGGTCTGCTTGGTCAGTCTAGTCCATCACCTTTACCCTCCGCATCTTTAGCAAGACAGTGGTCATCTTGGAGGTTTGTTTGGAGTCGTTATGCTGGAATATTGCCCTGTGGCCCAGTCTCTGAAGGGAGGGGATCATGCTCTGCTTCGGTATGTCACAGTACATGTTGGCATTCATGGTTCTCTTAATGAACTGTAGCTCCCCAGTGACGGCAGCACTCATGCAGCCCAGACCATGACACTCCCACCACCATGCTTGACTGCAGGCAAGACACACTTGTCTTTGTACTCCTCAGCTGTTTGCCGCCAAACACTTTTGACACCATCTGAACCAAATAAGTTTATCTTGGTTTCATCAGACCACAGGACATGGTTCCAGTAATTTATGTCCTTAGTCTGCTTGTCTTCAGCAAATGGTTTGCAGGCCTTCTTGTCCATAATCTTTAGAAGAGGTTTCCTTTTGGGATGACAGCCATGCAGACCACTTTGATGCAGTGTACGAAGTATGGTATAACCACTGACAGGCTGACCCCCACCCCACCCCTTCAACATATGCAGCAATGCTGGCCACACTCATATCAATTTCCCAAAGACAACCTCTGGATATGATGCGGAGCATGTGCACTCAACTTCTTTGGTCGACCATGGTGAGGCCTGTTTAAACAACTGTGTGATCTTGGCCACCGTGCTGCAGCTCAGTTTCAGGGTCTTGGCAATCTTTTAGCCTAGGCCATCTTTTAGGTGATCCCTGAAAATTTTCCTCTTCAGAGAAGCCCATCCTGCCTCCATCTAACAACTGCATTATTTGCTACATTAGCTCATCCCCCCACAGCGATTACCCTTATGCACAACTTGACTCTCCCTCATAGATTGTAAGCACCAACGAGCAGGGCTCTTTGATTCCCCGTGTTGAATTGTACTGTCTGCCCTAATGTTGTAAAGGGCTGCGCAAACGGTTGGCACCACATAAACCCTGTATTATAATAATAATAATAATAATAATAATAATAATAATATAGAGCAACAATTTTTTTTGTTCAGATCCTCAGAGTTCTTTGTAATGCAGTGCATGTTGAACTTCCAGTGTCCAGTAAGAGATGGTGAGAGATAGCGAGAGCGATAACACCAAATTTAACACACCTGCTCCCCCATTCACACCTGAGACCTTGTAACACTAATGAATCACATGACACCAGGGAGGGAAAATGGCTAATTGGGCCCAATTTGGACATTTTTACTTAGGGGTGTACTCACGTTTGTTGCCAGCGGTTTAGACATTAATGGCGTTGTTTGAGTTATTTTGAGGGGACAGCAAATTTACACTGTTATACAAGCTGTACACTCACTACTTTACATTGTAGCAAAGTGTCATTTCTTCAGTGTTGTCACATAAAAAGATATAATAAAATATTTACAACAATGTGAGGGGTGTACTCACTTGTCAGGTACTGTATAAAATGATACACCTTAGCTGATCACAGCCTTTCATTTCAGGCCCATTCTAAATGACAACCATCGAAATGCCTGTGGACAAAATTATCACCCTTGGCCTTCCCCTGCACTGAGGGGCACTATCCATACCCTACTCCAAGGACACAGACTCACACCACATTTCTGGTACCTTTTGGTTTTAATGGGCAGCACAGTAGCGTAGTGGTTCAAATTCTGGCCAGGACACCATCTGCATGGAGTCAGCATGTTCTTGGGTGGGTTTCCCCGACACCCTCTACAGACATCCTGTGAGGTTAGCTGGCTCTATAAAAGCACAGCCCGTTGGATGACATTACTTTGTTACAATTAGAGGCCATGGTGGGGATAAAGGGTAACACCAGATTGGCTCCAACCCCTGTCCTCTCATTCTCCCAGTCCACTGCAAATTCAGCTACGTAAACTTGTTGCAAAAAACAAAAAAAAAAAAAAAAAAAAAAAACACATGCTGTACGGATTTTTTTTTTAAAACATAATGCTCCCAATGCACTTTATGTGCATTATGCTCTACTGTACGATGTGTTGGGGTGCCCTTTTACAATGCAATACACAGAAAATAATTACCATATGCGCTTTGGACATTTTACCACGTGCCACAACAAAATAATTTGGTTGGTTGTCTGGTTGGTGAGTTGAGCTATGGAATGTTCAGTTTTTGTCTTTCATATGTTTGCCCTTTCATGTGCTCCTTGTTGTGAAGGCCAGTTATAGGTGGGGCAGTGGCCATTTGTTTGTTACTGGTGTAAATATGGTCCAGAGACACACTGGGCACCTTCGCTGCCACTGTGCGATTGCTGGGCGTCCAGTGTGCTCATGTTCCTTTAAGAGGGATTGGGCTGCCTCCAGACTCACCTCTGCCCCTTATCTATCCATTTAATGCATGTGCTTCCATTGTGGAGACTCTTTTCAATTTAGTAGCGTTAGGACTGCAAGCAATACAAAGGGTGCAGTGAAGAGGCCTTGCAGCTTACGCATGCATTTGCAAATACGTGCTAACTAAACCCCTGTCTTTAACCACTTTCAGACCGGACCATTTTGCTGGTAAATGACCAGAGGTCTTTTTACACTTTGGCACTGCGCTGCTTTAACTGGTAATTGCGCGGTCATGCAATGTTGTACCCAAACAAAATTTGCGTCCTTTTCTTCCCACAAATAGAGCTTTCTTTTGATGGTATTTGATTGCCTCTGCGATTTTTATTTTTTGCGATATAAACGTAAAAAGACCGCAAATTTTGAAAAAAAATGATATTTTCTACTTTTTGTTATTAGAAAAATCCAATAAACTCAATTTTAGTCATACATTTAGGCCAAAATGTATTCAGCCACATGTCTTTGGTAAAAAAAAAGTCAATAATTGTATATTTATTGGTTTGCGCAAAAGTTGTCACATCTACAAACTAAGGTACGTTTTCTGGAATTTACGCAGCTTTTAGTTTACGACTGCCTATCTCATTTCTTGAGGTGCTAAAATGGCAGGGCAGTACAAAACCCCCCCAAATGACCCCATTTTGGAAAGTAGACCCCCTAAGGAAATTGATAAGAGGCATGTTGAGCCCATTGAATATTTTATTTTTTTGCCTCAAGCGATTGAATAATGACAAAAAAAAAAATTTTTTTTTTTTTTACACAAAGTTGTCACTAAATGATATATTGCTCACACATGCTATGGGCGTATGTGAAATGACACCCCAAAATAACTTCTGCTGCTTCTCCTGAGTATGGGGATACCACATATGTGGGACTTTTTGGAAGCCTAGCCGCGTACGGGGCCCCGAAAACCAAGCACCGCCTTCAGGCTTTCTAAGGGCGTAAATTTTTGAGTTCACTTCTCACTACCTATTACAGTTTTGAAGGCCATAAAATGCCAAGATGGCACAAAACCCCCACAAATGACCCCATTTTAGAAAGTAGACACCCCAAGCTATTTGCTGAGAGGCATGTTGAGTTCATGGAATATTTTATATTTTGCCACAAGTTGCGGGAAAATTACAAACTTTTTTTTTTTTTTTTTTTTTTAACAAAGTTGTCACTAAATGATATATTGCTCATGCATGCCATGGGCATATGTGAAATGACACCCCAAAATAAATTCTGCTGCTTCTCCTGAGTACGGGGATACCACATATGTGGGACTTTTTGGGAGCCTAGCCGCGTACGGGGCCCCGAAAACCAAGCACCGCCTTCAGGCTTTCTAAGGGCGTTACAGTTTTGAAGGCCATAAAATGCCAAGATGGCACAAACCCCCCCCAAATGACCCCATTTTGGAAAGTAGACACCGCTAAATTTAGGGGTACACTAGTGAGACTAGGTAATAAATGGCGGGTGCCCTGAAACTATAAAAAAATAACTAACCAACCAGCGTCACCTGTAACAGTTATATGGTGATCACTGGTGAAAGGGTTAACTAGGGGGCAATTAGGGGGCTTTATGCGGTAGTATATGGGGGTCCCTGGCGCTATAAAAAGCTGCAGCGAACCTAAATACCTACCTGCCTAACTAGCGTCACCTGTGACACTAATACGGCGATCAGAAAAACGATTGCTTATTAGGCTGGGTTCACACTGGAGCGATGCGGGAACGCCACGAATGCGCGGCGGGTTCCCGCATCGCATGCCTCCCGGCGGCAGTTCACACTGCCCTATGCGAACTGCTGGGAGTGTCAGTGAAATGTTACTGACACCCCCAGATCAGTTCGCATATCGCAGTGCGATCTGCAAACTCGGATCGCATGGTGTGAACACCCATGCGATCCGATTCTGCTGCGGGCCAAAAAAAGGGTCCCGTGCGAATTTGCGGCGGGTGCGGCGGGTGCGGCGAATGGCTGAACTCGAATCGCACAGAGATCGGATGTGATTTGCACTGCAGTGCGGTGCGAATCACATCCGTTCTCATAAACCGCTGCAATGTGAACCCAGCCTTAGTGACACTGGCGACGGGGGGTGATCACGGGGTTAAACCTTTATTGGGGGGGTTAGGGGGGTACCTTAGAACTAAAGGGGGCTAACCCTAACTGCCCTAACAGTTATTAGTCACAAATGACACCCGCCGGGTGATCAGGGGGTTAAACCTTTATTAGGTAATAAATGGCGGGTGCCCTGAAACTATAAAAAAATAACTAACCAACCAGCGTCACCTGTAACAGTTATATGGTGATCACTGGTGAAAGGGTTAACTAGGGGGCAATCAGGGGGCTTTATGCGGTAGTATATGGGGGTCCCTGGCGCTATAAAAAGCTGCGGCGAACCTAAATACCTACCTGCCTAACTAGCGTCACCTGTGACACTAATACGGCGATCAGAAAAATGATCGCTTATTAGGCTGGGTTCACACTGGAGCGATGCGGAAACGCCGCGAATCCGCGGCGGGTTCCCGCATCGCATGCCTCCCGGCGGCAGTTCACACTGCCCTATGCGAACTGCTGGGAGTGTCAGTGAAATGTTACTGACACCCCCAGATCAGTTCGCATATCGCAGTGCGATCTGCAAACTCGGATCGCATGGTGTGAACACCCATGCGATCCGATTCTGCTGCGGGCCAAAAAAAGGGTCCCGTGCGAATTTGCGGCGGGTGCGGCGGGTGTGGCGGGTGCGGCGGGTGCGGCGAATGGCTGAACTCGAATCGCACAGAGATCGGATGTGATTTGCACTGCAGTGCGGTGCGAATCACATTCGTTCTCATAAACCGCTGCAATGTGAACCCAGCCTTAGTGACACTGGCGACGGGGGGTGATCACGGGGTTAAACCTTTATTGGGGGGGTTAGGGGGGTACATTAGAACTAAAGGGGGCTAACTCTAACTGCCCTAACAGTTATTACAGTCACAAATGACACCAATGCAAAAAAAAAAAAAAAAAAAAAAAAAAATGACATTGGTGTCACTGTGACTGGGGGGCAGGGGTAATTGGGGGGGTGATCGGGGGGTAAAGGGGGGGTGTGAGTGTGCCTGGCATGTTCTACTGTGTGTGTGAGTGTTGGTGCAACTTACTGATCCGCTCTCCTCCGTGTCGGAACGAAAAATACCGACACGGAGGAGAGAATACATCACTTCCTCTCCTGTGTTTACATTACAGGAGAGGAAGTGATGTCACCGGGGATTTCTATTCGTCGGGAGCGATCGCGAGGGGGTGGCCATGAATGAATGGCCGTCCCCTCGTCCGGGATCGCTCCCGTACGAATACCGACCGCCGCAGGCACCGGGCGGGGGCCCGATCGGGCCCCCGACCCGCGGGAGGCAAGGGACGTACATGTATGTCCTTATGCCTGCCCGTGCCATTGTACCGACGTACATCGGCGTGCGGCGGTCGGCAACTGGTTAAACGCAGACTGTTGGACAGGTTAATTTCGTCAGTTGGCAGACTGGTTGGCGAGTTGCGCTATGGAATGTTCTGTTTTTGTCTTTCACAACATACAAGTGGCAATGGGCTCTTGATTTGTTTAATGAATATCTAACTGCATTCATTGGCGTCTTGTGTATCTGCCTGGAATCCCGCTTTTAAAGGGATTGTAAAGTATTTTTTTCAATGTTTGTTAGTTACATACAATAAATGTTTTACTTACCTGGCCTGTGCAGTACATTTGTACAGTGCAGCCTGAATCCTCTTCTTGGGTGTCTCTTTGCTGCTCCTGGCTCCTCCCTCCTGTCCAGTGCCCCCAGAGAAAGCAGCTTGCTGTGGGGGCACCCGAGCCGTGCAGCAGCTTCGTGCCCATTCAGACACAGAGCTGCCATTTGGCCCCGTCCATCTCTCTCCTGATTGGCTCCCACAGCTGTCAAAGTCAGCCAATGGCGCCACTGCTGTGTCTCAGCCAAACAAGAGGGAGCGTCCTGGATGGCCGAGGGACTCCTGGACAGAGATGGGGCTCAGGTAGATATTAGTGGGGCTGCTACACACAGAAGGCTTTTTATCTTAATGCATCAAGATAAAAAAACCTTCTGCCTTTACAACTCCTTTAACTATAGATCATGGATATGCAATTAGCGGACCTCCAGCTGTTGCAGAACTACAAGTCCCATGAGGCATAGCAAGACTGACAGCCACAACCATGACACCCAGAAGCAGAGGCATGATGGGACTTATAGTTTTGCAACAGCTGGAGGTCCGCTAATTGCATATCCCTGCTATAGATAGTCATAGGAGCACACTAATAAATAGGGTCTCAGGCATTTTTCACAGCAAAAGGGGCAAACATAAATGAATAAATCCGCTTTCACCAATCTGAATTAAATGCCTAACAATAACTGGTTGGGTAAGGGAAAAGCATGTTTTGTACACAGTGCTAACACAAGCCATAATGAGTTCTGAAAATTATTTTGAGGAGATGAAACAAATAATAAATTGAATACCGTCAATCTTTGGTGCTCTGCTCTGCATGGGCCTCTCTGTAGTCTGTGGTTTTAGTACATCATAATTGCCCCTGTTTTTGTTCCTTAGCTCTTCGTAAGTCACAGGTGCTGCTTTAGCTTGTTTCTCATCAAAATATTCAGGCTCTGCACACAACATTAAAACACGGAACTTGCATTAGAAAGGATACCCATAGCATGAGGTTTACTGTTTTTTCTAGTTTTAAAAGGACCTTACATATTCCAAAAGGCTTATATGTTTTAAGTTCTACAGCATGATTAGACCACATAGGACATTGTTACCAACGGGGGATCATCAGAAGAGTACGGACATTTTTGGTACAAGAAGTCTCATTACCCTCATCTTCAAATAAAAGTACCTTTCTGTGGAAGGCTTGGGCCAGCCAATGATTTCAGGATCGAAAAAAGACAAAATGACCAGCAATCGTTTACCAAGGGAAACATGTTTGCTGCTCCAGGAAGGAATATAAGAAAGCTTTAGGAACAGTTTTTCATCTTGAATGGCTGGTATACCAAGACCTGTGGTGTATATAGGATTAAATAAAATGGTAGGTGATCCTCCACCACCTTGGAAAGCGTTGTTGTCTTAAAATTACCCACTAGAACAATTGCACTACTGCATTATGCCTTGAAAGATGCAGAAAGTATCTAACAATTTGGTAACAGGTGTTTCTTCATCATTTAGGAGAAAATAGTGTGGGTTTTTTTTTTCTTTCGTTTTTAATAAAATTGGTATAACGTGATGAATATTTTGAATTTATGGTTTATTTTTTTGACACCATTGCATTGTATAAATGCTATTGCAAATCTTTTTTTTTATATTTCAGAAAGGCATCTAATCATTCCAGAGGAAGAAATAAATGAATAAGTCTAGAAACGCGTTGGATGCGGGATGCTCAAGCAAACTATCTGCTGAATATCTAACCCTCCAAAGAGATATGCAACATTGCCAAAGTATCAACTGCATATTGGAGTGTACAATGACTCTTGGCCTAAACATGGTCATGTGTGTTTTTAACAAGGCTATGTCTTTTTTAGAGTTTTCTATTTAAAATGGTTATGCATTTTTATTTTTTGATTGCCTTCAAAATCCCATAAGAGGGTCTTTTTCCCTACATTTCAAAAATTGTTGGGGGGAAGGGGCAGACTACCACCGCCATACCTGTAACACCCCAACCTGGTAGTGCGAACTAACTGGAGTCAGAGTGAATACTACAACTGTTTAGTACATTTTCTTCCCTCTCATTAAATGCAATGTTAACAAACATGCTTAACAAAAACCTTTGCTTGCTCTTGACACCATACTGTAACTTATACAAATGGTTCATTTGAAATGCTCCATTTATTAAGAGGTGCTGATATGCATTAATTGTATTGTTTCACCTTACAGCTGTGTATATGTATGCTGAATATGCAAGTTTTTATACATTTGCTTCCATATGTAGGGTAAAAAAGGAACACTCTGCCATGTACCCATCCCCACAGTCTTTAGAATACTGTTTTTTTTTTGTTTTTTTTGTCAGTCCAGTGATGTCACAGGAGCTTTTTTCTAAACGGCGGCACACAGCAGACATTCCTTCTAGACTGAGCAGTGCTCAAGTAATGGTGTGTGAGCATCGCTTAGTCCTGAGTACTGTCAGCCAAGCCTGAGGTATGAAGCGCCCCTAAAGGTTAGTGTGAATAGTAGGAAATGGTTTAGAATAACTTGAGTCTCATTCTGCCCAAAGAGGAAGCTGGAGATGGTGCAGGAACATAAAGAGGATCAGTAAAGCTTGGGTATATTTTTATTTAATACTGGGGATGTGAAAACAAACAAAAAAACAAACAAAAAAAACATGGCATTCTACGCTAATAAAAAGATAACAATTACCTTGTGCAAGGTGATCGGTGATTCCTGTCGTGGAGGATTCACTCATGGAAGCACTAAATGGAACATCTGCAGCACGGGGTATAGGCTTACTGGAAGGAGGCTCAGGTACAGGGCGTGAGGCTGCAATATTATCATACGAATAACCAGCATTCCATTCTGGGCGGGGCATATTTCTGAAAGCATTAAAAAGGACACAAAACATAAGATCAAAATGTAAAACACTATGAAAGACTAGGCTGCCATTTAGGGGACCAAACGTTTTACTATACAGATTAGACCTCCTACATGTTATAATAAAGTAAACCTGTCACATAACCGGGAAACTAATTGTAAACACGCGATTAGAAAAAAGGATAATTGTACAGTACAGCAAAAATTTTCATAGACCCTGGATTATAGGCTCATGCCTTTAGGTGACTGGACACTGGCAAAGCATTTGAAGACACAACCTTCCATAACCCTACCCCACTTCATGAGTCCTCAGTTAGTTGCCATTGTAGTGGACCTTTTATCCCTTGCAGACAAGTCATCCTTAGCCCTAACTAGGAAGTTATTTTTTTTTTATCCTTCAAGTCTTCAACCTTCTCCATCATGGTCTTCCTATAACAAAAAAGCAGTGCGCCTGGAACCCTTGCTGTGGGGAAGGCCCGTAATGTTGCTTTGGGCAATTTGAGCACTGGATTCTGCACGGAAGCTGTACAGGATGCAAAGGTTGGGTCCTGGACAGGTGCTATATAGCACCAGTATTTGGGTTGTTCTGACTCGCAGTCCTCTCCATCTTAACAGAGATTTATTTGGGACCTGGAATTTGGGAGGCTCTGAAGCAATATTCAGATGGGAAGAGAGCCTCCACCCCTGACCACAGGGATTCAGCACACAGGGGGTTAAAGGCCTCCAGGAAACAGCTCATAAAAAAGACAGAAAGTAGTAAAGAGGTGGTGGTGAGGAGGAGTAGGTGATTACACCTGTCGTGATGAGCGGTGTACTTGTTTGGAGCTGCAAAAGATTTAACAAGGACTTTATAAACTCTGGGGTGAAGACCCGGCTACAAACTGTATGTGCCTTTTCTTTGATTTTCTTTGTGCTGAAGATAAGCAGACTTTATTTTTGTGTTGTGCGCTGAATGAAGCTTTATTTGATTTGCTTACAAATAAAAGCTTTGCTGTTTAAACTTTAAACGGTTTATGCACTTGGTTCCGTGGAGCTATTATCCCCAAACTTTACAACGCATACCTTGGCACTTACTGCAATGTGAGTAGTCATCCACAGGCTGCTATACAGGTCCAAGGTTGTGGTCCTTATCTATGGAACCCAGACCCTGGAGGTCCCTTTGGGGGGTGTGCCCATCATGACAGGTAAAGCCTGGACTCTTTATACAGTCCAGTATCAGGGAAAGGCAAGACAAGGTTAATCTGCATCTCTGACTAACTGTATAAACTGAGGCGATGTTTGGAGTGTATTCACTTTACAGTGTAAACTTTTCAAAACTTGGCACTAAAATTCAACCACTCAGAGCTTAGTCTCAGGTGGAGGAGCAAGAGTGACACACCACAGGTTGCACACTTTATTGCTACTTTAACCTAGAACGTTTATAACGAACTCCAGTGCTTCCTCCAGCCCTATAACCACAAGGACTTTGCTACAAGACAGTCTACACCTGCGTTGCTGCGTAATCCAGACATACACTATATTATCAAAAGTATTGGGGTGCCTGCCTTTACACGCACATGAACTTTACTGGCATCCCAGTCTTTGTCCATAGGGTTCAATATTGCATTTTCCCACCCTTTACTGCTATAACAGCCTTAACTCTATGGGAATGATTGACCATTCTTCCAGAAGCACATTTGTGAGGTCAGGCACCGCTGAGGACGAGACGGTCTGGCTCGCAGTCTCCGCTCCAATTCATCCCAAAGGTGTTCCATCAGGTTGAGGTCAGGACTCTGTGAGGCCAGTCAATTTACTCTACCCCAAACTCGCTCATCCATGTCTTTATGGACCTTGCTTTGTGCACTGGTGTGCAGTTGTGTTGGAACAGGAAGGGCCAACTCCAAACTGTTTCCACAAAGTTGGAAGCATGAAATTGTCCAAAACGTCTTGGGATGCCGATGCCTTAAGAGTTCCCTTCTGAAACTAAGGGGCCAAGCCAAACCCCTGAAAAACCCCACGACACCATAATTCCTACCAGTGCACAAAGCAAAGGGTGGCCTAACTCAATACTGAATCCTACAAACTAAGACACCTCCTCCCAACGTGAGGGAGAGCGAGGGAGAGCGAGGGAGAGCGAGGGAGAGCGAGGGAGAGCGAGGGAGAGCGAGGGAGAGCGAGGGAGAGCGAGGGAGAGCGAGGGAGAGCGAGGGAGAGCGAGGGAGAGCGAGGGAGAGCGAGGGAGAGCGAGGGAGAGCGAGGGAGAGCGAGGGAGAGCGAGGGAGAGCGAGGGAGAGCGAGGGAGAGCGAGGGAGAGCGAGGGAGAGCGAGGGAGAGCGAGGGAGAGCGAGGGAGAGCGAGGGAGAGCGAGGGAGAGCGAGGGAGAGCGAGGGAGAGCGAGTTTTTTGAAAATCCCAGAATTCCGCTTTAAAGCTACAAAAGGCAGCTGGACAGGGATGTGCAAGTTGTAGCAAAAATTATCAGCGGTCAGTGGTGGTACTGACCGATAGTCCTGCATCAAGTGATTGGGGCCCGCTACAGCAACTGCCTGCAACTACTGCAGCACAGTGGTGTGGGCTTTACAATGTTAAAACAGGATGTGAAAAGGTGACTTATTTCCTAGTTGCCTGTCAAACATCCTCTGAAAAGTGATCCACCATGAATCACTTTTCAGGTGGTAAAACGAGCCCTTGCCGAGTTGATCTGTGCTGGTCTAGTAACTGCATAGCAAAGTATTTCCCAAGACTCTCCGGGTGTCCCGCCAGCAATTATTTGTGCACATATCCACACAGGATGCTGAGAAACCAGTTCTTTCATGTGTAGAGGTATGTGAGGTTACAAAGGAGGCCCACTTTGGAAGTGCAGAATTAGCCCAAAACTGACCAAACTCCTGCTGTGCCAGCTTTCATTTTGGTGAAGTGGTACATAATAATATGCAATAACCAAGGTTTTTTTTTTTTTTTTTTTTTTTACAGTATGTACATACCAACACTTCCCTTCTCCCATGATGTGAGCTATAAACTCACACAGTGTACAGATGATCTTACCTTGTTTTAGCATTCTTTTGTTGACGAAGCTGTTCACCGAGAGGGGAATTCTGCAGTTTCATTAATTTTTCTTTACAGGTTTGAATGTATGATACTTTTCCTATCACGAACCCCATAAATCCGGCAACTTTAAAGCAAACAAAAATAGCCATAAAGAAAGTGCAAACACCTGTATACAAAAAAATCCAAGTAATTGTTAAACTTGGCCCTCCTGTGACACTGGCTGTGCTGTATTTCTCTCATTTGTGCGGATGCCTTAAAATGTAAAGCAACCACAAGAGTCTAAATAACGAATGATAACAAACAAACAAACAATGTAGCGCTATAATGTCAAAAAATTAAAAAAACCTAGACATAAATCACCAAATGCTCCCCATATTGCTCTTTTTAAATCGGTCATTTTCATTGGATCACGTGATTCTTTTTGGATATTTTTTATGTAATTTTTTATATGTCATTTGGAATTTTTTTTCCCAAATAAAACCTTTAATGGTGGAATTTCACTATGAGAGGCATTGTGTCCTTACCTTTTGTTTATGGTAAACCCGCTCTGAGCTGACCGGAACCTTCGAGAGAGAGTTGAAAACCCTGGAGATCTGAGGTGTACCGATCCTGAAGTGGGCAGCGGCTATTCGGATGGTGATCCATGACCTGATGTATACGAATGGTGTGTGACGCACATAGGCCTGCATGACACATTTACTATATAGTAGTTTGTCTCCACCATTTTCAGTAAGGGTATCCACCGTTTTCTATAATATTTTCTGTCTGTGAACGGAAGGCTATACATAGTTCATACCAACGGAATATCTGGACTCACGTTTCACATTTTGTCATAGCTGGACTTTTTTATGCCTATATTGTTAGTTCACTGTAGCACATTTTCTGTATTCCTTACTGGACTGCACATGTGATATGTGTGCTGACCTTTTAAGTTTGATTTCACTACCAGATCATTTGGCGATTTATGTCTAGGTTTTTTTTACATTTTTTGACATTATAGCGCTACATTGTTATCATTCGTTATTTTGACTTAGTTTGTTTGTATGTTAGCTGCTGTTTTGTGTTATATAAGGAGCGCAGTGTTTTACCCCTCTTTTTGATTTAACCACAAGAGTCTCCCTGCCAGTAAACCACACATGCTGCAATCTGACTGTACAATATCCTATATATTAACCAAGAACTATAAAATAAAAGTGCTTATCTGATGCAAATTAATTTTTAGAGGTAAAATACAAGTATGAATTTCCAAACACCCAACAAGTCCATTTAAACCCTTCTGTCCATAGAGATGAATGGACCTTCCAAGCAGAAAAACAGACGGACCTGATCAGATCACAACAGGATAGAATGGCATTTAATTCAACATGGTAGGCAGTGCTCAGGGGATTAGGCATTTAAATAAATGAACATTTCCTTTAGAGCGGCACGATTCTGGGCAAAATGAGAATCAATTTTTTTTGCTTAGCATAAAGATCACGATTCTCGTGGTGCAACATAATTTTTCACATTATACAAAAAAATAAAAAATAAAAACCCTTAGACTATGACGGTATTTCTAAGAACCTTTCAGGACAACCCAGGAGAGAGTGTAACTCCACCTTCTTCTCAGGTAACACATGCCTACTTTAAAAACACCTCCTCTTCCCCCATGGCTTCAGTTATTGTGGCCTTCCGACACTGGAAAACAAAAGCACAGAAAACCACACCACCATGATAGAAACTTAATACAATTACTAAGAATAACCTAGGGAGGGTAGTAACGGTTGTCCTGAAAGGCTCTTAGAAATACCGTCACCGGTAAGTCTAACTAAGTTTTTCTCAAATCGCCTTTCAAGACAACCACGGAGAGGATAACCAAGAAACTTACCCTAGGGTGGGACTACTGCCTGCAGTATCTTCCTGCCGAAGGCCTGATCTGCCGCAGACAGTAGATCTAGCCGGTAGTGCCGGAGAAATGTCGAATAACTGGACCAAGTGGCAGCCTTGCAAATCTGTTCAGGCATCGCACAGGCCCTTTCAGCCCAGGAAACTGCCGTGGATCTAGTAGAGTGAGCAGCAATACCTGAGGGAGGTATTTCTCCCTTCGCTTTATAGGCTTCTGCTATGGCCAGCTTAAGCCACCTACCCATCGTACTCTTTGAAGCTCTCTCTCCCTTGCGTGATCCCAAGAAGACCACGAAAAGGGTGTTTGATCTTCTTAACTCCTTCGTCATTTTTAGAAATTGCAGCAATCATCTTCTCACGTCCAACGTGTGAAAAACGTACTCTCCTGCATTAGCTGGAGTTGCAGAAAAGGTAGGCAAAACTATCTCCTGAGTCCGATGAAAGGGCTGAGGATACTTTAGGTAGAAATGCTGGATCTGTCCGAAGAACCACTCTGTCCGGAAATACTTTAAGGAAGGGTTCTGTAACTGCCAAGGCTTGCAGCTCGCTGATCCTCCTAGCCGAGGTGGCCACTGGAAAGATTGTTTTAAAAGGACCAACTTCTGTAATGAAGCTTCTTGCAAGGGTTCAAACGGAGCTCCGGAGAGACCCTGCAAAACCGTAGACAAATCCCAACTGGGAAAGTCTTTAAGGGCTACCGGTCTACTTCGAACGAGAGCCCTAAAAAAAAAAAAAAAAAAAAAAAAAAAAAAAAAAAATCTAGAAATTAAAATTTCTTTTGACAAAGTATTTTCAAAGAAAACTGATAGGGCCGCCACCTGAGTCTTCAGCGTACTGGCTGCTAGTCCCTTCTCCATTCCTTCATGGAGAAACTCCAGAACGGACACTGTGCTCTTGACTTTGAGGTCTCTGGACCTACAACCAGGAGTTAAATTTCTTCCAGATTTTCATGTAATTCGCCTGTGTGACTGCTTTCCTGCTGGATAGCAAGGTTCTTACCACCTTATCTGAGAGCCCTTTTGCTTTCAAGAGGTCCTCTTCAGAAACCCGGCGGTTAGCTGCAGAAGTTCCACCTCTGGATGGTTTACTGCCCCTTGGGATAACAGGTATTTCCTGACTGGTAACTTCCATGGGGTTTTGGAGGCTAGATTCTGAAGCCCCGCAAACCACTGTCTTTTTGGCCAAAATGGAGTGACTAGAATTTTTTTTTTTTTTTTTCTTTTTTTTTTGGGATTTTGTGCTATTTTTTTTTTTTATTATTCTTTATTTTAATTTTTCATTTAAGTTGCGTACAAAACATAATCAAGTATGGAGTGACTAGAATTAAGTCAGTCTTTTCCTCTCTGAATTTCCTCAGAACCAGTGGAATTAGAGAGAAGGGGGGGGGGGGGGGGGGGGGGGAAGCGTAGCACAGCTGGTAGTGCCAAGGGTGGGCGAATACATCCAGCCCTACTGCTGCTTCCCCTGGGTGACGAGAAAAGAATTGGTCCACCTTCGAGTTTTGCTGGCTGGCAAAAAGGTCTATCTGGGGAATCCCCCAAGCCTCGGAAATCATCAGGAATACCTCCCGATTCAGACTCTACTCTGCCTCTATCAAATTTTTGCCTGCTTAGGAGATCTGCCAATAAGTTCCGAGAACCTTTCAAATGCACTGCCGATAGTGAGGCCGTATTCTGCTCTGCCCAGGCTAATAAAAGATTGGCTAACTCCATCAAACCTCTGCTCCTGGTTCCCCCCTGCTTTATTATATAGGTTACCGCGGTCGTGTTGTCTGACAACACCTGGACGTGGTGACCCCTCAACACCTGCTAAAAGGCCAACAAACCCAGAAAGATCGCCTTCAGCTCCCCAATTGGACGATCTTCGAGCTTCCCACTTGGACCAGATCCCCTGAGACGTTTGACCGTCCAGGTGGGCCCCCCAACCCCAGGCACTTGCGTCTGTAGTCAGCCGCTTGTCCATGGGAAAGGCCCATGCCAGACCCCTTGAGAGGTTTGCTTGCTCTCCACCACCAGAGAGCCCTTTTCGTCCTTGTAGAGATCCTTATCTGCTTCTCCAGAGGATCCCAATGGGACCAGTTTAACAGAATATTCTTCTCAAGGGGTCTGGAATGTAACCTGGCCCATTGAATAGCCGGGATTGCTGATGTAAGCAGACCCAGAACTGCCATAGCCGACCTGACCGAGACTGTCTGGTTGCTCTGTACCCGCTTTACTGCTAATTTTATCTTTTCCTGCTTTTCCAGCGGCAGGAACACCTTCTGGAGAACCGAATCTATCGAATAACCCAGAAACCTCATCTCCTGTGAGGGAACCAGATTTGATTTGTCCAGATTCAGAAGCCATCCCGGACTTTTGAGGCGAGACTGGGACGTCTGAAGATTTACTAGGACTTGCTCCCTGGAGTCCGCAAAAAACAAAAGGTCGTCCAAATAAGGGAAGACTGAAATCCCCTTTAACTTCAGGGGCTCCAGAGCCTCTGCCATAATCTTTGTAAAGACTCTGGGGGAGGACGAGAGTCTGAATGGCAGAGCCCTGAATTGGAGTTGCCATACCGAAATCCCTAGTTCCACTGCCAGGCGCAAAAATTGCTGAGATACCTGGTGAATGGGTATATGGAGATAGGCATCCCTTAGATCCAGGGATGCCATGAAACAATCGGGAGTCAACAATTTTGTGATGGAAAAAAAAATTGTATCCATCCTGAAGTGTTTGTACCGTATTGTCCTGTTCAGGACTTTTAAGTTCAAAATCAGACGGTACTTCCCTGAGGGTTTCCTCACCAAAAATATGGGAGTAGAATCCCTTGCCTTGCTGACTTACTGGAACTTGGATCAAGACCTTTCGCTGCATCAGTTCCTGCAATAGGAACGTCATTGCCGAGGCCTTCTCCTGTTCCCTCGGTAAGGCCGTCACATAAAATCTGCTTGGGGGTGGTTCTGAGAACTCCAGCCTGTACCCCTGAGCGATGACGCTTTTCACGAACAGACTTGGAGACACTGCGTCCCACTGTTCGTAAAAAGCTGACAGTCTCCTCCCACCGGGGAGAGATTGTCACTTACTTTTAGAGGCCTGATCTGGGGGGGGGGGAATCTAAAGAGAACTCCGCCCCTAACTCTACCTCTCTGTGAACCCCACCAGCCCTTGCGGTCCTGGTCTTTCTTATGGGACTGTTGAAGAGCACGAACATTTTTGACAGTTTGCTTTTTCTTAGCTGGGAAGGCCTTTTTCTTGTCAGCCGTCCTGTCCAGTACTGACTCTAGGTCTGGAGCGAAGAGAAAATCACCTGAAAAAGGCAAGCTACAAAGCTTGACCTTAGAGACTGTGTCCCCCGCCCACATTTTCAGCCAAATTGCCCTCCTGGCCGAATTTACGAGAGCCGAAGACCTGGCGGCTAGCTTGACCGACTCTGCCGATGCGTCCGCCATATACTTAACCGCATTCAAAATCAGTGGAAAAGACTCCAAGAGATCCTTGCGTGGCGTCCACGCTTCTACATGGCTTTTTAGTTTCTCCACCCAGCATTCTAGGTTCTTAGCCACCACTGTAGCGGCCATAGCTGGCTTCATCCCAGGCTTTTTTGAGGATGGAGTCCGCTTTCTTGTCCATCGGGTCTTTTAGGATTCCCATATCCTCCAAAGCCAGGTCTGTTCGTCTGTTATTTGCGAAAAAGCTGCATCGACTCGAGGCCTCTTGTTCCATACCTCCGAGTCCTTGTCCTCAAAAGGAAACCTTCTCTTGAGGGCTTTGGAAAAATGGGTCTTTCCATTCTTTTTTAACTGTATCCGAGAGGACCCTGTGGACTGGAAAAACTCTAAGTTTTGTTTCGTCCATCCCCTGGTACATCTTGTCATGAACCGACAGCTGTGCTTTCAGTACAGTACTTTGTACTGTCATGTAGATTGCCCTTAAGATATCATCTACCTCCTCTAGTGATAGCTTGTACCCAGAGTCCCTGCTATCTTCTTCCTCCTCCTCTTCAGAGTCCCTGAGGGAGACAAGAGTACTACCCCCTTCATCGCCAGAGTCCTCGGTCTCAACTGGTCTAGATGAAGATGCCTTGGGACTAGGCGGTAGGTTCTGAGGCTCGGCCTGCCCGGATGGGTTTTGTATCAAGATGGACCTGACTGAACTCAATGAGTTTGTCAGCTATTTAACCGAGGAAAATAACTCCTTATGCTGCTGGGAGGTTTCCTCTTCCACCAACTCCTTGATACAAACTCTGCACATTGCCTTCTTCCATGAGTCTCTAAGGGGGTTCTTGCAAGAAGGACGTTTCCCCTGGCTTGGTTTAGACTTCCCTAGCGATTTTTCCTGAAATTACATAAAGTTTTAACTCACTAAGTGATTACCTGTAAGCCTACTACCGCCAAGCCAACTACCAATAGGCCACCAGTGAGACCCAGTGAGACCCCTGAACCATGCTGCAGGGTCCGAGAGATGTCACCTCTGACCCGGCAGCGACAGGCCCCCGACAGGGGGGGGGCAAACAAAACAACACAAAGATAGCCCATTAATGTAGCAAGAAGGCGCCACTGCACCTCACCTACCTGGGCTGGACCGGTGCTAGGGGCGCCTGCCTCCGCCATACCTGTCTTGCCCTCATCCATTCTGCAGAGTAGAACAGCTTTTTTCCATTCAATGCCGCCATTCATTTGAATTTTCCCAGCCGCTGTGTCATCAGAGCTGTCCGGAAGCGGAAGCACCGGTCACCTGACCCGCCCCATTGTCCCTGCATTACAGGCGCTTGAACCACGGTGCCACGCCCCCTCAGGGCGCCCTGCGTCACCGGAAACTACGCCATCGCCGGCCGGGACCTGGACCCGAAAATGGAGCGTGTCACTGACCTGCAGCGACCTCCGTCAACAACAGAGGCCTCCAAGCTCACAACGCCAGCGCTCTGAGGGTCCTCTCTCCCGTGAGATGGCGAGACCAGGAGCCCCAGGAGACCCCTCACCCCTGGAGAAGCTGCTGGGGGCCATGAAAACACAATCCACCGCTTGGTAAGCCTGCTCTCCCTGGTTCCAGGCACATGCTTCCCCCATGGAGGAAACACAATAACCAAAGCCATGGGGGAAGAGGAGGTGTTTTTAAAGTAGGCATGTGTTTCCTGAGAAGAAGGTGGGGCTACCCTCTCTCCGGGGTTGTCCTGAAAGGCGATTTGAGAAAATTGGGCTAACTTTATGATTTTGTTTTTTTATTAATTAATTTAAGTGCGTTTTTTTCCTCAAAACAAACTGCGTTTAAAAGACCACTGCGCAAATACAGGGGTCTTTTAAACGCAATGGCAATTTAAATCAGAAAAGTCAGGTTTGGATATTTAGTATCACCACAAGATGGGGCTGTAGGTAAAATCGAATGAAGTTCTTGTAGAACAAGAAATTGTAGAAGCAAAAGATCTGTATACAAATAAATCACTGCTTCAGAGACTCTTGTAGTTATCAATTTAACACAAGTGCAGTAATTACTGCACTTGTAGTCCAATGACAATACTTCAGTACAGGCATGCAACTGGAAGGGTCAGCAGGAGCCTGTACATTGCACCTGCAACTACCGATTGTGGTTGCAATGCTTTTCGGCTCAAATGCACATTTTATTTTCTGAAAACGTGAGTGCATTTTTTTTTTTTTGCAAAAAGTGTACTTAGCCTTTAAAACACCTTGGAAAACTTAAGGCTTGGTTCACACTTTTGCGTGTGGCAACGATTCCCACACGCGCGATGAAAACGCACTGCTCTATGGAAACGCACAGGGCTGCCATTCATTCTGAATGGTACCACCTTTGCATGAAAATCGCAGTGCATGTACAGGAAGCACAGGGAAAACGCCTGGGCCACATTTTTGAAAAGGCGCTTGCACCTTTTTTGTGGAAACGCTGCCGGGCTCACGCAAACGCGGCCTGCAAAAACGCATAGGTGTGAACCTAGTGTAAAGAAGCAACACAAAAGGAAAAGGTGAAAAGAGAGTCTCACCTGCAGTAATTACTAGGGACCATGCAGCTTATAGATAAGGGAACTTAATTACACAAAAATATCAAATGGTAATACATAAAACACCTGATAAAAATATTTTATACTATCCCAAATCTCCATAAATCTCTTATTAATCCACCAGGGAGACCAATTGTGTCAGCCATCAAGGGCCCTTTAGAAAGGGTAGGCAAATATGTGGATGAGTTTATTAAAACACTGGTTATCACACTTCCATCGTACGACTACAGAGCCTTGAGGTTCCCCCTGGGGCCCTCCTGGTGGGGATCGACGTGGAATCAATTTTACTGGACCCCACACAAGTGGGGTCTCAGGGCAGTCTCTCACTTCCTAGAATTAAACCATACTGAATTCGGAGCTCAAAACCATTAATCATTAATCGTTAATCATTGAGCTCCTGGAGTTTGCTTTGAATATGTTTTCTTCAATTTCTCAGTGGCTACTACCAGCAGACCAGGGGCACAGCTATGGGGGCCCATTAGGCCCCGGTGTGCGCATGCCTACACCTGGGCCTTTGGCAGACTGAGATGGTGTATGATTCGCCGATGTACCTTGGCCATGCGTCCGCCTGGCAGAGGTAATCGAATATGTCCTGATGCTGTGGAAAGGGGATGATAAACAGCTTGATGAATTAATCCATACCCTGAACAGACATGATAGGAATATAAAACCAACGTACACAGCGGATCGGGACACTATCCCTTTCTTGGATCTACAAATATCCATAACAGGAGGAAAAATCAATACCTGTACATACAGGAAACCTGTAAATACTTTGCTGCAGGCTTCAAACAACCATCCTGCACCCCTAATCAAGGGGATCCCAGTGGGTCAGTTCCTGCAAATCCACAGGAACTGCTCATGGGATCAGGACTTCAAGGTGGAGATGACCGATATGTTTCTGAGATTCAAGGAACAGAGTTACCCCCATCGAGCAGTCAAGAAAGCACGTAAAAAAGCCTGGCTGCAAGATAGGAGGTCCCTACTTCAGATCAAGCCCAAGCCAACTTCTAATATAGGCAGTGCCATACCCCTGAGGATAATCACGGCCTACTGAGCGCAATGAAAACAGGTCATAATGTTTGATTGTTGGCCCACACCCATAACTGGTGGCACGTAGAGCTCGCAGTCTCCAGGATGTCTTTGTTCACTCAGAGTACAAGCAAGAAACAACTGGTAACTGGCTAACAGATTTACCCACCCTTAAGGTTATGTATGCACGTGGCCACTGCCTGCACATGCTCACGGGAATCTGCGAGTACCACCATTCATTTTAACTAAGGGACACAAGACTGCTACGGGACCAGACCACATCAAACTGCACCCACCACTAACCTAGTGCCTGACCGGCAACACGGCGACATCTCTGATCCAAATCCAAAGGATGTGCAGGTGGGAAAGCTACAGCCAGTATCCACGTCCACACTGCTTCCAGGCTGGGTGTTAATTATATATGACCTTACTGCATCACTACTTCCCAGCTTCACCCTCCTGTGGAAAACTTTGGACTTGGGATACATACTCACACTACACTAGTGCCTGGAGTCGCTATCCACGGCAGTCATATGAAAAACTTGCTCCCCCCCACTGCACTTTTTACTCAACCATCGCGTACACTGTGGGAATATTCTTTATGGTGTTTTAACAGTGATTTCACTTCACCATATAGTGTCAGGTGCTTTACTACTCCAGGGATGTTGTGTTGACACATGTATGTGTGGATTTTTATGAGGCAGCTGCATCTTGATCAGACACCACTGTCTATTTTAATTTTTTACTGAGGTGTTGGTGATGGAATTTTTATTCAGTGTTTTTTTTGTATTACCATTTGATATTTTTGTGTAATAAAGTTCCCTTAACAATAAGCTGCATGGTCCCTAGTAATTACTGCAGGTGAGGCTCTCTTTTCACCTTTTCCTTTTGTATGCTTGGCTGATTACCAGGATCACACGAACCAGCTATTTAAGGGACGCTGTGTTCACTCATACAGAGCCTTCCCTTCCCATACACCGTAGTGAGCTACTGGCTATCCCCTGGTTTCCTTTCCCTAAAGAAGCAACAAATTGCACTATAAAATAAATCTATTCCTGTAAGGAAATTTACACCCCTTTAATTTCTTACTGCAGCCAAAAAGTGGTAGTAAACCGCAAGAAAAAAAAAAAAAAAATGCACCACATACTAGCACATTATGACACACTTACCTGCCCTCCAGCACAGTGCGGTCACAAATTCTCCAGGTGCTTCCATCTTCTTTCCAAGTTTGCTGGCTCCAGCTGTTTGATTGGCCATTGTCACTTCTGAACAAGCGTGTGGGAGACCCGGCCGCAGCACAGCGCTCTGCATTCAACTGCATATTGTGTGCCCTAAATGCAGAGCATCACTGCGGATGCGTGGGTGATGTCACTTGCTAGTGCCAATGTGAAAAACCTCCTAAACGGTGCACGTTTAGGAGATTGTCACTGTGCCTGATTGTAAGCTTACTTGTAGGTACAAGTGAAGAGAAGGGATTTTACTATTTGTTTAAAGCAAATATATATTCACCTCCACTCCAGTTCAGTGCTTTCCTGTGGCTCCCTTACCAGCCCGCTGACATTCAGACAGTCTTGTTCCGGGTAACAATTTTTGGCAGTTTTCATTGGCGGCGCAGATGTCGAATTTGCACGTGTGCAGTTTAGTATAGAGAACAGTCAGGCAGGTAAAAATCTTTAATGCAGGAGACATAGCATGTAACTTCTGCATTAAAAATCCTAAGATTTCACATTTTTTTAAAAATACATTTCCACTTTAAATAGACAAATGGATATGAAAGTACTGCAAATATCACAACCCATTGCAGCCAAACAGAAATGAAGTGATATCAAAGTATGTGGAGCATTTTTAACTTACTTAGGTCCGGTTCACACCGCTGCGGGTGAGAGATCCGGATGCGATTCGCACCGCACTGCAGTGCAAATCACATCCGATCTGTCTGTGCGATGCGAGTTCAGCCATACAGATAGTATGGCTGAATTCGCATCGCACCCGCCGCAAACTCGCACAGGACCCTTTTTTTGGTCCGCAGCAGAATCTGATCGCATGGGTGTTCACACCATGCGATCCGATTCCTGTCCGAGTTTGCAGATCGCACTGCGATATGCGGACTGGTCTGGGGGTGTCATTAAGATTTCATTGACACTCCCAGCAGTCCGCATAGGGCAGTGTGAACTGCCAGCGGGAGGCATGCAATGCGGGAAAACGCCGCGGATTCGCGGCGTTCCCGCATCGCTATGGTGTGAACCCAGCCTAAAGGCCAACCCAAATCAATAAAGAGAATTCATAAAAAATAAAGGCAACAGATATCACTGTAAAACAGATGCACAGAAAACCCTTTAAGAATGACTTACATGCAATTTTAGGAAATGCACCAAATCTTGAAGATGTTGTAAGAATTCCTAAAAGAGAAAGATTTAAAGAAAAATAGAGTTAGGTACCTGGTAACTCAATTCACCAGAAACTTCCAGGACAGTATAACAATATATGAGATAGAGACTTGGCCCACCTAAAACAGGAAACACGTTATAACTATAAAAGACCAGCACCAACTAATAACCTCAGTAACAGGCAAGAACCAAAAGGGTACAAACCGCAATACAAAAGCAAACCAACCAACTACCAAGAAAGTAAGAATGCTGCTGTCCTAAAAGAGTACTGGAGTTACCAGGTAACCGACTCCAGCTTCCCCAATCATTTTCCAGGACAGCATTATAAGAGGACAAACAAATATACCTGGGGGAAGTTGACGGAAGCGGGCAGAACCTTCCTGCTAAAGGCTTGGTCCTCAATGGATAGAAGGTCAATCCAGTAATGCAAAAGAAGGTCTGGAAGGCTCATCCAGGTGCCTGCTTTACAAATCTGCTCTGGAAAAGAATCTGCTTCTTCAACCCATGAGAAGGCCAAAGGCCTGGTCAAATAAGCTTTAACATGATTGCATAGGACTTTCTTTTTTAAATTTTTAATAAACATGTCACGTTTGTCATGTTTACCTGCTCTCTGCAAAGGTTTTGCACAGAGCTGCCCCAAACTTCTTCTTTTGGGATTCCCTGCCTGTGCTTCTGGCTCCTTCCCCATAGCAAGCCACTTGCTATGGAGGCACTCAGGCGGGCATGATCCCCAGCTGGGCTCTGTGTGTCCATTGACGCACATAGCTGGCTCAGCCCCGCCCCCACTCCCTCCCAATAGTATTTGACCGACAGCAAAAAGAGCCTATTGGGGGAAGAGACTGCTCTTGGACTCAGTGCTGGATCACTATCAGGCTCTGTTAAGTATTGGGGGGGGCATGGCTTGGGAGGAAGAGATGAACACAGGATCCAGGAGTGCAGGCACAGGACCCAAGAAGAGGAGGATCGGGGCTGCTCGGTACAAAACCATTGTACAGAGCAAGTATGTGTTTGTCATTTTATTTACTTTTTTTTTTTTAAACTTGCCTTTAAAAGCGGAGGTGCACCCAAAAATGGAACTTCTGCTTCTCAGATTGCAACCACCCCCCTCCAGTGTCACATTTGGCACCTTTCGGGGTGAGGGTTGCTGGGCAGCTGTCTAATACAGGCATTTGCTCCCACTTCCGTCAAAAGATTGTAGCAGTATCCACAGCAATCTACGCCATGTCCGACCCCTCCTCCATCCCCCCCCCGCTGTCTTCTGGGAGGCATACAGGTTCCAGAAGACAGCAGGGACCACTCAGAACATGCAGCGTGGCTTGCTCATGCACAGTAGGGACCCAGGCTGTGAAGCCGCAAAGCTTCACTTCCCGATTTCCTTACTGAAGATGCCAGCACCTGCACCCAGGACAGGTCGGCTTTGGGTGAGGACATTGCGGGTGCCCTGGACAGGTGTCCTTATTTTAAAAAAGTCAGCAGCTGCAGTATTTGTAGCTGCTGACTTGTTTTTTTTTTTCTCCAGCAGAACTCCACTTTAATATTACTTTAAGTTCTTGATCCCAAAAGGGAGAGAGATAGAGAGAGAGATACATACATACACACACACACACACACACACACACACACTTCATGTAACAGTCTAAAGGATTCAGTCCAACACAACCCTACCCAGACAGTACTGCTGTCAAAGTGTGTTTCCATTGCTCTACCATAGGATAGGAAATGTGTTACTGCCCAGATAAACAGAGGGAAAAACAAAAGAAAAAAAAACTGAAAACGAATGCAGCCAACACAGCTAAGGAGTGGTCGGCTGCAATATATAACGTTTTTTTTTTCTGGTTGTGAAATACTTTTAATTCTTCCACATTATGCATCCAGCATGTTATCCTAGAACAAAAATAACAAATTGAGAAAAAAAACAAAAAAAAAGTCTGTACCTTTGGAAAGGAGGAATTGTGTGGTAATCATGCCCAGTGTTGATAAGGGAACACCTAAGAAAAAGATAAAAATAATAAAATAAATTGGGATGTCAAATCCAATGCAAAAGATCACTTTCCTGTAACAAATATCATGTCCATGAAAAGTATGGCCAAAGCTTCTTGTAGGTCACAGAAGTTCACTTACTTTTGCTCTGCTGTGACCCAAAGTTAGCATATAGCAGGCTATTGCTTGCTGTCAGCTGACGTGGTAAAGCTACTCCAGACTCTGGGAGGATCACAACAATATTGTCAGGATCCACCCAGCTGCCTAGATGACAGCTGGCTCCAGCTTTCAGTGCACTGCTGAAAACCTTAGCGAGCTGAACCCTTCCCCACTCCAGCCTGGAGCTCCAGTAAGCGCTGGTGGGGCAGAGCCAAGACTGAAAGTCACTTTTCCACTCCAAACAGAGTGATCCAGTCATGCGATTGCTCAATTCTTGGTCTTGGAGCTGAAAGGACAGCTGATCCTGGGTGGAGACTTTAATGTCCCTTTGATCCCCTCGGTGGACACCTCCTCCATCTCTTCCTCAGTTCTACTGGGATCCTTGAGACGTTTAGCAGACTTGATTTGTAGAGCTCAACTGATTGAGGTTTGGCGGTTGCAGCACTCAAGAGAATGAGACTACACGTTTTACTCTTCCCCACACAAAAAATATACTAGGATAGGACTACTTCTTGCTCCCTCATGCTCAGCTCCACACTGAGTGATTCATCAATCGGCCATATCACATGGTCTAATCATGCTCCTATCTTCCTAACATACACTTTCCGGAGCATTCTCCCCCAGGCACCACTTTTGCCACCTGAACGTGAGCCTCCTACAGGTACCCAAGGTGTTAGCAGATGTATCTAAGGAATTGAATTACTTCCAAACAAATGACCGCTCAGATTGTGACTCAGGATCCTTATGGGAAGCTCACAAAACAGTTCTCAGAGGTGTACTCATTAAGCACGGCTCGCGCATTAAACGAGAATGTAACAACTCTCTCAACTTCTTAACAAAATTGTCTACTGCCGAGTCTCGCCACAAAAACGCTCCCTCTCCTACTTTGTAAATAGATCTTGGGCTGCTACACAAACCGATCACCGACCTATTACACTACAAGGCTAAAGCAGCATCACAATTTTGCCGTAAAATGAACTATGAGTCTGGAAACAAATGAGGGAAGTAGTTAGGGAAAAATGGTCAGGAAACATGAGCTATCCACATATATCCCCCAAATAATTACCTCTAGAGGCCAAAAAGCTGTATTACCCACACAAAAAAATGGGAAATAAATAGGAATTTAGAGATTTCTATTCCACTCTATAACCTACCAAACAGACCGCCACCTCAAGCTACTATAGAAGGATTATATAGCATCCTCCCATCCCCCCTCTATTTCACCTGAAATCCAGGAATGGATTCTCCAATAACTAACAAGGAACTTCAGCAAAGCCATTGGAGCAATGAAAGCAGGTAAAGCCCCGGGCCCAGGTGGCTATAAAATACAATATTAAAAAAAAAAAAAAAAAGACTTCTTCCGATATTAGGCCCGCACATGGTTACATTTTTTAACGCAGTCGGATCTGACACAATCTTCCCTAGAGATACCCTAAGGCAGGGGTAGGGAACCTATGGCTCTCGAACCAGATGTGGCTCTTTTGATGGCTGCATCTGGCTCTCACCTCTCAATCTGCGGATTGCGTGGTGTGCCGATCCGTGGATTGAGCCCATAGGAAAGGCCGCAGCTTCGGCCTAGCTCCGGCCATCTTGGTACACCCGGCGGCGGCGGCATAGGTGAGCGGCGCACTGACGTCATCATCACCCGCCTCAACTGCTCGTGGATCTGCCTGCCTGTGTAGTGGTAAGCAAGCAGACAATCGTAGGGGAGATGTGGATATTACAGCGGGGGAGATGACGTGGATATTACAGTTATAATTGAAATTAGTCAATTAATCGATAAAAAAATAAAAAATAAATAGTTTTAAACATATTGTATGGCTCTCGCGGAATTACATTTTAAAATATGTGGCATTCATGGCTCGCTCAGCCAAAAAGGTTCCCTACCCCTGCCCTAAGGGCTCGCATCACTGTAAATCAACAAAGAAGGGAAAGACCCCACATCCTGTGGCAGCTACAGACCCATATTGCTCCTAAATAGAGACCTCAAATTATTCACCAAGATCTTGGCTTACCGACTGACCCAACATCTCCAAAAGCGGATTCACCTCGATCAGGTGGGCTTTATCCCATCCAGAGAAGCAAGGGATAACACAAACAAAGTATTAAACCTCATTCATGTAGCAAACTCTACAAGCACACCATGCGTTTTCCTGAGCACTGATGCAGAGAAGGCAGTGAATTGGACTTTCATGTTCTCAGTACTTCGGCATATCGGCTTAGGATAGACGATGTGCAGCTGGATAGCCAAGATCTACTCCAATCTGAGAGCCCAGGTGAAGGCAAATGGTATCCTCTCTGATCCCTTTCCTATTGGCAATGGGACAAGACAGGGATGCCCCTTATCCCCTCTCCTATTTTCACTTTCTTTAGAACCATTTCTCTGTAAAAAAAATCGGACTAAATCCAGACATACAATGCTCATCGGTCAGCGGCACTCAGCATATGCGGACAACTTGCTCTTCTCATTGATAAATCTTGCAACATCGCTACTGAACCTTCTACGGTAATTTGAATTATACAGCATGCTTTAAAACCTAAAAAAAAAATTCTAAATCCGAAGAAATGGGTGTGGCGTTGCCCCCACATAGCCTTCCAAATCTACAATCTAACTTTTGCTTCAAATGGATGAAGTCTTCATTGAAATATCTAGGTACTCACATCTTGTCCGACTTGTCCCATATCTATGAACACAACTTCCTACCTTTACTAGCCAAGACCCGTATCCTATTGGACAAATGGCATAAGGGCCTACACTCCTGGCTTGGTAGATGCAATCTCCTAAAAATGAGTATCCTACCAAAATATCTGTACCTTTTTCCAAGCTATAGCCATTAGAATACCTCCCTCTTATTTTCAGCAATTCCAAGCTCTTTTCAGGCGCTTCGTCTGGGCTCATAAAAAACCCGCCTCCCTCGTACGCAAAAGTAATGCCAAGCAAATCCATCTTGGCAGGGTCATCGATTGGCAGCACCACTCTGTTTCCAAACTCTGGGTACAGATAGAACAAGGCCAAACTAACATCACCATGAAGAGTGCACTATCGTGCTAAGATTCCCTTCCTCAGAAGCTAAAGTCTCACCCACTAAAAAAGGAACCACATTATGGCAGAGCTCCCAAGCTACTCTGCTGGCTTCCTTTACAAGATTCACCGTTATCCCCGATCCTGGGACACCACCCCCCCAAATTCCCACCAAGACTCCCGCCTACAGAATACAAAACTCTTAAAATGCCTCTAAATTTGTGGTTACTGGGCGATGGCCCTCCATGTGGGAGTTAATGAATACCACCATACCCATTTCAACTACCATTTTGGAGGGCAGTGCACATACACCATTTCCTAAACTCCATCCCTAAGCACCACAACTTCACTTGTTAGTTAAAGTGGTGTTGCCACCAAAAAAATAAATATATATATATATATATATATATTGTAAGGGATCTTCCCGGGGTAGGGTGTGTTTGGACACAGTTCACAGCAGACTTGGAATTTATAAAGCAGATCTTGGCGTTTATTCGTGGTACAAACAGTCCAGCAAACAAAATATACAGCAACACCGTGCTTTCTAAGTACAACAAAAATAAAAGTCCTAGCCCGGCTGGGCGCTTACTAACAGGTTCTGCTCACCTATCTGACACTTACAAACACAGCGTCTTTCGCCTGGATATCGCAGGGTGAGTTTTAGCTCCAGCAGTGGCTGTGCTTGCAGCTTCCTTCAACACACAGATTGTTCATTCCCTGGCTGAGAGCAATCACCTGCAGACCCTGCAGAGCCTTTAGCTTCCCAGGCTAATTAGGATCAAAGCTCACCTGATCCCAAACCCAGAACTGGATCGGGGGATGTGGAATGACAGGTCCCTCTACCAAACCTACCTGCCATTCCATATAAACCCAGGCCCGGCAAAATTAAATAACAACTCAGCAGCATATCGCTGCTGAGAAACTGATCCATCCTGGATTTACCATCTCACACTGTGTAGCAACCTAGGTGAGATGTACACCCCCTCGATCACTTCTCCAGTGACATGTCTACAATATATATATATATATATATATATATATATATATATATATATATATATATAAAATTTTTTACTCACCTCTAACGCTAAATGCCTGTTGCTAGGGGGTCCCTTGTAGTCTGCCTTCTTCAATGCCTGGGCTGGCGACATCACTTCCCCTCGCGCCGCACAGTCATCTGGGACCTGTCACGTGTCCCAGATGACTGTGCACCGTATCACAGCGCCCGGCATCGCTCGCGCAGTGGGTGCCCGGCTGTGACAGCCGGGTGCCCAGAGTAAGAATTCCGGCACCGCGAGCGGAGCGGGGAACGAGGTGGGGTTTTCGTTCCCCCGCATCTCTGGACCCAGGGGCAGGTAAGTGTCCAATTATTAAAAGTCAGCAGCTGCAGTATTTGTAGCTGCTGACTTTTAAATATTTTGTTTTCTAAGAGGGCACCCCACTTTAACTACCTTTGATAAATATTGCTCTGGTACTGATCCTCTACCCCAGGTCCTCTCCAAAACATAGCCACTGCTAAACACACCCTCGGAACAACCATATTTACCCTGTCTAGTAAGATGGGAGACAGATCTACATCGCACTTTGACTTCATCATAAAAAACAAAATATCAGATTTTCCCTCAAATCATCGGTACTTATACAAGATACTAATTTCAAAGTACTAACTAGGTGGTACCTCATGCCCAGTAGACTTCATACAGTCTTCCCTCAGATCGTTGTTGGCGATGCCGAGGTGAGAAAGGGACAATCTTACACATATTTTGGTCCTGCACTAAACTGACAGATTTCTGGCTGGCTGTCTGGACCGTTACTCAGAAATTCACAGAATGCAAGATACCAAGCCAGCATTCCTTTCTGCTACATGCATCAAATATCCCTGCTAAAGCCTATAAAAAGTCCATTATACGACATATTCTGAACACCACAAAATCCTGCATCCCTTTTCTCTGGAAACAACAATGTCCATCGACTAGGGCAACTTGGCTGAGGAAGGTGGAGGATATCAATAGGATGGAAGATCTGATTCTTACTGCACAAAATAAAAAGCAAGACATATACAGAGACCTGGAGTCTCTGGAACATGTGCACACTCTCGGATGAGGGGAACATAAGTAGCTCAATAGAATTACACAGCTACTCGTCTCCATTGACCACAGCCATCATCGTCCCATCCCCTACTTCGCTACCCAACCCCCTGCCCCCCCCCCCCCCCCACACACACACACGCCCTCTTCTCTGGCCATTTTCACCTTACTCTACTTTTTCCCCCCTTTTCTTCTCTATTGTCCTTTGTATTTAAGGAATAGTGAAAATGCAGATTGGTAAACCCTGTCTTTTTATTTAGTATCCATTTAGTATTGTGTGAGTCACTAATGGAAAAACAAACCGCAAGGCTTCCATGATGTTTCTCTTTTCTTTTTTTTTTTATTACAAACTATGTTCTTTATTTGAAAAATGATGCATAGTTACAGAACAACAATTTTCATGAATTTATGTAGTTGTAGAGCAGTACAGATACATTTTATAAGAACCATATTTAAATTATGCATAGACATCAGTGCAGTTATAGATACAGGTCAACATTAGCCTCCTGTCCCTCAATTGTATTGCTATGCCTAGAGGAGAGTGCATCCACACTATCCTTATTCTCATTAAGTGGAGTGTTCACCCAACTCATCACAAGTGGAAGCTTCGCCTAACCAAGTATCCCAAAATCTTTCCGTACTTTGCAGGTCATCCTCTGTGGGCATAAAATATATTTTTTGTAGGGTAGCAGGCCATTAATTGCAGCAACCCATTCCTGGATGGTAGGTGGCATTGCTCTGAGCCATTTCCCTGCAATAAGTAATCTGGCTATAAACAATGTTTCCTGTAAACATATATGGTGGAACTTGTCAGAATCTGGATTTGGGAACACTCCTAATAAAAATTGTTTGGGGCATAATGTTAGGGGAGAGCCCATCTTGTCGTGGATGAACTTCACTATGTGGGATCAAAAGTTCCATTATCCCTTCACATCTGGGGCAAAGTGGGCTGTAGTGGTCTTTAAAACTTGGCTAGACGCAGAGGGGTCAGGTAAGACCTGTGTAGGATATATAATTGCATGAGGAGGTCGGAGATTTTAGGAGATACCTTTTTGCAGGCATCTAGCGCCTCCTCCCACTCTTCCTCTCCCCCACACCCCTGGTCCATTCGTCTTGTAGTAGATATGCTAGTGTGGCTGCAGTGGGACGCATAAGGCAGGAGTAAAATGTAGATATTAACCTTTGAGACTGAGGGCCGGATACTATACAAAAATATCTAGTTGCTCCAGGCTCGGGGGTGGGGTTTGTAGGGCGTGGCGAAGCTGGAGGTATTGGAAATGCATGGAGTTGGAAAGGCAAAGTCATCTTTGAGTTGGAACGATTTTAAAGTATCTCCACTATACATGTCCGCCAAGTAAACCACCCCGCTAGTGATCCATATGTTACAGGCCAGTAAATTCAGGAATTCGGGTAGGCAAGGATTGTCCCACAGAGGTGTCTGTGTGTAGAGGGGGCTTTGAGTTTGCGTATTATTATGTCCCATATCTTACAGTGGGCGTATAGCAGACCACTACAATCTCAGAGGGTCCAGGAAGGGGTGTTTATAGAGCTGGGTAAAGGGAGAGGCCACTAAGGTCAAATAACGCTCTCTGTCCCCCCTTATCTAGGTAAACAAAAGTGAGATAATTGTGCTGCCAAGTAATATAGTTTAAAATCCGGTAGTGCTGTACCCCCATATCAGTGATGTTTCTCAATTTACATTGTAATCATTTATTGTACATCCCGATTTATTATGATCTGAAGATATGTGATAAGTGCAATTGATTGTAGCTTATTCCTGTATCATCTGGGTTCTGCCCTGGTTTTTTTTTTTTTTTGGAGTTTAATAAAAATTATATTTGAAGGAAAAAAAAAAAAAAAAGGAAACGAAAGAATAAAAACATGATTCAGTAAAGAACACCACTTGCATGAATTAAATACCTACACTTACAAAAATAAAATTGTAGTGCACGATAAATTGTCTTTTAAAATCAGGTTACATGATCCTGCTGCTCTGCTTCCTATTTCAACAGATGCGACATGGGAGGGGGATTGCTACAGAGGACTGGACTAATATATAAAACTTTTTTGTTAGAAATATAAAATATTGATTATTTCCTATGAATGTTATGTAGTCTTTTATCAGTCAGCAGGTGGCTCTATACTCCTTTTCACAATTGCGTTACCTCCACCTACTAGGAATTGGAAAAAAAAAAAAAAAAAAAGTCCATTTAACCACTTCAGCTCCGGACCATTTTGCTGGCCAAAGACCAGACCACTTTTTGCGATTCGGCACTGCATCGCTTTAACTGACAATTACGCGGTCATGCGACGTGCCTACCAAACAAAATTGACTTCCTTTTTTTCCCCACAAATAGAGCTTTCTTTTGGTGGTATTTGATCACCACTGCGGCTTTTATTTTTTGCGCTATAAACAAAAATAGAGCGACAATTTTGAAAAAAAAAAAGCATTATTTTTTACTTTTTGTTATAACAGATATCCCCCAGTTTAGGCGATACGTATTCTTCTACATATTTTTGGTTAAAAAAAAAAAAAAAAAAAAAAAAAAAAAAAAAAAAAAAAAAAAAAAAATCGCAATAAAAGATTGATTCGTTTGCGCAAAAGTTATAGCATTTACAAAATAGGGGACAGTTTTATGGCATTTTTATTAATAATTTTTTTTTTTTAACTAATAATGGCGGAGATCAGCAATTTTTATTGTGACTGCGACATTATGGCGGACACATCGGACATTTTTGGGACCATTGTCATTTATACAGCAATCACTGCTATATAAATGCACCGATTCCTGTGTAAATGACACTGGCAGTGAAGGGGTTAACCAGTAGGTGGCAGTGTAGGGGTTAAGTGTTCCTAGGGGTGTGTTATTAACTGTTGGGAGCTGGGCTTTCATTTAGTGAACACTGATCTCTGCTCCAATCACATGGAGCAGAGATCAGTGTCACTAGTTGCTAGGCAGAACGGGGAGATGCTGTTTACACCGGCATCTCTCCGTTCAGCCTCCCCGCGAGACGATCACGGATATGCCCTGCGACCGGACTCACGGGGGTCCCAACCAGCACGCGAGCGCGCCGCCGGCAGGGCGGCAATTTTAAAGGGACGTACAGGTACGCCCATTTGCCTGCCTGTGCCATTCTGCCGACGTACATCGGTGTGCGCTGGTCGGGAACCGGTTAAAGTAATCAGTCCAAGATAAATTTATAGATATTACAGTACTTGTATACGCTTCTATACAATACAGGAAACTACATTTGTGATAAAAGGTGTAGCCGTGTTAAATTTAGTACTTACATCTGTACAAAAAGCTATCATAACGACACTGCTTTATGGTTTGTCTCTCCTCTTCATTGAAGACATAGATATCCTGGAAAACAAACGTTTTTTGTTTTTTTTTTGTCACCAACATATCTGTTAATCATACAGTTATCTCTTCACTAAACTCTGAGGGGGGGGGGGGGGGGGGTAACATGCAAAGAAGGTAAGCATTAAGTCACACTCACAAATATGCCAAATTCATCCAGGAAAAAAAAAAAAAAACACAACCATTCTTTGAAGCTTTGAAGTGAAAAATAAATCAGCAAATCTGTTAACCTGCTATGACCAAGCTCTTCACTTGTGGCAAACTAGTTTTTCGACCAATTAGTTAATTCAGAAATCTCTGAAATTAACATAAACCCATTTAAACAATTTTTTCCGAACATTCATAAATTTGAAAACCCAGAATTTTCGAAAATCTGAAACTAATGAGAACTTAAAGCGGAACTTCTGGCATCTTTTTCAACTTTCCATCTATTAAATATTCTGCCCTTGTTGTTTAACTTTGCATAGTAAAACATTTCTTTTCTGCCAGTAAATATCTTATACAGCCCACTTCCTGTTTTTTGTCTGGTAAAAAAACCTAGGCTTAGGACATCATGCACAGCTCTCTCTCACTCTCCTTAGAGTTTGCCAGGAATGGCAGGGGGGATGAGTCATAAAAGGCCCAATGAGAGCTGCAATGATGTACAAATCTCAAACCCATATTTTATTCAAAACAGAAAGTAGTTGGGACAGGGCAAGAAAAAGCTGGCAAAGTAAGTGGTAATAACAAAAAAGAGCTGGAAGAACATTTTACAACTAATTGGTATAAAAAGGGCATCTTAGAGAGTCAGAGTCTCTCAGAAGTAATGATGGGCAGAGCTTCATTAAATCGGTGAAAAGCTGCATCTAAAAATTGTGATACAGTTTCAGAATAATGTTCCTAAAAGCAGTAGTAAACCGCACCCATTTCTTTTAAACCTAGCAAGGTAAAGGCATACATAATGTGCTAGTATGCATCGTATTCTAGCACATAATTAAATAATTTACCATAGAACGAAGCCTTCCAGCAGCGCACTGTCACTGCTGACAGATGCTTCCATCTATCTATAGTCCTCCTTCCGAGGTTGCATCCTCCGGCCACCCGATTGGTTGCGCGGAAGTCACAGACCATGGCGCAGTGCTATAAAGGGACAGCACGGGTATGCCATAAACTTCTGCCTTTACAAGCCCTTTAATGGGGGCACAGACAGCAATAAAAATCTAGTAGGTGTTCTACTCCAGCTCCACTCTGTCCAAAACTAAATTTATACTTCAAATGTGTGTAGTGAGATGAAGTCATATGAAATTTGGCTACAATTAACTGCATACTGCATTATCTCAAAGTAGTAGTATCTCCAGTAGTTTAAAGTGGTTGTAAACCCTAAAAAAAAAAAAAAAAAAAAAAAAAAAAAAAAAAAAAAAAACTGCAAGACAAAAGGCATAATGAATTAGTATGCACACATTATGAATTACTTACCTGAGATTGAAGCCACCGCAGTGGTCCTCATTAACTGCACCCGCGGCTGACATTGCACCCAGAGTTACTGCCGGGCATCGCGAGCTCCGGCGCTGTGATTGGCCGGAGCTGCAATGACGACAAGCGCACGGGAGCCGCCGGTAAGAGCACAAGCTAACTGAAGCAACAGCACATATGTGCCATTGCTTCAGTGTGCATGTGGTGATGACGTTGGCACATGCAAATACAGGGGATATCTCCTAAACCGTGCAGGTTTAGGAGATATCCAGTGTAGCTACAGGTAAGCCTAATTATAGGCTTACCTGTAGCAAAAAGTGGTTGTAAAGGGTTTACAACCACTTTAAATAAAGGATCTCCCAGAGGACCCAGTGCACATAGCACTTGATCCCACTCAAATCTGTCCAGTGGTTTCGAAATAAAGTCATGTTTATTTGTGACGGTACTGCTTGGTAACTCCACCCTATGCTGAAGCCCAAATTATGAGTGTTCTCATGGGGGAGGTATGGCCAGCACTGATGACACCTCGCCCTCAATTCTTTCTGCAGCTCTTTGGTCTCTTGTAAAGCCCTGTGACTCGTCTGCTGCCTGTAGAATTCTGAATAGAAAAAGCTACCGATCCCATATCAGACCTCAATCCCAGATCCAAACCCATCCGCTTTTCAGACAAGGCTACATTTGCAACTGTCAGCTTCTGGTGTTGTGAGAGACAGCACTGAAGAGCAGTCCTAAACACCAGCCATCTACTACAAGAGTCTTTAGTGGAGTCTCTAGTGTAGTAGATGGCTGTGTTCTTGTTGGCTTGTGTCTTTGTGAATGATCAGGTCTGCCCTCCAGTGCTGTCATTTACAGCAACACAAGCCGACAGGTACAGGTGTACTCGGCCCTGAAAAGCAGGTGATGCACTGGGCCGGCTCTGGGATGGGGCTCATGTGTGTGATCAGTAGGGGTGCAACGGATCATCACTGATCCGAACGGGTCACCCCGCTCGGATCGGCACATGCCACGATCCGCGGAGCGCTCCGCAGTCTCGGCCTTAGGAAAGGCAGCAGCTTTGGCCTAGCTCTGAAACGCCGCCCATCTTTCTACACCCAATGTGATCGCTCCGTCAAATGACAGAGCGATCACTTGTAAACAAACCGGTGCCATCACAGTGGCGGGGAGAGATGGGATGGAAGCAGCGCTGTTGGCTGCATCTGTAGTGCCCACAGCACTGCTTTGTGACATCCCCCAATACCCCGCCAATACTCTGCGATACCCAGCCATGCTCAGACAATATTACAGTGGGGGAGATAGTGGATATTACAGTGGGGACTATATGGTGGTGGAATTTTCACAGGTTTTTGCAAATTCAATTATTTGCTGATCCGAAAAATGATCTGATCCGAGGAACGATCTGATAGTTTTTTGATCCGTTGCACCCCTAGTGATCAGTACGTTTTTTTTCTGTTCTGTATAATAAAGGCAGCAGAGGAGGCACAGGACAGGGCTGTGTGCATCTGCTGCCCCCCACCCTTCTGCAGGGTCTCCTTCACCCTGCCTGGTTGGATAGCGGTGTTGCAAGCTGTCCAACTACACTGCTCATGTTTAGAGTGGGATCACTGCATCCGGTCCCGGAGGACTCAACAAGACTTCTACATTTCTGCCATTACTTCTTTTTAAAAGATCAACTTCATTTTTTCTGAGACTGTCCTTCAGCAATCAGGATGGAGGGACAGGGTCCTAAATGGGGGAACCTAAAGCAATCTCTCAGACCAATACAGATACACTTGGTCATCTTGGATCCACTGCAGACAATCAATTTTCTAATACACCAGGCCTCTCCTCTATAGGAACGTGAGGGATCCAATAGAGCCAAGATTGGAAGGATCTGCCCACTGTACCACACTCTCCTCCTCTCTACCCGATCGCTGCAACTCCTCATAGACTCTTCCTGTACATGGAATGTGTGTGAGGGGAGGAGGTGTGTAGCACAGCGTGTATGATATGAGGAGAGGAGAATGAAGTGATCAGGATGTACACCATGTGAGTGCAGAGCGGGCCGGCACTGTGCCCGGTGATCCCCCTTCCCTGTGTCTGCATTCCCCCCATCTACCTGCGCGTCAGGTTGGCCGTATTCTTCCTGCGGGGCGCTCATCTCTACGACACAACAACCATCTGACAGCAATGACCTCAAATCTTCTAGGGATGTGTATACCCTGCGCACCGGAAATCCGCTGTTCACCCGGAAAGAGTTCCCCGGACAACCCCCCCTCCCTATCACAGTGTAATGCAGAACAGGCCGTGCTGGTGTGTGTAGTGCTATATGTGTGTCACTTCCTAATAAAGCTCCTCCATGTGTATAGTATGTAATATGAAGGCCTTTCCTGTTATAGCGCCTCCATATGTACAGACTATATAGTGTTTTCTTGTTGTGGCTTTTCCATATATACATTGTGTTGTATAAGGGCCCCCTTGTTGTTATGGCTCCAGGACCAGTGTCTTGCTGAAATAGTTCCCCCGACGGATAATGACCCCCCTGTACTGCACAGGCGCATCGCTTGCGCAGTACGAACGACTACGGAGCCGCCAAAAGCCTCCGAAGATGAACAGCTGATCATCAGCTCTACACAGCGCCTGTCCAGGTTCAAGCCCCACCATCCAAGTGGACATAGAGTTAGATTATAAATATGCAGAACGAAGCGAGGCCGTGCCCGAAGCGTGGCAAGCAAAGTGAGCCCGCAAGGGGCCCGTTACAAAGTGCTGTCTTACAACAGTGTTGGAACGCAGGCGCCGTGCATAGATGACTCACAGGTGTTTCGGCTATTTTCAACGGCTCCGTTGTGGATGGAACTGCGCCAAGCACATAGTTGCCAACATTGTAAAAAAAAAAAACCCAGGACACTTTTTTTGGCAGTGGCTGGAGTTGTATTATAATTAGGGGGCGGGGCATGCGGTTATAGGTGTGACAGAAAAGGGTGAAAATGTGAAAATATGGGCATGGTTTACATAAAATAGTGGGTGTGGCTTGCATGGGGCGTGGCTCAAAGGGGTGTGGTTAGAGTCTGAGATGAATGTGGGGGGGGAGAGGGAAAGGAGAGACAGCAGCCCCCCAATCCTACACCACAATAGCAATATGTGTTTTCCAGAGTTTGACAATCAGCAGATAAAGATACTCCAAATACCTGGTGTTGGCGCTTCAATCATCCCGGCGCCATGATTGTTATGGTGTCAGGATGATTGAAGCGCATTATTTCTATTATTACATTGTAATATGAAATGAAATCATTCAACTCACCATAATGCAGAATCAGTGGGAGCCATGAGCGCGTCACTAGCCACGTTGCCTGCCACCAGATTCCATCAGGTGTCCCAAGCGGAGTCTGTCCTTACATCAGGTGCCCCATCAGAGGTACCTTCCTCACATCTGTGTCCATCAGCAGAGCCCCTCCTTACATCTGGTGCCCCTCTGACATCCAGACTGCCCCCCCCCACATCTCCAGACCGGCCCCTACATCTCCAGACCGGCCCCCACATACTGCACAGACTGGCCCCGACATCCTGCACAGACTGCTCCGACATCCTGCACAGACTGGCCCCCACATCCACAGACAGGCCCCGACATCCACAGACTGGCCCCCACATCCACTTTGCAGACCTAGCGACGAAAAACGTAAAATTTGAATTTCCCAGGACAAACCGAATTTCCACGGACATTTCCCGGGACAAAAATTAATTTGGGACAAATGTCCTAATCCCGGGAATGTCCCGGGAAATTCGGGACAGTTGGCAACTATGCAAGCACTGCGCCTGTGCAGTACAAGGGGGGGTCATTATCTGCCGGGGGGACCTTTCTCGGCAGAACACCGAACTGGGAATAAAAACTAGCCCTGTAAATAATTTCATACCAGCCCCATAGCATTTTATACCAGCACAACAACATAGCGTCATTATTTTCTTGTTCATAAAAGGGAAAACCATACATTTTAAAGCACATTTGAAGAGCGTATAAAATATAGATAAGATATGAAAGCACATAGGGCTTTATATATATATTGTAAGGGATCTTCCCGGGGTAGGGTGTGTTTGGACACAGTTCACAGCAGACTTGGAATTTATAAAGCAGATCTTGGCGTTTATTCGTGGTACAAACAGTCCAGCAAACAAAATATACAGCAACACCGTGCTTTCTAAGTACAACAAAAATAAAAGTCCTAGCCCGGCTGGGCGCTTACTAACAGGTTCTGCTCACCTATCTGACACTTACAAACACAGCGTCTTTCGCCTGGATGTCGCAGGGTGAGTTTTAGCTCCAGCAGTGGCTGTGCTTGCAGCTTCCTTCAACACACAGATTGTTCATTCCCTGGCTGAGAGCAATCACCTGCAGACCTTGCAGAGCCTTTAGCTTCCCAGGCTAATTAGGATCAAAGCTCACCTGATCCCAAACCCAGAACTGGATCGGGGGATGTGGAATGACAGGTCCCTCTACCAAACCTACCTGCCATTCCATATAAACCCAGGCCCGGCAAAATTAAATAACAACTCAGCAGCATATCGCTGCTGAGAAACTGATCCATCCTGGATTTACCATCTCACACTGTGTAGCAACCTAGGTGAGATGTACACCCCCTCGATCACTTCTCCAGTGACATGTCTACAATATATATATATATATATATATATATATATACAGAAATTTTCAGTTAAAAGTGGAGGAATCATCAACTGGGACTCTGGAAATGGGGGGGGGGGGGGGCTTTGGTGACCAGAGACCACCTCCTGCAGAAAAAATAATACACTAAGGTAAGGGGGGTGGGTTACTGGTATAAGGGGGAAAAATTTATATCAGTGCCCCTTTACATTATTGTATTCACTCCCCCCTTACATCAGTGACCCCCCCCCCCCCCCCATACTGGCCTGGCGGTGCTATCACTAACCTCCTCTCAGGTACACTGTGAAGAGCTCAGTCAGTCGGCTCCAGCTCGGTGGCTCTGGTTTTATACTATAGTCTCCTCTCCACAGTCCACACATGTCTGACTTTTTCCATGACCCCCATCCCGGCAGTGCTCCCATTCTTAACTCCTCTCCAGACTCCCTCAGAGACTGCAGACATGATATAAGACAAGAGAAGGTCAGAGTTTGCGGACATGGTACAAGAGATGGTTAGAGGCTGCGGGCATAGTACAGGAGATGGTCAGAGGCTGTGGGCATGGTACAGGAGATGATTAGAGACTGAGGACATAATACTAAAGATGGTAAGAGAATGCAGACATGGTGCAAGAGATCAATGCAGCCTCACCAGTGCCCATCAATGCAGCCTCACTGTGCCCATCAATATAGCCTCACTGTGCCCATCATTGCAGCCTTACTGTGCTCATCATTGCAGCCTCACTGTGCCCATCATTGCAGCCTCACTGTGCCCATCCATGCAGCCTCACTGTGCCCATCAATGCAGCCTCACTGTGCCCATCCATGCAGCCTTACCGTGCTCATCATTGCCACCTTACCATGCCCATCATTGCAGCCTTACTGTGCTCATCATTGCCGCTTCACCATGCCAATCATTGCCACCACACCGTGCCAATCAATGCAGCCTCACTGTGCCCATCATTGCCATCTCACCATGCCAATTATTGCCGCCTTACCGTGCCAATCAATGTAGCCTCACCATGCCAATCATTTCCACCTCACTGTGCCAATCATTTCCGCCTCACTGTGCCAATCATTTCCACCTCACTGTGGCAATCAATGTAGCCTTACTGTGCCCATCACTGCTGTCTTACCGTGTCAATCATTGCCGCCTCACCAGTTAGTGCCAGTGGATTACGCACAGGCACAGCGCCCATCTCACGCTGTGTCACAGAACTCAGTGTGAAGTTGCGCTGTGACAAAAGTCCCACCCCCCTCCTAGACAAGCTTGTGTGATAGACAGAACACTGCATCTATCACACAAGCTGGTCTAGGAGGAGGGCGAGACCTTTGTCACAGCGCAACTTCACACTGAGCTCCGTGACACAGCAGGACTCTGCTTGGAAGCTATGCTGCAGCCACAGCGTAGCTCAAAGTGGCCCCAGGGCAGGCAGCCTACTGGAGATGTCCCGGACTCCCGATATCCTGGTAGGTCAGTCTGGCCCTGTATGGCTCCTCTACAGTATATGTACAGTGTGTTATATAAGGGCCCCTTCCTGTTATGGTTCATCCATATGTACAGTATTTATATATAAGGGCCCCTTCCTGTTAGGGCTCCCCCATATGTACAATATGTTATATAAGGGCCCCGTCCAGTTAGGGCTTCTCTATGTGTACAGAATGTTATATAAGGTAAGGTGACCAGATTTTTAAAATGAAATCCGGGGATATTTTTTTTTTACTAGTAATGGCGGCAATCAGTGCTCTCTCTGCCCATTGCCGCTGCCGCCTGCCTCACAGCCTGTCAAGTCTTACTCACTAGGCCCCGGCTAGTACTGGGTGGTGAGCGGAGAAAAATCACTCCGCCAGAGAAGGCAAGGACATGAGCAGGTAGGTGGCTGTCCAGGACTTGAGCCAAGGCAGAAAAACATGCGAGCAGAGCTGGATGGCCATGCACCTAAAACTGAAGAAATATTCCCTCCGCTCTGACCAGCACATGATCAACAGAAAGGGGCACAGATAATAGTAGGTGCGGCAGAGCGGGGGGGGGGAGGGGGGGGGGTGTAATTCAGATTTTTTTTTTTTTTCAAATTCTGCACTTACTGTCTTTGAAGTTGCCCCACTCCCTGTTCAAATCCGGGGACAGACTTGGTCCAGGGACAGTGTCCTCAACCCGGGGACTGTCCCCGAAAACCGGGGATGTCTGGTCACCCTAATATAAGGGCCCTGTCCTGTTATGGTTCCTCCATATCCACATACCTCCCAACTGTCCCTGATTTTGAGGGACTGTCCCTGATTTGGAGCAATGTCCCTCTCTCCCTCTTTCCTCCTCATTTGTCCCTCATTTTGGTCTGATCTATATAGTTGTATATAAAATACACTTTTTATCTTTCAAAAGGTGTTTCCCAGTGCTAAACCTTTCATCCAATTTCTAAACTGCTGCATTTGTACATTTTAAAAGCCAATATAAAGGAATAGTAGTGGTAAAAAAAGCAATTGTGGATTTTTTTGGTTAATTCTCCTTTAAGGGGGTGTGGCAGGGGGCGTGTCCTATGCCTACATACATTTGCTAGTAAGTGTCCCTCATTCCCATTTCAAAATGTTGGCGGTATGCATATGTACAGTATGTTATATAAGGGCCCATATCTGTTAGAGCTCCTATAAATACACAGTATGTTATATATGGGCCCCTTCCTGTTAGAGCGCCTCTATATGTACAGTATGTTATATAAGTGCCCCTTCCTGTTATGGTTCCTCCATATGTACAGTATGTTATATAAGGGCCCCTTCCTGTTAGGGCTCCTCTATATGTACAGTATGTTATATAAGGGCATCTTCTTGTTATGGCTCCTCCATATGTACAGAGTTATATAGTGTTTTCCTGTTGTGGCTCCTCCATATATACAGTGTGTTGTATATGGGCCCCCTTGCTGTTATGGCTCCTCTGTATGTACATTATGTTTTATAAAGGCCCCTTCCTGTTAGGGCTCCTCTATATGTACAGTATGTTATATAAGAGCCTATTCCTTTTAGGGCTCCTCTATATATACAGTATGTTATATAAGAGCCCCTTCCTGTTATGATCCCTCCATATGTACGGTATGTTATATAAGTGCCCCTTCCTGTTAGGGCTCCTCTATATGTACAGTATGTGATATAAGGGCCCCTTTATGTTGTGGCTCCTCTATATGTACAGTATGTTGTATAAGGGCTCCTTGCTGTTAGGACTCCTCTATATGTACAGTATGTTATAAAAGGGCCCCTTCCTGTTGTGGCTCCTCTATATGTACAGTATGTTATATAATAGACATGTGCAGAGTAAAATATTTCGTTTCGGAATTTCGTTTTCGTCCGAAAACTTAATTTATTTAGTTACTCCCGAAATTCGTTTTTATTTGTTTCGTTTTTCGTTCAAAAATTGCATTCGTCCGAAAATCCACATGAATTACGGTCGAATCTGTCTTGGAAGGCTTATGGTGTCTGTCGAATGTATAAAGAAGATTCGATGGAGCTAACTATATAGCATACTTTAGAACCCTATTAAAGTCTATGGGACTCCAACGTTCAAAATCTAAAGTGCTAATTTTAAAGGCTAATTTGCAAGTTACTGTCCTAAAAAGTGTTTGGGGACCCGAGTCCTGCCCCAGGGGACATGGATCAATGCAAAAAAAAGTTTTAAAAACTGCAGTTTTTTCGGGAGCAGTGATTTTAATAATGATTAAAGTGAAACAATAAAAGTGTAATATTCCTTTAAATTTCGTAGGGGGGGTTGTCTATAGTATGCCTGTGAAGGGGCGCATGTTTCCCGTGCTTAGAATTGTCCCTGCACAAAGTGTCATTTATGCAGGAAAAAAAGTCCTTTAAAATCACTCGCAGCTATTATGAATTGTCGGCTCCGTAATACAGAGAACACTCATTGAAAGTCATTGATAAAAATAAAAAATAAAAAATAAAAAAAAAAGCGTGGGGGTCCCCCAAATTCAATTACCAGGCCCTTCAGGTCTGGTATGGATATTAAGGGGAACCCTGCCTCAAATTTAAGAAAAAATTTGACGTGGGGTTCCCCCTAAATATCCATAACCAGACCCTTCAGGTCTGGTATGGATATTAAGGGGAACCCCGCGTCAAATTAAAAAAAAAATTGACGTGGGGTTCCCCCTAAAAATCCATACCAGACCCTTTATCCGAGCACGCAACCTGGCAGGCCGCAGGAAAAGAGGGGGGACGAGAGAGCGGCCCCCCTCCCTCCTGAACCGTACCAGGCCACATGCCCTCAACATTGGGAGGATGCTTTGGGGGTCCGTGACCCCTCAAAGCACCTTGTCCCCATGTTGATGAGGACAAGGGCCTCATCCCCACAACCCTGGCCGGTGGTTGTGGAGGTCTGCGGGCGGGGGGCTTATCAGAATCTGGAAGCCCCCTTTAACAAGGGGACCCCCAGATCCCGGCCCCCCCCTGTTTGAAATGGTAAGGGGGTACAAAAGTACCCCTACCATTTCACAAAGAAAGTGTAAAAAATGGTTAAATAAAACAAACACACTTTTGAAAAATTCCTTTATTAAAAATAAAAAAATAAAAAAAAGATTCCAGCGGCGGTAATCCACTCTTGCTATCCAGCGACGGACGGTCATCTCTCCAGCGATGTCTCATCTCATCCAGCGCAGCGATCCATCCTTCTTCTGTCTCCTCCACGGAGACACTGCAGGCATTCCGGCGGCTGACGTTTCTTATATACGGAGGGCGGGGCCACCCGTCACCTGACCCCGCCCCCCTCTGACGCAAGGGGAAACCCGGGGTTCCCCGTGACGTATGGGTGACCCCGCCCCCTCTGATGTAACGGAAACCTGCCTGTGTTACATCAGAGGGTCACCCCTACGTCACAGGGAACCCCGGGTTTCCCCTTGCGTCAGAGGGGGGCGGGGTCAGGTGACGGGTGGCCCCGCCCTCCGTATATAAGAAACGTCAGCCGCCGGAATGCCTGCAGTGTCTCCGTGGAGGAGACAGAAGAAGGATGTATTCGCTGCGCTGGATGACATGAGACATCGCTGGAGAGATGACCGTCCGTCGCTGGATAGCAAGAGTGGATTACCACCGCTGGAATCTTTTTTTTATTTTTTTATTTTTAATAAAGGAATTTTTCAAAAGTGTGTTTGTTTTATTTAACCATTTTTTACACTTTCTTTGTGAAATGGTAGGGGTACTTTTGTACCCCCTTACCATTTCAAACAGGGGGGGGCCGGGATCTGGGGGTCCCCTTGTTAAAGGGGGCTTCCAGATTCTGATAAGCCCCCCGCCCGCAGACCTCCACAACCACCGGCCAGGGTTGTGGGGATGAGGCCCTTGTCCTCATCAACATGGGGACAAGGTGCTTTGAGGGGTCACAGACCCCCAAAGCATCCTCCCAATGTTGAGGGCATGTGGCCTGGTACGGTTCAGGAGGGAGGGGGGGCCCCTCTCTCGTCCCCCCCTCTTTTTCTGCGGCCTGCCAGGTTGCGTGCTCAGATAAAGGGTCTGGTATGGATTTTTAGGGGGAACCCCACGTCAATTTTTTTTTAAATTTGATGCGGGGTTCCCCTTAATATCCATACCAGACCTGAAGGGTCTGGTTATGGATATTTAGGGGGAACCCCACGTCAAATTTTTTCTTAAATTTGAGGCAGGGTTCCCCTTAATATCCATACCAGACCTGAAGGGCCTGGTAATTGAATTTGGGGGACCCCCACGCTTTTTTATTTATTTATTTATTTATTTTTTTATCAATGACTTTCAATGAGTGTTCTCTGTATTACGGAGCCGACAATTCATAATAGCTGCGAGTGATTTTAAAGGACTTTTTTTCCTGCATAAATGACACTTTGTGCAGGGACAATTCTAAGCACGGGAAACATGCGCCCCTTCACAGACATACTATAGACAACCCCCCCCTACGAAATTTAAAGGAATATTACACTTTTATTGTTTCACTTTAATCATTATTAAAATCACTGCTCCCGAAAAAACGGCCGTTTTTAAAACTTTTTTTTGCATTGATCCATGTCCCCTGGGGCAGGACCCGGGTCCCCAAACACTTTTTAGGACAGTAACTTGCAGAATCTTTTCTCTCTGTCAAATCTTTTTTCTCTGTCGAATATTTTCTCTATATAATCTTGGACTAATAGAGGTAAGGTTAAGCACATTCGACCGCAGGTTCTATAGACACAGATTGTTGTCAGAGTCATGTCGAATCTCCTATTCTATATCGAACTGTTGTAACAATGAAAACGAAAATAAAGCATTTATTTATGTCGGATCTTTCGTTTTTCGGATTTTGTGCTTTCGTTATCGTTTGTCAAAACGAAAACGAAAATAGCTGAAATTCGGACGAAAATGCATTCGGACGAAAACGAATGCACATGTCTATTATATAAGGGCTCCTTCCTGTTATGGTTTTTTCCATATGTACAGTATGTTATATAAGGGCCCATTTCTGTTGTGGCTCCTCTTTATGTACAGTATGTTATATAAGGGCCCCTTCCTGTTTTGGCTCCTCTATATGTACAGCGTGTTATATAAGGGCCCCTTCTTGTTATGGCTCCTCCATATGTACAGAGTTATACAGTGTTTTCCTGTTGTGTTTCCTCCATATATACAGTGCTGTATATGGCCTCCTTACTGTTATGGCTCCTCTATAAGTACAGTATGTTATATAAGGGCCCTTTCCTGTTATGGTTCCTCTGTATGTACAGTATGTTATATAGAGGCCCCTTCCTGGTATGGCTGCTGTATATGTACAGTGTGCAATATAGGGGCCCTTTCCTGTTATGACTCCTTTATATGTACAGTATGTTGTATATGGACCCCCCTTCCTGTTAGGGCTCCTCCATATGTACAGTATGTTATATAAGGGATCTTTCCTGTTAGAACTCCTCTATATGTACAGTATGTTATATAAGAGCCTATTCCTTTTAGGGCTCCTCTATATGTACAGTATGTTATATAAGGGCCCCTTCCTGTTATGGTCCCTCCATATGTACGGTATGTTATATAAGTGCCCCTTCCTGTTAGGGCTCCTCTATATGTACAGTATGTTATATAAGGGTCCCTTCCTGTTAAGGCTCCTCTATATGTACAATATGTTATATAAGGGCCTCTTCCTGTTATGGTTCCTCCATATGTACAGTATGTTATATAAGGGCCCCTTCCTGTTAGAGCTCCTCTATATGTACAGTATGTGATATAAGGGTCCCTTTATGTTGTGGCTCCTCTATATGTACAGTATGTTGTATAAGGGCTCCTTGCTGTTAGGACTCCTCTATATGTAGAGTATGTTATAAAAGGGCCCCTTCCTGTTGTGGCTCCTCTATATGTACAGTATGTTATATAAGGGCTCCTTCCTGTTATGGTTTTTTCCATATGTACAGTATGTTATATAAGGGCCCCTTTCTGTTGTGGCTCCTCTTTATGTACAGTATGTTATATAAGGGCCCCTTCCTGTTTTGGCTCCTCTATATGTACAGCGTGTTATATAAGGGCCCCTTCTTGTTATGGCTCCTCCATATGTACAGAGTTATACAGTGTTTTCCTGTTGTGTTTCTTCCATATATACAGTGTTGTATATGGCCTCCTTACTGTTATGGCTCCTCTATAAGTACAGTATGTTATATAAGGGCCCCTTCCTGTTATGGTTCCTCTATATGTACAGTATGTTATATAAGGGCCCCCTTCTGTTATGGCTCCTCTGTATGTACAGTATGTTATATAGAGCCCCCTTCCTGGTATGGCTGCTGTATATGTACAGTGTGCAATATAGGGGCCCTTTCCTGTTATGACTCCTTTATATGTACAGTATGTTGTATATGGGCCCCCCTTCCTGTTAGGGCCCCTCCATATGTACAGTATGTTATATAAGGGATCTTTCCTGTTAGAACTCTTCTAGTATACAGTATGTAATATAAGGGCCCCTTCCTGTTAGGGCTCATCTATATGTACATTATGTTAGATAAGGGCCCTTTCCTGTTACAGCTCCTCTATATGTACAGTATGTTATATAAGGGCCCCTTCCTGTTAGGGCTCATCTATATGTACAGTGTGTTATATAAGGACCCCTTCATGTTAGGGCTCCTCTAAATGTATAGTATGTTATATACTGTAAGTGCCCCTTCCTGTTAGGGCTCATCTATATGTACAGTATGTTATATAAGGCCCCCTTCCTGTTAGGGCTCATCTATATGTACAGTGTGTTATATAAGGAGCCCTTCCTGTTACAGCTCCTCTATATGTACAGTATGTTATATAAGGGCCCCTTCCTGTTAGGGCTCCTCTATATGTACAGTATGTTATATAAGGGCCCCTTCCTGTTAGGGCTCCTCTATATGTACATTATGTTATATAACGGCCCCTTCCTGTTAGGGCTCATCTATATGTACAGTATGTTATGTAAGGGCCCCTTCCTGTTAGGGCTCATCTATATGTACATCGTGTTAAATAAGGACCCCTTCCTGTTAGGGCTCCTCTATATGTATAGTATGTTATAAAAGGGCCCTTTCCTGTTAGAGCTCCTTTATATGTACGGTACTTCAGCTCTGGAAGATTTCACCCCCTTCATGACCAGGCCACTTTTTGCTTTTCGGTACTGTGATATTTTACCTGGTAATTGCGTGGCCATGCAACACCGTACCGAAAAAAAAAATTATATATTTTTTTTCACACAAATAGAGATCTCCTTTGGTGTATTTGATCACCAATTGGGTTTTTATTTTCTACTATACAATTGAAAAACGACAGAAAATTTTGAAAAAGAAACCTATAATTTTTACTTTCTGCTATAAAACATAATCCAAAAAAAAAAAAAAAAATCAAATTTCTTCGTAAATTTTGGCCAAAATGCATTTTGCTAGATGTCTTTGGTAAAAAAAAAAAAAAAATCCAAATAAGTATATATCGATTGGCTTGCTTGAAAGTTATAGTGTCTACAAACTATGGTATATATATTGGAATTTTTATTTTTATTTTTTAATACTAGTTATGGCGGTGATCAGCGACTTATAATGGGACTGTAATAGTGCAGCCTGAAATCTGACACTAACTGACGCTGGGTGGAACTGACTAACAGCCACTGATACAGTGATCAGGCAACATCACTGCACCTTGCTGCCTGATGTGCCCTCTCTTTATGGTCCTGGCGCTATGTTCTTCATCCTCAATATCTGAAACGAGGAATGCTTGAACATGACCAAGATCATCCTCCTGCAGCAAGTCAGTGATCGTGTGAGGAAATCATTCCGCCAACTCCTCATTGAAAGTTTGTAGGATTAGCAGGTGAGGAGGAAAGGGAAAAAGATGGCACATTAGCAGTATTTGCAGACAACTGATTGCTCTGTGCTTAGAATCAAGAACGAGGATGGTTGTCTGTCACTCCACTACATTTTGCATGTGCTGTGGCTGTAAAGGCGCTGCTACTCTGAGACAGAAAAAGCAGATCAAGACTACAACTTTATCATGCAGAACCTTCTCGTCTTCTACTACCCTTACATGCACAACCTCTGGCTCTCTCTTTAGGGTTGTTTGACATTTTTAATAAAGGGGTATGATTGCCTACATTAATTGAGAGCTAAGACAATGGGGAGTTGTGACTTAAAAAAAATGCCCTAGCAAAATTTAATTAAATACTGTATGCCTCCAACCAAAAAAAAAGCCCTGAAACACTTAGAGAGTGGATAAACAGGAAATACAAGAAGATAAAAACATACAAGTAAATTAACAGACCCCAATAAAACAATACCAAAAAGGCCACAAGGGGGATCTAAACAGCAACTAGTTGTCAGTAAGTTGCTGCTGACAAACACAAAAATGTAGTTCTAATACTCTGCAGTAATGTGCAACTCCAGATTCCAAATATTCTTTCCCACAGAGGAGGGCCCTTCTTTTACTGTTCACCATCCAGGTAATATGCAACAAAAAAGAGAAAACTTCGCCCTGGGACTTTAGATGAGGTGAGCACCACTAAGCCAATAAAGTAACAAGAGTAAGTACAGTATATATTTTTATTCAGTAAAAGTATTACATGCATTATTTTCATCAGAGAAAGCCACTTAATACAAAGTACATATAACTAACTAGGTAGAATAACATTAGTAATAATAGTATGTAGCACTGGCCCCCGAAGGAGCTTCTGGTTTAATTGGGCTTACTGTTACCTTCTTCTCCTCGATTTGTGTCTAGGGGTGTCCCGTAGTTGATGGCCCAGTAACTTGAGAGACTGACGACAGATCCGCATAAAGGGATTTTTATTTGCAAAAAACGTATACAACGAACAGTCTCTTAAAATAGGATTAGAGGGTTAGGAATAAACTTCAGGTACTCTAATACACATGATCGGACTATTCGGCGGACAAACCGCCGGACTTTGCAGCCGAGGACCTCCGGACTTTCCGAACGAGCGGACCTGCCCACACACGACTGGACTATGGCGGGAGTCCGCCGGACTTTTGAAATGAACGGACTTGCCCACACACGGTGAAAAGTCCGTTCATTTTGAACGTTGCTCCAGGTAGACGGGACTAGCGAAGGACGTCAATGTCACCGCCTTCATCGGCGAGATTGACACCTCACTGGCCCCGTCACCTGGTATGGACTTAAAGGGGAAGCCCTACACCGAAAAAACGGCGTGCGGGTCCCCCCCAAAGTCCATATCAGACCCTTATCCGAGCACGTAGCCTGGCCAGTCAGGAAAGGGGGTGGGGACGAGCGAGCGCCCCCCCTGAGCCATACCAGGCCACGTGCCCTCCTGTGGCCCCCCACCCCAAAACACCTTGGCCCCATGTTGATGAGGACAAGGGCCTTTTCCCGACAACGCTGACCAGGGCCGCTGTTAATAATCATGGGGCCCCATACAGCCTACCTGACTGGGCCCAATTGACCCTGCCCACAACCCACCCTGGCTCCACCCACAAACCCGCCCCTCGTTCGGCCTCGCCCTCCACGCTGTCAGGGTTACAGCGCCCCACCAATCATAACTGCATCTGAATGGGAGAACTGTCAGTGTTTTGACATCTGTGTCCATTCAGTTTGTGTCTTCATACACCACCGACTTGTGTCCATTTGCATCAGGCTACCTCTGATCTGTCACATTTAGGTCTGGAAAAATATTATTTTCCAATTTTTTTTTTCCACCTGAATGGACACGGAGGAAGGTGGATCTCAATGCACAGAAGTCAGTTCATACCTGTAAACCTACATGGAGCTTTCAATCAGATCTGCATGAAAAAGGACCTAATTGCAAAGCTTGGGTGAAAGGTTATCAAAGGGGAGTGGTTTGGGGGTGGTAAAAATGCAGCTTGGCTGTGGGTTTTTACTGTCCCTTCCCCCTATCACATGTGTAAAAGTAGCATCTCACTATGTGCTCATGGTCATTATCATTATGATGATCAGAACACAGCAGGTGCTGTATGTTGTAACATGACTGTGTGGTGCTGACTTTGTTATGGCTGTGCTGAGTTATAGTCTGTAACACGCAGCACAGCCATATATCAGGAAAGTCAGCACCCAACAGCCATGTTACACTGACAGAGCCATACAACACCTGCTGTGCCCTGATTATCATAATGATAATAACCATGAGCACACAGAGTCTGGGGACTGCACATTCTACAATAGTGTGACCTGTCAGTGTGTGTGTGTATGTGCAGGGGACTGCTAGCCGGTGCACTACCGCCTCAGTGATAAGTCCCTCAAGCTGCAGCACTTACTGAATGAAAGGAGCCGTATAACAGTAATATCCATCCGCCGGAGAGGCATACAGTGAGCAGGAAGAACTTTCATTCGTGCAGGTATACTGAGAGCAGCATGCGGCACGGCATTGTATCCCTGCACCCAAAAATTGAAAAAAAGTCCCTCTTCTGCTTTCACCTTCTGGGCCCCTCTGGTAACCTGATGGGGCCCAGGAAATGAATATATATTCCTTATATACCATATAGTTATTTAGCTTCTTTTTTTTTTTTTTTAGCTAGAAGTTAAAAGCTGCTCGCCCCCCCCCCCCCGCTGGCCGGGCCCGGTACAACAGGGCTGGTTGTACTGCCCTATCAGCAGCCCTGACCCTGGCCATTGGTTGTTGGGGTCAGCAGGCGGGGACTTATCGGAATCCGGGAGCCCCGTTTAATAATTTGGCCCCCAGATACTGGCCCCACACCCTATGTGAATGAGTATGGGGTACCATGTACCCCTACCCATTCATCTGGAGAAAAAAGTGTAAATAAACACAACGCAAGTTTTTTAAATAATTTATTGGACAGCTCCGGTGGTCTTCTCTTCTTCCGTCTTGGGGGTCTTATACTATACTATGCTTTCTATATTTGAAAGTATTTTATATAAGTATTTTATACGTGTATTACACCCCTATATACTGCACACCAAATAGTACACCTATACCAGTCCTTAAAAGGATCTTTGTGGACCTAATAGTAGCTAGCTAGTAGCTAGTGAATTGTAGACTGTCCCTGCTTCAAACACCAAACTGTCCCTACACTGAGAAACGACAGCTGCAGAATCGGTCAGCAGCACTGCAGTGCACTATAATATGCTTTCTATATTTGAAAGAAAGTATATTATAAGTGTATTACAACCCTATATACTGTACACCTATACCAGTCCTTAAAAGGACTTTTGTGGACCTAATAGTAACAGACTGACTGTACCTGCTCCACACAGCGTTCTTTCCCTACATTGACAAAAGACAGAATGTAAAATGGCCGCCAGATCAGGTCTATTTAAAAGGTAGGGGGTATGTCCATGTGCTGAAATGTCTCAATTGGCTGTCCTGTACCCCATGATGGATGTGTCATGGGTCAAAGTTCTTCACAATGTAAACAAATATGTCTGCCGCAAACAGTGCCAGAAGTCCGCCGGTTTGGCGAATCGCGAACGAGCAAAGTTTGCCGCGAACCGACCGCCGGGGCGAACCGCAAGGCCATCTCTAATTACTACTATTATTACTAATTTTATTCTACCTAGTTATATGTACTTTGTATTAAGTGGCTTTCTTGGATGACAATAATGCATGTAATACTTTTACTGAATAAAAATATATACTGTACTTACTCTTGTTACTTTTATTGGCTTAGTGGTGCCCACCTCATTTAAAGTCCCAGGGCGAAATTTTCTCTTTTTTTGTTCCTATTGGCTGTCCAGCAGCAGGACCTTCGAAGACTGAATCAGAGAGATGACATGACAGTGAGGCATCCAGTCTTCTGCAAAGCTGAAACCACCAGTTACAACCCCCTAAAAAAGCTACTCAAGGTATTATGTTTAAAAACAACCTGCCAGTTGGGCATAAGGGGGACAGAAGGTAAGACATGAGAGGGAATTTACATGCCCAGGGATATTCTTTAAATGTTTTATTTTTAATAAAGTTTATTTTTAATCCTGAATTTGCCTTAATTAACGGTACAGGATAGGTGTAGAAACTCGCCAAGCGGACATACTTTGTTGGGAATCAGTAGAGCTGGGCCTGGAGCCCTCCATTTAGCAGATAATTGATATTTTGAGAGGCTGCAGCATTTCTTTTACCCCCTGCACCCCAACGGCTCTCTCACACGGGACGGATCAGTGATGATACGGCTCTCTCACACGGGACGGATCAGTGATGATACGGCTCTCTCACACGGGACGGATCAGTGATGATCCGCCCCGTGGACATCCGCTTGCTCAGCGGGGATCGCTCCACACTGTGCAGGGACGGACCTGACAGAGCGCCGCTCTCCCCTATGGGAGATCGGATGATGATGGACCGCAGAGTCCGTCGTCGCCCGATCCGATCCGCAGATGGATGGAAAAGGAGGTTTTTCCTCCATTACACTTTTTCAGAGTGGGTCGGATGTCAGCGGACATGTCACCGCTGACATCCGACACTCCATAGAGGTCTATGGAGCATCAGTTTAGGTCCGCCTAAAAACTGACAGGTGGACCTGAAGGGATCGGTCATGTGAAAGAGGCCTAAGTCAATCTTGCTGGAATATACAAATTTTGATTATCTGGAAGTGTATACTTCATTTACCTAGTGTTGGGAGTGCAATAGAAATGAATGAAAGTCAACTTTCAATAGGACTTTATATGGAGAATCAAAATAGAGAACAGACCATGGCAAGGAGATGGCACCCAAGAAATTTGAGAAACCAAAAAAAGGGTAGGACGTGAAGGGGCAGTAGACCAGTGACAAAAAAAAGCAAAAGAAGAAAAGGGATGTCAGAAAAAGATCTTTAACCTTAGTTCAGTTGAATTAGATAAAAGATAAATTAAGAGAAATAAATATACTAAACATTTAGATAAAGTTAATGTGCTTTTAGATGTTTACAGATATATTAGGAAATTATCATTAAAAAACATTTGCCACAAAAATCAGGACCACATAATAAAACAAATTAAATTTCTGTTCCTAAAATAAGTGTTCATACTGGTTTGAGAAATCTCCCTACTATGAATAAATATACAGTATTAGATATATGTATGAGATTAATGTGATATTTAGCAGTTTCTATTGTGCATTGTATCTCCAAATTTGTTCTTCCCAGAAAACATGTTTTTTGCTTCTGGATGAACCTGCAAATATACAGCTGAAGCTCTCCAAACCATGGGCAAGATGCAGCCCTTTGCAAGCCTTTATCTGGCCCTTGGAGCACTATCCCACCCACTGCCACCAATAGCGGGTCACAGTTCTTGCCACTCACACCAACAATGGGGCACTATTCCTCCCATTGATATCAATGATGGGGCACTATATATAAATTTCCTACTCCCATTGGCCTCAATCTGTCACCCTCCCCCCCTACAAAGTCTAAAGGACAGTAAACTGGCCCCCTTGATTAGATACCTCCAATCTTCTTAGTGGGTGGGGTGGCAGTAGTTTGGGACGTGGTGATCGGCGGCATATCTCTTCTCTTCCTTCCTTCCTTTTTTTCCTTTAAGCCCCATACACACTATCAGATTTTCTGCTGATTTTTGTCTTCTATTTACCAAAACCATGTAGTGCAAGGGCCTGCCTGATTGCATACAAATTGAAACTCCTAAGGTTTGACCTCATATTATATGATTTTGGTAAATCTGAAGGAAAAAATCAGCAGAAAATCTGATGTGTATGGGGCTTTACTCTTTTTCTTCCCCTTCTAGTTCTCATACCAATTCCCCTAAATGCTTTGGCACGGATTTTAGGGTTAGTTCTAGCCTAATCTAAGTATGATAGCATGGTGTTCTTTTGTTTGGTACCGGAAATTTTCATAGCCTTTTAAGAACAGTATGCGCAAAGTAGATCTGCATTATACTTTGTGAGACTATGACCCCTAAATTACCTGCTGTATATGGATGACCCCAACTATCAATCATTGTGCTTTCTGTACATCAACATCCTAACCTTCAGGGCGCAGTTGGTTGAGGACTAACCACTTTAATATCACTTAGATGTTGTATGATTAGGATGAGGTGGTTTTGTTATCTCCCAATGTAACACCATTGCTTGACTCACCTGTAAAAATGTATACATTCTTGTCTTGTCTAAACTTCTTAAAAAAAAATTCTTGGAAAGGAATATTTTGAAGAACCCTGCACTACACCTTGGTTACATTTTAGGCACCTTAAGCCCTTGTACACATAGTCGGACATTCAGACGGAAAATGTCCGATCGGACCGTGTTGTCGGATAATCTGACCGTGTGTGGGCTCCATCGGACTGTTTCCATCGGAATATCCGACGGACCAAGTTTTCCAGTTTGGCTATAAAACTTTCCGACAACATGATCCGATCGGACCTTGTCCGATCATGTGTAGAGAATTCCGATCCGACAAAGTGCCACGCATGCTCAGATCAAATTCCTAGACCTAGACTAAGCTATTGGCTACTAGCCTGAACGTAGTCCCGTCGTAACGAAATAACATCATCACGTTCTGAACGATCGGATTTTCCGACAACTTTGTCCAACCGCGTGTATGCAACAGTTTCGGACAGAATCCGTCGGACAAAATCTGACGGATTTGGTTATCGGAATGTCCGACCGTGTGTACAAGGGCTTAGGGGCGTTGATAGCCAATTATTTTGCAATATAACATGTAATGCAACAGTAGTGAGCCCTAAAACATTTCTACAAAATAAGAGGGAAAACTGTTAAAAAATGATTATTACTATTAAATAATAATAAAAAAAAAAACTCTTCTGAGAGAATTTAGAAATAGTTCGAATGAAAAGGAATTTATTGTTCTGAATAGCAGCTCTAGTTGCAAAGGGGTTAAACATTAGATGAGTTTATAAAGCAGGTTTTTCTTCTTAGGATTCCCTCATCTTCTTTATCTGAATAAAAACATCTCCTTTCTGGACTGATGCTTTTATTACATAGGACATTGGTTTTCTCTTACGGCGATGCCATATGCTGCAGTCCAAGAAACTGATTAATTCTTGGTGGCAGCAATGACAGGATGGTGCAGAGCTGGCTTTATTACACCTACTTTGCTTTCATACTTTTAAGATCTTCAAGTTTCTCTTCATTGTGGTCTTTCCAGACTCAGTCATGCGCAGCTCCCTATTAAACATATGTTACGGGCAACAGATTAAAACAGTCAGTGAGCCGAGCGACATTGTACCTATGCTAAAGTCATATATTCCACCCAGTTTACATTGATGAATACACAGATGAAATACAAATCTGAGAAATGTTTTGCCTGCCAATGGATTTGTATTTCTGCTTATCCAGTCCTAAGGTTTATACAGCCATGCAACACAGCTCTTTCTTCTGTAGTTTCACTTTCACTTACAGGTCTTCCCATCCCAAGTTTTGGCTGAATAGTGAAAGAGAAAGGCCCCTTTCACGTGGGCATAGCTGCTGACTCACTGTCAGGGCTGGCTTAGCCCTTCCTCCTCTGGGCTGGCTGCTCAGCTGTCAGCTAATTGCCAGCTCTCTTCTCTTTCCACAGTTACCAGCTGTTCCCGATGATGCTCGTCTGGCCTGCCTATTTAAAGCCTTCCTGCTCACTTTTTCATTTGCCTTCGCGTGGTCACATCACAGGGAACCATCTCCTGCTGTTTCTTTCAAGACTAGCTTGCTGACATCCCACCTGGCTTCTTATCCTGCTTGCGGTTGCTCTCCTTGGATCCCTGACTTCCGGCCTGGCTGATTACCCGATCTGGTTAATGAACTTTGGACTGGCTGACTACCCGATCTGGCTACAGGGCTCTGGCTATGCTTGACTACGTTTTTTTCTAATTACCTTTTTATTTTTATTAATAAACAAGTGTGATTTAATTGTACTTCTGTCTCAGTCTGTTTCATGGTTTCTGACACTCACAATCTGCAATGGATCACTTTGTCAGCAGCAGCCACTCATCTGTCTGTTTGAAGAAGGATTTCAGACTGAAATTCAGTGGCGGCCCATCCAATAGGGGCGCATGGGCAGACTCCCCCCCCCCATCCATGCGTCTCATCTACATACATGGCACCGGATGCATGGGGGTGTGTTTTTTTTTTTTTTTTAAGCACATGATTAGAGCCAGAGGCTATAATAGGCTTCAAAAAATGGTGTGCTCGGGCACAGAGCACTGCGCTCCAAGCCCACCCAGTTGTGTGACAATAGCTAATGAATATGTCTGAGACCCTTTTCCCGATTGGCTGAAAAGGATAAGCTCTCCGATTGGCCACTAAGGAAGAGGGAGGAGACGGAAGCCGCTGTGATGCCTGCAAAAGGAGAGCATGGGAAGGGGAAGCCACCCGTGATGTCCATGGAGGAGCAGGGGAAGCTGGCCATGTTGCCTGCAGAGGAGAGCAAGGGAAGGGGAGGCCACCACTTGTCACCACCATATTTGGGGTAAGTGCTCCGGCACTCCTGATGACCCGCCACTGCTGAAATTCCTCTTTACTGCTCTACTGGTTACAGTTGAGGCACAGTCCCATTCACTTCTTTGGAGTACTTTGAAAGGAAGGATCACCTGCCAAACACCATATGCCCTACTTTGTTTGTCACGACAATGTGGATGAGGCCATCTGGCAGCCATTAACAAATTTTGACAAGCAGCTTCTCGATTCCTTGTGCTGCTTCTCCCTCCCCCTCTCTGAGTCCTGCTGTAAAATAGACTGCAATATGCTAATGGTGAGTCAAATTCAGGTATTTACAGTGCTTGTAAAATAAAATTGATGATGTATTATTGATTAAATAAATGCATTAGCAAGGACTTGCTTACACTAGCTGCAGCCCTCACCACCCCTCTGAAAAGCAATATGCAGTAGATTGCTTTTCAGAGGGCAGCTGACAGGAAGATATAAGGGAATATGTTGCCTCCTAACCACCTGTTTTAACACAGAAAAGCTTGTCCCACCATGCAGCATCCATATTCATTACATGTGGTTGCAGCATGGCCATTTACTTTAAAGGGCTGCAGTTGGCGGTAGTACTGCCTACTGAACAACACATGGGGTATTATTGTTTGCCATGGCATGTACAGCCCTCTTGCAGATTAAGGGGAAGGAGTTGAGGGTTGATAAATCAACACATTTTTAGCTCCTCCAGTCTCTGTGTGAATGAGCTCTTAGTGTATTTTACATTTGTCTGGAGTTCAGCTTTAATCTCCTGATTGTAATCCACTGGAACCAGATTTCAGAGAGCTCCCTCACATATACAGTGGGTATGCTTCCTAAATCCAAGTTAGGTTTAAGTGTTATTAGTGGCCACGACTCTGATACATGAGATTTTCTGTATGTGGCAGACAGTAATGAACCTACAGTGAATGTGTTTGGGAATACTTTTGCTGCATTACAAATAATAAAATAATAATACAGATAATTAAACTCTTACAAATGTTATCTGTAAAGTGAATGTGAAAGGGCTATTTGTGCTTACATCTGATTGGTGGAACCCCAGCCGTCACCTACTTCTAGATGTTGGTTTTTATACAAATTATTTGAAAAAATAAAATAAAATAAAAAAACATAATTTAAGTAGATGTAACACCTATGTGGTATGTAGCAGATGACATTTTGGACAAAGTGTCATTCATGTGTAAATTTAGTTTTTTGCCTTAGAACGGTAATGGGGTTCTGAGGGTTAATTATGTAGGTTAACTTTGACATCAGTTTGGCTGGGCTGTGTTAGAAGTTCTGCTTGGTCATGCATACAGTGAGGTGCACATGACAGGCCAGAACCAGGCCTGGTTGGACGTTTTGGGTATCAGCTTCCTCGGAACCAATCAGTGGGTGTGCCGGGCCCCGCTGAGGAGTCTGGGGAGGGGTACTTAAGATGTTGAAGTCACGAAGGCCCGAGCAGTCTGTTCTTGTTTCCTGGACCAGGGTTGCCCCGCGAAGGGTCCCGGTCACAGGTTGTTCGACATCCCGCAATATGCTTCTGTTGGTTAACCCCCAATAGACCTGCCTGGTCTGGGGTAGGGATCCGTCTATTCCCAAGTCTCGGAACCGGCTTGTCCGAGGCGCAGTAACTGAGGGAGGATTCAAGGTGTCCTGGTGTGCTCTCGGCTTGGAGAGGCACCACAGCTCATGAAATTGACCGGGGGAAGACTCTTCAAAGGAGGGGCAACAAGCTGGCATCCTGCAAAGTGCCTGGTTACTGAGTTGGGAAGGACATTGACGAATCCACGCTTTTTCCAGTACTATTAAGGAGACAGAGAACGTTCCAGGTACTGAGGAAAAAGGTTCCAGTTCACTTTCAGTTACAACTTGTTTAAGGTCACAGATTTTACAAGTTCTGAATCAAAGTGCTGACTGCCATAATCTCTGGCTAGAGATTTGTTCAGCCTTGAAGCGCCCAGCTGCGAGTGGCTACTCTCTGAGTGGTACTAGAGACTTTGTTACGTTTGCAGTTCAAGGTGCCTGAGTTCTTCACCCTTGCCCTCTGTTCCTATGCGAGACTATATTGTTGGATGTTACCCCTGCAAAATAAAACCTTTCAAATGGACTTTATTGGTGTCAGCATCCAAGTTGTTGGGTATCAACCCTGGAAACCCCTAGACGTGGAAGAACAAGCCAAGCGGAGGTAACCGGTAAGCCCAGTAAGTTAAGGCCGCCCTACAAAGGGTTATGGCCGCTACAGGTACATTAGGTAGATTGCGTTTTAGGCGCATTTATAGCATGCAATATCATGAACATGCATCAAACATGCAGCAGTTAAACCAGCTACTATCCTGGTATCGCTTTACAGCTGCCGGTCAATAATTCATTTTGGAAAAAGGCTGTAACATGACAAAATTTGTAAAAAGTGAAGTGCTGTGAATACTTCCTGGATGCATTCTATATCTGTATCTCCCTCAGTAAGTATTGTTTTAGGAGGAGCTATATGTATATCTGCCCAAACATGTTAGACCTCTATAAATTGTGCAATTAAATAAAGGTATACACAGATTCCAGTTCACAATATTTGTTTTTCTTCTTTTTATCAAGGTTTCTTTCAGTCTTCCCATATAATATTCAGCCTGAGAAAAGGATGGTAAAATAGATGATATTCAAAGTGCTTTTTTAATTGCCAATTTTGTATTATTTTATATTATTATTATTAATAATAGTAATCTGAAAAATGTGGGAGAGTGAAAGATAGCAGACAGAAAACAAGTTTTTTTTTTAAGTAATCATGTACACCAGTTCTCATATGCTCTACTCATGGAGCATCCTTTTCTCAGCCTCAGAAACCAATAATTTCAAACCCTATAAATGGTCCTTTATTGACAAAACACTTCTGCTTTCTCAGAAACCTCAATTGGTTTTATTGCATGACACAAAAATACTTTGTGAGCTGCCAGAAAACTAGCAGTCATTCCATTGCATCCATTCAGTTTATGGCTTAGGTAATCTTTTATGCTAAAATCAATTTGGGATATATAATGTTTTCTGTTATGATTTTTATTAGTCTGATATTGTTTTTTAAATATTCAAGGGATAATGACATCACTATATATATATATATATATATATATATATATATATATATATATATATATATATATATATATATATATATATACCTCTTCTTAAAAGCTGTGAATATATAAACTGAAGGTCATATTGATTCAATAATGACAATTTATAGCTCAACAAGGATGTTTCTTCTAGTCAATGTTTTAGCTCCTAGGAGACCACACAAATACTGAGAATGCTTGAGTGTCATCATTGATTCACTGTAAATTACCGTAAATACATGCACTTAAAATGCCTGGAAAAACTGTAGCTAATTGAGCTAGGTATATTGGACTGAAGCTCTTTATGGGGAAACTATGATATTTGTTTTATTTTTAGTGATTTTATTTTTGCTAATGTAATGTTTTACACAGCATTTTTAAATATATCATTTCTGTTTAATTTAAAATTTCTACCTATAAAAAATATATACGGTGCACATAATTTGCATCAGAGCTTTATCGGTTTTCTAATAAAAGAGGACAGCAGAATGTTTATCAATTTAGCCTCCGTCTCTCTGATTGAAACTTTGTACAAGGCAAGGTAAAAAGGAAGGCGAGGGATGCTGGATGAGTCACTCCTCTGATTTATTTACTCATGTAAAATCAAAGTGGCAACCACACAGATCAATTTAGATCTTCCATAATGCCTAATACACAGGATCAGAAAATCAGATGAAGAATACTGCTTTTGATGCGATCGTACGATAATCTGATCATTAGTGCACAGCTTTTGTGAGCCGATCACGACAGTTCACGCAAAAAATTATCCTAAGGGACGAACACGAAAAATGTTCTTGTACGATAACAGAACGTATGATTTTCATTTAATCAATACAGTATTTGGCCGAAATAAATCAGAAGACCAAGACCATGCATGCTCGAAAGGGAAAGAATGCATTGCAATACAATACAACACATTACATCACTTCTGCATTAAGATAAGAAACCTTTTGGATGTAGTAGCCCCCCCAGCACCCCCCTAATTACTTACCTGAGCCCCATTTCTCTCCAGCGATGTCCATAAATGTCTAAGCCATCTGGGATACTCCTGATTGGCTGAGACACAGCAGCAGCACCATTGGCTCCCACAACTGTCAATCAAAGTCAGTCAGCCAATCAGAGGAGAGAGGGGACAGGGCTGGGACAGGGCTCCGTGTCTGAATGGACACACAGAGCTGTGACTCGGCTCCAGTGCCCCCCATAGGAAGCTGCTGACTGTGGGGGCACTCAATAGGAGGGAGGGGCCAGGAGCAGCAAAGAGGGACCCGACAAAAGGAGGATCTGGGCTGCTCTGTGCAAAAGCACCTGCACAGAGGAGGTAAGTATAACATGTTTGTTATTTTTTTGTTTGTTTAACGAGCCTTTACAATCACTTGAAGTTATTCTGTCGTACAAGAATTTTCATAACTTTAGTAACCTCTTAAGTTTCGATATGAGACTAGCATGCAAAAAAAAAAAAAAAAAACAGATAATCATGTTCCAACATTTTCTTTTTTTTTCAATTAACAGTTTTTATTAGCAAACTCGCAAGGTTAATAGTACATAGACATGCAAAAAGAAAGAATGTACAATGCTAATGACACGTATAACCCTACAGTAACAGCCTGCAGCATAAAAACAACAGAGCTTAGAGACAAGAAAAGAGGGAAGGAGGAAAGAAGGGATGAGGGTAATAAAAGGAAGGGAAAAAGAGAGAAGGAAGAAAAAAAAAGATAGAATATTTGACAGCCATCCCGACCCCCATACCTGCTCACCGCGTGTCCTCCTGTAGACGCCACCGCTCCCAGATTGCATTGTGTTCGTCCAATCTATCCCTAATTCTGCCCGACATTTTTTCCATAAGTTCAACATCTTTTATCCTTTATCCAATTGAGGGCAATTTGGCATCGAGCTGCTGTAAGTACATGTCTAAGCAGCTTCTTCCCCAGTTTAGCTAATTTTGGCTGAGAGAGGCCAAACAGAAAGAGTTTTGGAGTAAATGTTTAAAGGGGTTTTCAAAGAAGCTGTTGGATGGAATTGCAATATGGGGCTATCAGGGGGCACGTCTAGTAAATGTGGAAGAGAGAGCCCCTGCTACTATGGCATCGCCAGCATCTATCAGAGGTGGAGGGATAGATTGTGTGGAGAACTGCAGGAGTGTAATACCAAGAGTAAAGGATCTTGTATGCGTATTCCTTATATAGAGTGCACATAGAACTCTTGGCTGCCTGCCTCCAAACCGCCTGCCAAGCCTCCAGGGGGAGTTGCTCTCCCAGCTCTCTCTCCCACCTTATCATGTAAGCGTGCTTGCCCTTTGTGGCTATCGGGTATGCATTGAGAAGCTGATATATATCTGAGATCAGACCCCTACGGTCTCGCCCCTCCAGTATAATCCGTTCAAACGGAGAGGGTGGGGAAAATTGTAAATTCTGGGCTATGGTCTGGGCAAAATGCCTGATCTGTAGGTAGCTAAAAAACATCTGTTGTGGTAAGTCGTGTTTGGTTTGGAGCTCCGGGAACACCAGCAGCTTACGGGTTCTGGGGTTCACCAGGTATCCGAAGTGGAATAAATTCCTTCATCACTGAGCATTCAGATTGAAGAACGCCAGGGTGGGACACTTCATGCCAGAGCTGCCATAGCTGGGACATTGGGGAGACACCTCCACCTTCATATTCCATAGAAGACTATTCGGGTGGATTGGGGCTAAGCATATTTTTTCAATTTCCGTCCATTTGTTGTAGGACCTCTGGGAAAACCACAAAAGTATCGCCCTCAATTGGGTGGCTTGGTAGTACCTTACTACCGTAAGTTTGGAAAAGCTAGACCCCCATCCACTCCTGATGCCGTCATCACCGAGCTGGGGATTCTGTGTTTCTTAACGTAACTCCAAACGTACCTCAGTGCGTCACTTTGGAGCTTGCGAAGATGGGAGTAGGGGATCAGGATGGGCAGGGTCTGGAAGAGGTAGAGGAGCTTAGGGAGGATAACCATCTTAATGGACGCAATCCGTCCCAAGAGGGAGATCCGGTGAGGCTTCCATTTTTGAATGAGATCTCTAATCAGTTTAAACATGGGGGGAAAGTTGGCTTGGTACAGAGAGCCGAAAGAGGGGGTGATGTAGACCCCCAGATATTTGAGAGAGGTATGTTCCCATTTATAGGGGAAGGTGAACTGGAGATGATTGAGCTCCTTGTCTAAAGTGTTCAGGGGGAGGGCTGTAGATTTTGTCGTGTTTGTTTTATATCCCGACAGGGCTCCGTATCTATCTAGTTCGGCGTGGAGATTGGGTAGGGAGATTCTGGGTTGGGTCAGCGTCAGAATGATATCATCCTCAAACAGGGATATTTTAAATTTGCTTCCTCTAACTGAGATCCCCCTGATGTCCAGATTGCCCCTAATAGTCGCCGCGAGAGGTTCTACGCAGAGCGCGAACAGTAAAGGGGAGAGGGGGCATCCCTGGCGCGTACCGTTAGTAATCTGAAAGGTAAATGAAGTAGCAAACAGGGTTTTTACTTGGGACGAGAGGTAGAGGTAGAGATTTTTTACTGCCTGTAAGAAGAGGCCCCCGAAAACCCATAGAGTTCAGCGTGGCCATCATAAATTGTCAGCTGAGGCGATCAAACGCCTTTTCAGCGTCTAAACTGAGGATCACCGATTTCTCTCCTTCCCTGTTAGGCACTTCTATTAGGTCTATGACTTTCCTAGTGTTGTTGCCTGCTTGGCAGAAGGGGACAAAATCCACTTGGTCCCTATGCACCAAAGAGGGGAGGAGCGTGTTCAGCCTGGAAGCTAGAATTTTAGTGAATATTTTCAAGTCCGAATTGAGGATAGCAATAGGCCTATAGCTGGCGCATAAGGTCGGGTCTTTGTCCGGTTTCAGAATCAGAGATAAAAAGGAGCCCTGCATGTCAGCTGGGACCGATGTTTGGTGGAGAAAAGCATTGTACAGTTTGGCCATATGCGGGCTCAGTAGCGGGAGAAAAATCTTGTAATATTCCTATGGTAGACCATCCGGCCCTGGGGATTTATGGGCAGGGAGGTCCTTCACAGTCACCGCCAGTTCCTCTGCGGTAATGAGGGTGTTCAGACCTTGCAAGTCTTTGTCTCGGAGACGCGGTAGCCCTGCGCGTTTGAGATATTGGGTCATACGGTCAGCCAAGTCGGGCGGTGGCGGGTTGTGAGGTATTTCTACTTTATTGTAGAGGTCTGCATAGTAATCAGCAAAAGCATTGACTACGTCCTGGGGGTGGGTCAGTACATCTCCCCTTCTATTCTTAATCTGATGTGGTGTGGAAGTGTGGGCCCGGTCCGCCAGTTTCCTAGCTAGAAGTGATTGTGCTTTATTGCCGTTGTCGCAATATACTTGCTTGAGGCGGATTAATGCTTTTTCCACCTGGCCCATAGCCAAGTCCCGGAGCGTCATCCGCGCGCGTACTATTTGTCTAAGCAGTGAGATGGATGGTTGGGCTTGGAGTTTTGCCTCCAGGGATTCCAGCGTTTTCTCTGCCAGCTGTCCAGCAGCTTTAGCGTCCCTCTTCATGGCCGAAGAAAGGGCTATGCATTGGCCCCTGAGGACCACCTTGTGGGTGGACCACAGAGTCAGAAGCGAAACATCAGGGGTATTATTTTCCAGGAAATAATATTGTAGCGCATTTTCTAGTTCTATTTTGGAAGGGGCGTGTTGGAGGAGGAAGTTATTCAGCTTCCAGCTGCAGGGTCGGCGGAGGGGGCGCCCAGGGTCAAAGATAACGTTATGGGGGCGTGGTCCGACCAGGAGATAGGAAGAATTTGCACAGTGTCAGCAATGCGTAAAGCGTTGTTGTTTACATAGAGGTAGTCTATGCGGGAATGGGTACAGTGGGGGGCAGAGTAAAAGGTATATTGACGGGCGCGTGGGTGAAGAGCCCTCCATGCGTCAAAAAGGGCGTACCTTCTAGTAAGTTGGCGAAACAATCTAGAGTCTCGAAGAGGTCGTGCCTGTGACGCCTGTGTATTCACCACATGGCGGTCAAAGGTGGCGGAGTGGGTTAGGTTAAAGTCCCCCCCTACCACAAGGAAGTCGTGGGGCATTCGGGATAGGCGGGCAAAGACTCCAGCCAGGAAGCGATGTTAGCGTGTGTTAGGGGCATACAAGGCACATAGGGTAACGGCCTGGGTCTGCCACAGGCCTTGGAGTATAATAAAGTGTCCTTGGGGGTCTAAATATGCTTTAGTGCAAGTAAAAGGGGTCCCTTGCTTAAAGAGGATGGCAACGCCTGCCCTTTTGCGTGGGTTGAAGGCTTGGTAAACTTGTGGGAAGTGTCTGGAGGCAAATGCAAAGGAGTCTCCTTTGTTGAAGTGTGTTTCCTGAACCATAATAATGTTCGCCCGTGACTGCCTGAACTTCCGGAGTGCCAAATGCCTTTTCTTGTTAGAGTTTAGACCGTGGACGTTAAGTGATAACACCTTAGCCATGGTCATAGGTGAGGTGAGCGTCGGATATACTTAGCTGAGTCTGGGGGGCGACCTGAAGAGCTCCCAGAGCGCGGTGCCCAGGGGAGGAGGATGGGCGGAAGGTAGGAGTCCGGTCCAGGGGTAGGCTGTATAGAGAGAGGGAGAGAAGAGCTAGAAGAAAAAGAAACAGGTTAGTAACAGATTTAGGCAATGTTATAGCCATACACATTCAGGCCCACAGGATACTAGGGGTCCTGGGGCAATAAAGTTCCAATTAGGTTGCCCGGCTGACACCCCCGGCCCCAATGTGGGCAGGGGGGCCCCAGGCAGGGAAAAACAAAAAAAAACAAAAGTCCAAAAAAGAAAAAGGGGAACTATCGGGTGGTCAACCATGGGGGGGTCTGACAGGCAAGGAGAGAGGGGGAGAGAGGCACCTAATCTGACCACAGTAATCTGGGCTCAGAAGCCATATTACCGTGGTCAGCACAGACAGGGGATCTTTTTTTTTTTTTTAGGGTTGTGCTTTACCCATTTGCATGTAAAAACAGAGGCTTTCGTTTCATATAACTGCAAATATATGTTAAATCCATGCTGCCCCGCCAAAGCACCTGTGTAAAGTGTGAACCCTAATTCCATTGTAGAAAAGTCCCCTTCTTGGGACGTACTGTATAGCAATGACTAACTTGGGAGCAGGCATACCTTGGTCATAGCCCATTCTTTCTTTAAGGAGCTTTAAGGACACAGGAATTTCTAGATGTTTTTGTTAAGAAGAAGGTGGATACTCTACCTCCACATTGTCCCAACGATTCCCCATCAAGATACTACTAGGGGCTTCAATTCCTTTTGGTCATGTATTCCCCCTTTCTGAGACTGAGCTTGAGACCCTGAGGCAATATATCGACGAAAACCTTAAAAAGGGATTTATCCGCCCTTCCTCCTCACCTGCCGGTGCTGGCATTTTCTTAATTGAGAAGAAGGATAAGACTTTGAGACTCTGTAGATTGCAGAGAACTAAGCAAAATTACCCTTAAGAACTGCTATCCACTTCCACTCATCCCCAAACTAACCTTGTCCGTATCCAGGAGGGGGACGAGTGGAAAACAGCATTCAGAACAAGATTTGGACATTTCGAATATTTAGTAATGCCGTTTGGTTTGTGCAATGCCCCAGTGACTTTTCAGCATTTCATAAATTACATTTTCTGGGAGTACCTAGATCATTTTGTGGTCGTCTATCTCGATGACATCCTCATTTTCCCAGCCACTCTGGAAATCCACAGAATGCATGTTAGGAAGGTATTGTGCATCCTCAGAACACACAGGTTATTTGTCAAAGCTGAGAAATGCGATTTCGAAAAGGAGTCAATTCAATTCCTGGGATTCATCATCACCACCAGTGGGATAGCCATGGACCCACAAAAGGTGAAGGCTATTCTTGATTGGCCAGCTCCTTCCGACAAAAAGGGTGTTCAAAGGTTCATCGGTTTTGCAAACTTTTACAGGAGATTTATAAAGAACCATTGTAGCACCCATTACTCAGACAATCCGCCAGCATACCAAATTCCAGTGGTCCATAGCAGCAGAGACCGTTTATGACCAACTAAAGACCTTCTTTATGTCTGCACCAATCCTACAGCACCCTGATCCCGCCATACCATACGTCTTGGAAGTTGATGCTTCGGAAGTAGTCACAGGGGCAATACTATCCCAATGTCGGGGCCACAAGGCATTACTGCACCCCGTGGATTTCTCTTCGCAGAAGATGAGCCCTCCAGAGAGGAACTATGATGTGGGGGAACTCTTAGCTATTAAAACTGCTCTAGAAGAATGGAGATATCTCCTGGAAGGTGCCACTCACCCTATCTTAATTTTTACGGAACATAAGAACTTAGAGTATCTCCGCACGGCCAAATGGTTAAGACCCCGACAAGCTCTATGGGCTCTATTCTTCTCAAGGTTTAATTTTCCTATAACCTATCACAGAGGGTCTAAAAACGGAAAAGCGGATGCCTTGTCCCGAAAGTGCTCCCGGACACTCCTGAACAGATTACACCCGGTACAATTCTGTCCCGCCAAAATGTCCTCTTGATTCAACTTGATTTAAGATCCTCAATTGAGCAAGCCTCTACTCATTGTATAGAAGCAGAAATGTCCTCCCTAAGAAGTCAGGAAGGGCTCCTATGGCACCAGGACAAGATTTTTGTCCCACAGCAAGCAAGGCTACAAGTGTTGAAAACCTTTCATGGCCACCAGATGGCTGGCCACTTTGGGGTCCGAAAGACGGCTGAACTTGTCCAGTGGTCCTTATGGTGGCCCACTCTGAGATCTGACTGCAAGGAATACGTCAACTCTTGTACAACCTGCCAACGGAACAAGGGGTCCAACGCTAGATCTTGGGGCCTGTTAAGACCATTGCCAGTCCCGGAACAACCATGGAAAAAGATTTCCATGGACTTCATAGTGGATTTGCCCCCCTCGGAGGAATTTACATCTATCCTGGTAGTGGTGGACTGGCTGTCCAAGATGGCGCATTTCCTGCCAATGATGAGCACACCCTCAGCCATGGATACAGCGAAGATCTTTATAAAGGAAATCGTCCGATGGCATGGAATACCAGATAACATTGTGACACATAGAGGAGAAACCTCTATAAATTACTTTCAATCGAGATATGCTTGTCCACAGCCTATCACCCACAAAGTAACGGTCAGACTGAAAGGACCAATCAGACACTAGAACAATATCTACGATGTTTCTTTTCAGTTTTGCAAGACAATTGGATCTCATTATTACGTTGTGCAGATTTTGCATATAATAACTCTGTGCACGCTGCAACCAACCAATACGCTTCTGGGCAAATTACAGCTTTCATCCTTCTTTTTTAACTAATATCATTCCCGAGTCCTTAGTTCTGGCAGTTTAGGACAGAGTAAACTTCATCCAAGCAAACTAACAGATACTCCAGGACACCATGAAAAAGGCTCAAGAATTGTACAAGAAACAGTATGATAGAAAGAGGAGAGGAAACCCTACCTTTTAAGATAGAGGATAAAGTGTGTCTCTCATCAGCAAATCTCAAATTGCCATGCCCATCTTGGAAATTAGGACACAAGTTCCTGGGCCCTTTGAAATCAAACATGAAATGAATCCTGTAGCTTTTGAACTTGCCTTGCCTGAATATTTTAGAATTCATCCAGTATTTCATGTTTTACTTCTTAAACATGTAATTTCTAGTTCTTTTCCAGGGAGACAAGGAGTGCCTCCACCTCCAGTCCAGGTTGGAGATGAAACTGAATTTGAAGTGGAGTCCATTCTTGACTGTCGTCGGAGAGGTAGGACTATTCAGTTCTTAATTAAGTGGAGGGGGTATTCTGCAGAAGAAAACTCTTGGGAGCCTGCAAGTTACGTACATTCCTAGGCTTATGCAGAGGTTCCGCAGCAGTCACCCCCGAAAAATGGGCATGTCTAGGCAACCATAGGCTGCCCCTTAGGGGGAAACAGGTGCATCCCTATGCATCCCTATGCATCCCTATGCATCCCTATGCGCAAAACCACAAGATTGGTGAACCAGCATAGACAAGGATGTGCTGATGCGCATCAGCGTACACGGATGCACGCGGTCAGGTGAATGCGTGTGCGCAACGAGGCAGTGAATAGGCGAACACGTGTATGCAGTGGCGCACACACAATGTGATTTAAACGCTCTGCTGACAGGGGTGCATCGATGGATTATCGTCAGCTTTCCCTGCGTTCCTGTGTCTTGTGTCTTCTGTTTACCTGATCTCCTGTGTACCAACCTGGCTTGTTTGATCTGCTTCTTCTGATTCCCTAGCTTGACCTTTCGGCTTGTACCTGACTTCCTCCTGCCTGCTTCCTGCACCTGACCCGGCCTGCCTAATGGGCTCCGTTTGTTCCTGTCTCCTGTGCTAAGTCTTAGCTGCCCTCTGATCTTGGACTGTCTAACCGTGTTTGACCCCTGGCCTGGCTTCTGACGCCTGCCTCCAGTGACTTTGCTTGTTCTACCAACTTCTCAGCAATCAGCTTCACCTGTGTCACCGCATTCCCTGTGTCATCTTCACAGTTGTGCTGGGCTTGGCCGCAAGGGGAGCCCTCCCAGCATCTCAGCCTCCTATCAAGTTTGTGACACAGGTAAATGTACCGGAGTACTGGGAGCGGAGCTTTTGGTGCTGACGTTTGCTGTTGGGATATTTAACATTTTGACCCACCACTCCATGGTAGTGGATTTGACTGTTTCTACCTGAAAGTTATGTTGACAGGCTGTGTCCTGTACCCAGGTGCTGGTGACCTCTTGATTCTGGGGTCAATCTCTCTTGTAAGCAGGTGGAGTTTATTTACGATGATGGAGCACTAGATCTGTACCTTGGACTGAGGGAACTTGTGATTCACGTTATACTGGACTATTCACATTATTAATTTGTGTTTATAAGTTGATTTGGTTCACATTTTGTGTTTCACCACTTCTATCACTGAACAGTGTCACTGTATTTGTTATAGTTTGTTTGGCATAATTTAAAGGGACACCTATTTTTATTTTTTTTGGGGTGTTTTGCTATCCTGACACTTTTTAGTGTGCATCTTCCCTTATTTCAAATGTTTATTACATTGATTTAGTACAATATTATTGTATTTATTGTTTCTTTTACACCTAGCACAAGGTGCTTTGCAAATATATGGAGTTGTCAGGGAAATGGCCGTGGAAGTATCGGTAATCTTGCCTGATGAAGAAATGGGCGCCATATGCGCATTGTGTGACAGATGGATCCCCCTGCTGGCCTATAAAAGACTGCCTCTGTCTGACCAAAGTTGCTGTACTTCCTGTATTCCTGAACCTGTTTTATTCCTTGGATCTCCTGTTCTTGACCCAGCTCATTCCAGACCTGTTGACCGCCTCTCCTGGCTCATCCTCTGGCTTGCTCCTAGACCTTCCTTCTGCTGATTATCCGTACATGACCCGGCTTGCTATATGGACTTTGCTCCTGCTTGATTACCAGTTTATGATCTCAGCTTACTTCACAGATTTGCTCTTGCTTCTTGCCTTCCTGTGTTTATCCCTCAGCCGGGTGTCCACTGGTCATCCTTTGTTTGACCCTCTGCCGGGTGCCAGTGCTGTCCTCTGAAGCACGGTTTATTCCAAGCACAGCAGGGAGTTCCTGACTGCCTGTGCCCCAACACACTCAGTCCTCACAGGGTGCCGCTCTTCTGAACCCATCTAGATCCTGCCGGCAACCCGTGCTTCTTCGGGCCGTATACCTTGTGTGGCACTTCCAGAGGTATACCGAACCTAGCCAGAGTACAGAGATCTCCCCTGTTGAGCTATTCTGTTCTGACAGGGTGAACGGCCGGCTTCTGTCAGACCAGCTGTCGTACACACGGACCAAATTATGCCCGGTTACCATTGAACCAGCCGATGCCGGCCGGCACCGGCCAGTGCATACTAGACTTAAGACTGTTCTACTCCGGGCAGGGCCACACAGTGAAGATTGCTGGATCAAGGAAGAAGGTTAGAATTTCTTAGAGTGTGACCGTGCCCTGAAGGAAAACTTGTATCAAATCTACCTGAATTTGACTCGGTATCAGCCTCTTGCAGTCCCCGTAAAAATAAACTCTTATGTTTTACACTGTGTGTTTAGCTGTTTGCCTATAGTTCAGCTGTAAAACTGCCTTGAAAATCAGGCATATTGACAACAATGCATTTAGAGGTGATAAAGTGTTTCTATTTGACGAAACAAGTCAAATATTGTGCAAATCTCTCCCTAGAAAAGCCTACTTTATACAGGGAAATACCACACCTGCTGATCCTACCCTTTTCACTGTTTACCCATCAACTGGGTAAATAAGTCATCCATCTTCTCAAACTATTGTCATCCAAAACAGACCATGCAAATGTGACTGTCCTGTCATAGAGATGAGCATTTATCTTTGTTTGTTATGGGAAATGTGGATCTGCCTCTTGGCAACCCAGTACTGTTCATTGGGATAATGTTTAAGACCTTTGTATGGAAAAGAGCCAGAGACAGCGGAGGAGCAGGCTTTTCTGTTCAGCGATGATGGGTAAACACTATTGTGTGAAGCACTGGAAAAAAACACTGCTTGTGTAGTCAGACAACAAGCTTTATATGGTGGTTAATTGGGCTACATACATTTAGGAAAGTAAAGCTGGCCATAGACAGATCGAAATTCAGCTGGTTCAGCGTGGCAGTTGTTTCATATTTTTTTGAGTGGACACTGGACAGTTAAGCTGGAAATCTTTGGTAAGTATATAGTGGGGGATTCTACCAATGTAATTAATGGGGAATTTACAATGTCCACCAATGTGTGGGGGATTAACACTGACAATCAATGTGAGGGGGAATTTGCACTGACCACCATGTAACGGGGGATTTATGCCACCCACCAATAATGTAATAAGAGCATTTACACCAATCACCATTGTAAGGGGGAATATACAATGACTTCTATGTAAGGGGGAATTTACACTGACAACCATTGTTGAGGAAATTTGTACTGACCACCAATGTAAGGTGACACTTCTACACCAACCACCAATGTTAGGTGGGATTTACACTGACCACCAATGTAAAGGGAAATGTACACTGATCAACAATGTCATGAAGAATTTAAAGGGGGCTTTTACACAGTTGCGTTGCTATGGGGGTGCGGCCCGCACCTGGGTGAAACCCTGTTTAGACTGGTACCAGCGCCGCATTGAGAGGGGCACCGCAGCTCCCTCCTTCCCTTCTGGCATCTCCTCTCCTCTGCTCCATGCGATGTGTGTGGAGAGTGGGGGAGGAGGGTGTGAGGCAGAGAGAATGGGCCCAGGGTCCGACTGTTCCCACACACACCTCCACACGGTGCGCTCACAGTCATATCTCTGTCCCCACCGGCTGCACTCACTCCTGCTTCCTCCTCGGCTCTGATATGTACACAGGCAGGGAGGAAGAGCCGAGGAGGTGGAGGGACACCATCCACACTACAGCACCTGCCTTGAGGTATGCAACAGGAGTATTGCAGAGGAGGGGACATAGTGGTTGGGGGGGGCATTGGCAGGTAACAATTATGCTGCAGTGATTTTAGGGGTGCTAGAGAATAGGTGCTCTTTGTTTTGGGTTAGAGAGGACTTGTACTAGAAGTAGGAGGGGGCAGATTTGAAGTTTGACCCCATCCCCTAGCGCAATACCTCTCCCCTCTCAAAGCACCCCCTAGCACATATGCTTTAACCCCCCCCAAATCAAAGATCCTATCCCGGCTTCATCCACCCCTGATCCCATCCAGCTTCACCCACCCCCAATCCCATACTCAATCGTCCACCCCCCTGAGCCTGATCCCATCCCAGCTCCATCCATCCTCCCTGATCCCATACCCGCTCCATTCCCCCTGATCCTAATCCCATCCTGGCTCCATCCATCCCTCAATCCTATCCCAGCTCCATTCATCCCCCTGATCCCATACCCACTCCATCCATCTCCCTGATCACATCCCGGCTCCATCCATTCCCCCTGATCCCATCCCTGCTCCATCCATTCCCCCGATCCCTTCCCAGCTCCATCCATCCTCCCTGATCCCATACCGGCTCCACCCCCCCGATCCTGATCCCATCCCAGCTCCATCCATCCCCCGATCCCAACCCGGCTGCATCTACCCCCCCCCCCCCGATTCCATACCCCACCTCCCTGATCCCATCCCGGCTCCATCCATTCCCCGATCCTATCCCCGCTCCATCCATTCCCCCGATCCCATTGTGGCTTCATCCACTCCCTGATCCTTTCCCAGCTCCACCCAGCCCCCGATCCTTTACCCGATCCAGCCATCCCCCCTGATCCCGATCCCATCCCGGCTCCATCCATCCCCCTGAATCCCATTCCGGCTTCATCCACCCCCACTGCACCCACCCCCGATCCCATCTCCGCTCCATCCACCCCCCTGATCCTATCCCTCTCTATCCATCCCCCCTGATCCTATCCCTGCTCCATCCATCCCCCTGATCCTATCCCGGCTCCATCCAACCCCTGATTCCAGCCTGGCTTCATCCATCCCCGATCTCACCCCGGCTCCATCCATCCCCTCATCCTATCCCGTCTCCTTTTATTCCCCTGATCCCATTCTAGCTCTATCCACCACCCGATCCAATCCCGGCTCCATCTATCCCCCCAATCCCATCCCAGCTCCATCCATTGTGGTAGGTTAAGGGTGGAGAGCCGCACTAATGCACTAGCCTGCTTAGTGCTGGGGGGTGGGGGGTGACACCATGTATTACCGGTTACCAGGTAACACCAACCCTAGTGATGCCACTGCTTCTACATGGACCACCAATGTAAAGGAGGATACTAAACTGACCATAAATGCATGTTTGGATTTTTTAACGATTACCAATATAAAGAGAAGTTTCTACACTGGCCATCAATGTAATGGGGATTTACACTGACCACTAATGTAATAGGATCATTCACAGTAACCATCAATGTGAATTTCAATGTGAATGTGAATGTGAATTTACACTGACCACCAATGTAAGGGGAACCTAGTCAGAGCCTCAATAAACTGAACCATAAAATTGTCATGTAATAGGTTTATACATTTTTGCCCTTTAACTGTCCCAGCAGTGCCATTACTCCAGTCAATTTCCAGGTAGTTAAAACCCCCCCATTATTATCACTGTCTCAGCTCTTGTAGCCCTTTACATCTGTGCAAGGAGCTGAGTCTCCACCTCCTCGCTAACACTGGGAGTTCTCTATCAAACTCCAATGACAACCTTTGGGGTACGCTCACCCATGTACAGTTCCACCCATAATCCTTCAGACTCATCACACTCTCCATCAACTAGGTCCTCTTTCACACTCGCTTTGCGATCACTTCTCACGTAGAGACAGATACCACCACCCCTCCGTTTTACCCTGTCTTTCTAAAAGAGAGCATAGCCAGGAATATTAATAGCCCAGCCATGAGACAAATGAAACCAAGATTCAGCAATACCAATTAGATCATAGTTCTCCTCCTGCACCAGAGATTCCAACTCACCTATTTTGCTTGGCAGACTTCTGCATTGGTGAACAAACACTTTAATTCATTGTCACATTTTGCAAACGTATGTTGCATATTTTTTAATTTAGTTCAATAGTACCATTTCCAGTGGTTGCTTGTAACATAGGAACCTTCATATCATCTGCCATAGCCCTCCCCCCCTCTATCCCCATTCCACCCACCAATAGGGGCTGACCCCTGTCTGACCTGTCTGCCCCATTATAATCAAATTCACCCTCCCCCCACAATCCTATTTTAAATACTCCTCCAGGCTTCCCATAAACCTCTTCCCCCCAGCACAGGAGACCCCCTTCCATTTAGGTGCAAACCATCTTTAGAATATATGTTGCTCCCTGAAGAAAAGTCAGTTCTCTAAAAACCCAAATCCCTCCTCCTTACACCAGTTCTTTAGCCATGCATTCAGCTCTCTAATCACCCCCTGCCTCTCCTGTGTTGCGCATGGCACAGGCAATATTTCAGAGAATATCACCTTGTAGGTCTTTCTCTTCAACTTGCAGCCTAGCTCTTTAAATTGATTCTTAAGGAGCCTCCACCTTCCATATATTCTGTCATTGGTTCCAATGTGCACCAAGACAGCTGGGTCATGCCCAGTCCCTCCCAGTATTTCATCAACCCTGTCCACCACATGCCAAACCCTGGCACCAGGGAGACAGAAAACCATTCGGTTGAGGCGATCCTGGCGACAAATTATTCTATCAGTCCTTCTGATTATAGAATCTGCTATTACCAACCAACTGTCTGGGCCTACCTGCACTCCTCTCACCACCCCTACTTGATGGGCTGCTCTCGGGGCTGTTAGAGGGAGTAGGGACATCCGAGGGTGCCACCCCTGAGCTTGATATCCCCACATCTTCACCCAACTTGGCAAATCTGTTAGGGTGTTCAAACCCAGGGCTGGTCTTCCTTTTATGTGAGCCCTTACCACTCCCTCTAACTGTACTAACCCATCTTCCTACCTGATAATCCTAACTTACCCCTCCACCCTCCCCATTAACCCCACTAACCACCTGACAACCTTGAGGACCCCTTGTCAGTTCTGCCCAGTGTTGCAATTTGCTCCTCCAGATCTCTAATGGGAGTTTCCAGAAGGGCAACCCGCTCACATCTGTCACAGCGGTATCCATTCTGGAGCTGTTGCTCCATTGTTGTATACGTGGCACACTGTGCACGGCACAAAACCTTACATTTTTCTAACACGCATTTTCCCAGTTACAATAATAATATTACTAACAGGAAATTTCAGATGTTACTTACAGGTTTGATGACTCCTGTTATAACCTCCTGTTTTCAACAACAAGCAAAAAGGTGGCAAGCTCAAAGATGAGCAGGCTGAAAATGAGTTCTATAGAAAGTTATATAGGGCCCATAGCACCTGTGACCAAAGAACCACTCCCCTTAATTAGTAGTCTAAAGGAAGGAAATAAAAAAAAAAGATGTTTAAGAAGTGACAGGTATTAAGGTATATAAAAGGTATTAAGAAAGCTGCAAGGAAAGACCGCAAAAAGAACCTAAAAATGCAAACACAGCATTCAAAAACTCTCCACTCAAAGTTTCCACGCTTCAGATTCTAACCAGCAAATCTGTAACAGGTAAGGCAACATCATTCCCACATTCTAAAGTAGTTGAAACCTATATACAACATCATCAGCTTTATTGTTCTGATGTAGTATTTTATATGCAACAATTGCTCTCTTCCTGAAGAAGTGGGCAGTTGTCCTGCAAAATGCGTTTGAGAAAGTATTTAATATGATACATATATATATAAAATTGTATTATGGATTACATCTCTCTTTGATGGTCGTACCATGTAAAATTTGTACTTATATGTTGCACACATGTACCCCTTTTCTCGCCTAATATGAAAGGAATTGTAATGTTTGTATGACAAATTCTTAAATATGCACTAATAAAAATGTAATACCTTTTTAAAGATAAATAAGGTGTGGTATCATTAAAATCACAGGGAGAAAGAAATAGGGAGAGAAGGATAGAGAAGGAAGGAAAGAAAGTGGGATGGAGGAACAGCAGGCCCAGATCCTACACCACAATAGCTATATGTGTATTCCAGAAAAAAGCAGATAAGGATACTCCAAACACCTGGTGTTAGCGCTTCAATTATCCCGGCACCATGGTTGGTATATAAAGAAATGGGGCAACTAATGCGCAAAACCAAACTGTATAGAGTAGGATATAAAAGGATGGGAGAAGCTGCCAACATATAAAAGTGTTCCCACACAGATAAAATATACAAATAAGTGAAGTATGCGGCGCTAACTAAAGTGCAGAAATGAATTCTCACCTTTTACAGTTCAGGAGAACAGTGGATTTATTCAGAATTTTTTTTTTCACATTTATTTTTTGATGTATGTCATTATATTATTAGACTAGGATTGTCATATATATTTTTTCACTTGATGCACCTTATATACACACTGGATGTAATTTTAGATTGTTGTTTGGAATCTGTGGCATTGGTGCACTTTACCAATTTATTGGGATTGTCCTGGGAATATCAGGACTATTGGCAAGTATGTGTAGCACTGACCCCCAAAGGAGCTGCTGGTTTTATTGGGCTTACAATTACCTTCTTGACCTCCTCTCTGTCTAGGGTTTCCTATGGTAGATGGCTCAAAGAAATGCAGAAACTGACACTAGATCTTCTTTTGGGTTATTTATTTAGAAGATAAAACAGTCTCTTAATGAAGGGTAGAGGGTTTAGGAGAAAGTTCAGGTACTTTTGGACTGCAAAAATAGTAAGTCTATTATAGAAGAAATCCAGAGAATAACCGTTTCACAGCTGCATTCTCACAACCTCTGGATAGACCTCCTCTCACTAGGCCTAGCAACCGGTAGGGTGTTAAGTCTCTGCCACAGACTTGGATGTGAATTACTTGAGAAAAAGTCTCTGCCACAGACTTGAGTGTGAATTAATTGAGAAAAGTCTCTGCCACAGACGTGAGCGTAACCGAGGGTCATAGACAAATTTAGAGAACTATCATACAGTACCAGTATCTCTCAGCCGGTCCAGCGATACCGTATGAATGTGAGTCCATGAAGTGTCCTTCAACTGAGCCTCCAGGCTCCTTCAGAGAAACCAGCCTTGTGCATGCCCTCCTCCTCAAAAGTACTCCCCTGGATGCTTCTCCAGTTGCTGGGCCTCTCCTTAGATGAGACGGCACCGGACCACCCTTGAATCCTCAGGCCTCGATATCCAGTCAGGCCTGTCCCTGCAGTTACTTTGCCTCAGGCTATCCAGCCCCGAGACTTGGAATTGCATGGATCTGCACCCCAGGCCAGGAGGGCCATGGGGCTGGTCAGGAGGACCAGGACCAAACAGACAGAAAATATCTTCTGGATCGGAACCCTGAAGTAAATTATGTCAGTACCTTAAATACTACCTCCCAGAGTGCGCAGCAGGAGAACACTCCCACTGGGCTGGTTCAGAGAAAACGTGGCACTCAATTCACCCAGCTAAACTGCGTTCTACCACTTGCCATTGGTGACAGCGACATCTGCAGCCAAGGAGAACTCAGTGTAATCCAGCCAAACTGGTACTGAAACCAAAATTTAGCAAAATTAGCCCTAAAACCCAACTGTGGTTTCAGGAATATTAATTTTCATGCTCATCAGGAGCCAGCGCTACATATGTATTTTCTGCTGCCGGTGCTATTATAAATGCAGCGCCCCAGCATCTCTCCAGACGTGCCTTTGCCTGACTTCTCATTGTTGGCTGCCATGGTTGGCATGCTTGAACTGCATCACCGGTGTCCCTGCATATGTCCATGTGCCTGGCTTATTCCTGTCTACCGCTGTGGCTTCTATACTTTCACAGTGTTCCTCCAGACAGCTGCATGCTGAACTTTTATGGGCCACATATGGCCTACAGGTTGGACACCCCTGATATACAGCATTTCCACTGGCCCTCTGTATATTAGATATGTATGCTGACATTGAGCCAAGCTGGCCCAATGAAAGTATAGAAAAAATATAATTCCTGTGATTCGGCTTTAGGACAGTGGACATGGTTGATTAGTTTAGCAAAAGACACTGGGCATGGCTGATACCGCTCAGTATATCAGTCTACAATAGAGCTGACTATTGTCAGCCCACAAAAGAAAATTAGGATTTAAGTGCACTTCTGGCGGATCATTAGGTATTTTCCATACTTAAAGGCTCGTTAAAGGGACGAAACCCAAGAAAATGTGCATTTATTGCAGAGATAATCTGCATATGTGTTTTGTTTTGTTTATTTTGCCTTGACATGCATTTTTATGAGTAGAATTAATGATTTAGCAAGGTGAATGTTCTTTTGAAAGTCTGTGTTCATTTTGAATATCTATTCACATGCCAGCAAAAAGTCTATTTTTTATTTTTTTCATATGATTGGGTATGCAAAGTGTACACAAGTTCTCCTTATTTGCTAACAATTTTTGTATCTTTTTATTTTTCTCATGCATTCTATTAATCAACACAAAATGAAGGGGTATTTAGAGTATGTAATATTTTACTGTACTTATATGAGCAGCTCTGTTAGTACCTCTAACTGGACGGAGCCACTAGGTGGCATAAAACACTGTTGTGATGAACGTCTTTTTTTTTTTTTATATACTGTCACTATGTAATTATGTAATTAGGGTTTAAAAGGAATCTGTCAGAATAGAAACACTGCCAAAGCTGAATTGTTTTGAAGATGCCTGTTCATTCTTCTGTTGGTAATCCCAGACCTGGAACAAGCATGTGCATATTAACCAGAGCTCCCAACTGTCCCTAATTTCGAGGGAATGTCCCTGATTTGGAGTAATGTCCCTCTGTCCCTCATTACTCCTCATTTGTCCCTCATTTTATCATATAATCTATATAGATGTATAAAAAAAACACTTTTTATCTATGAGAAAGTGTTTCCCGGTGCTAAACCTTTCATCTAATTTCTAAATTGCTGCATTTGTAAATTCCAAAAGCAAATATAAAGGGAGAGTAGTGGTAAAAAAAAGCACTTTTGGGTTGAACCAATCTTTTGTTTTTTTGTACAATTCTGCTTAAAGGGGGCATGGCAAGGGTTGTGTCCTTTGCCTGCATACTTTTGCTGATGGGTGTCCCTCATTCCCAGCTCTAAAAGTTGGGAGGTATGTATTAACTGTCAAGACACCTATATGAACATGGACTCAAATAGGCTCCTTGCACATAGGGCCTCCTAGCTGCTGTGCGTCCCTCCTGCCATTTTGGTGCACCTTAAAGGGACAGGCGCAGTGTCCAGCCCTGCTGCCTGCAGCCTATGGCAGGCTGTGATTAGACTTTGACAGGCTGCAGGCAGCAGGATTGGATACTTCAACTGACCCACCTAAGCACACTAAAACACCAGGAGGAATGCACGGCAGCTGGATGGCCCTGTGTGCAAGGGGTCTTAGGCGTCATGTACACTGCTGCTAGTAAACAGACCTTTAGGAGCAGTGGAAAAAATAATAAAGGAGATTGCGCTATGGAATAGTGCAAGATAAACCAATTAAACGGAGATATATAAGGTAATTGTAAAGGTGATTTTTAAGGTAAGAGCTGCCTCTACTTGGTATGCCCCTCCTTAAAATGAGTGGGGCTGGTAAACATGTAAAAAAGAAATCAGGTAGATATGGCGCTATACCTTTACATTTACAATGTGTATCATATACAGCCTCTAATTGTGTTCCAAAGTTAATAGTATACGTGCAATTATCTACTCATATCATCAGTGTCAAAAAATAAATTAAAAAAACGTACGTGACCAAATCAATAAATCAAATATGCTGAAATCTAAAATAAAAATCAGATCCAATCCTATTATCCTATAGATATAAATATAAAGTGCCAACAAGTCCTTTAGGATATGCCAAACAGTTCATAGCAAATAATTTCCAAGTGGTGTCTTGTGCAGATATCCAAAGAAAATCCCTGTTGAGCTTTGGTGTGAATAAATTATATTGCGCTCACCAGATCCTTTGCCCCTATTGGGGGAAACCAGCCTTCACAGTGTTTAGTCCCTGTGTCACTTTCTGGCATCTCCCTGGGAATCTGGCCATTCATCCACGTTTTAAGTTTCCAGTTATGCATTTATATGGAAAGAGGAAGAGAGCCCATAGCATAATATGTCTTTGAAGGAAGTTTATTACAAGCAAAAGAAAAAAACCTACTCACATTACATCAAAATTAAAACCACTGTGTAAAATCCTCTCTCCGCTAGCTGCTGCTAGTCACGTCTCTATGGCCACTCCTGGATACACCGCAGCAGCTCGCGGAGAGAGGATTTTACACAGCGGTTTTAATTTTGATGTAATGTGAGTAGGTTTTTTTCTTTTCCTTGTAATAAACTTCCTTCAAAGACATGTTACACTATGGGCTCTCTTCCTCTTTCCATGTAAATGCATAATTGGAAACTTAAAACGTGGGTGAATGGCCAGATTCCCAGGGAGACGCCAGAAAGTGACACAGGGACTAAACACTGTGAAGGCTGGTTTCCTCCAATAGGGGCAAAGGATCTGGTGAGCGCAATATAATTTATTCACACCAAAGCGCACCAGGGATTTTCTTTGGATATCTGCACAAGACAACACTTGGAAATTATTTATTTGCTATGAACTGTTTGGCATATCCTAAAGGACTTGTTGGCACTTTATATTTATATCTATAGGATAATAGGATTGGATCTGATTTTTATTTTAGATTTCAGCATATTTGATATATTGATTTGGTCACGTACGTTTTTTTTTTTTTTTACACTGATGATATGAGTAGATAATTGCACGTATACTATTAACTTTGGAACACAATTAGGTATAGCGCCATATCTACCTGATTTCTTTTTTACATGTTTAGGAGCAGTTGGGCATTTTTTTCAACTGCTCCTGAACTCTCCTCTATGTTATCTTATCAGTACATGTACACAGGGTCGTTTACAGTCGTTTCTAGGCAGTTGAGTTTAGAGGCCTTTTTTGGAACGCAAAAAAAAATGAGTTCAGACGTTGAGTTTAGAGGCATTTCAAGTGCCAAATGGTTCTAAACGCGGCTAAATGTGGTAACTTGCATTCAGCCACGTTTCATTTACAGGAGTTTTCAATTTTTTGCTATTTTGAAAAAAAAAAACTATTCTAAACGCAAACGCGGCAAAACGCCCCTAAACACAGCATGTAAACGCGGCAAAATGGATGTTTTAAACGTGGCTTATTGTCTGTCAAGTTAATTCTCAGGAGAGGTTGTAAAAATGGCCCGTGTACATTAAGCCTTAATAGTGAAGGATAGCTTCATAGACCCTGCACCTAAATGTAAACCTTTCCATTGACCCAAACATGTAAACGTAGCACTACATTCATAAACCTTACCATTATTTGTGTAAAAATGAATTACTTCCCCCAAAAGACACGACAATGGTGTTACAGTGCACGCAGAACAAGCCTAAGTTGTATGTTATTTTCTTAAAGTGGTTGTAAAGGTTACTTTATTTATTTTTAAATAACAAACATGTTATGCCTACCTGCTCTGTGCAAGGGTTTTGCTTAGAGCAGCCCCTGATCCTCTTCTTCTGGGGTGTCCTGGTGGCTCCTCCTCTTCACTGGGTGCCCCCACGAAGAGCAGCTTTCCTTAGGAGCACCTGTGCGCCACGCTCACGTCCATTGACACAGACAGCAGAACTTGGCCCTGCCCCCCCCCCAGTGTCACTGGATTTGATTGACAGCAGCGGGAGTCAATGGCTTCTACTGCTATCAATCGATCCAATGAAGACAGAGACAGTGGCTGGAGTCGCTGGACTTGTGCACATCGCTGGAACGGATGGACTCAGTAAGAAAGGGGGGGGGCTGTGAGGACAGCTGCAGCACAGAAGGTTTTTCACCTTAATGCATAGAATGCATTAAGGTGAAAAAAACCTGGAGACTTTACAACCCCTTTAAGGGCCATGCACACGGGCCAGTTCAGTAGAATCCGGCTGACATTTGGCCCGTCTGTACGGCAGCCGTGCCATCAGAAGCTGGCCAAATGTCCAGCTTCTGTTGAAGGGGCATGACTTAAAAAGATCTGCTGATCAGAACCAGAGAGCACTGACCGGTGTGTGTGGTGGGAGACACCATCCCCCTGTCAGAACGTAATAGCTCAGTGGGGGAGATCACTGTACTAACATCGGGTAGTTAGTACGGGGTCTCCTCCAGAGCCCACTGGGTTGAATGAAAAAAAAAACGCTAATAGTGTGTACCAGGCTTTAGTTTTTGGTTTGACAAATAATCTGATAACCCTATCAAGTTTTTTTTTTTTTTTTTTGTTCTTATCTCTATCTGGCAGGGACGATTTCCTTTACCTTCCTTTCCTGGGGATGCACCAGAAAATAAGAGAAAAGCTCTGAAATGTGAATGGATTTTCTTTCGACTGGTCACCAGAACAAATGTCCAGATAGAAAATGTACCCTTTTTGTATTTCCCCTCACTTTCCTTCTCGGTTTCAGCAGTCACAAAGACAAACAGAGGGGATGGATCTCCCTAGTGTAGACACACATAAAAATCTAACAATTGGTCCAACCTTTCCCTAATCTATTCGAAGCAAAACAAAAAATTGCCTTTACATAGACTTTAAAGAGTAACCCCACTTTTGAGAAAAAATACCCACTGGGTGATCAATGTACATTGCAGGGATTTTAACACATTTTTTTACCTTTTGTTATTCTGAAGAAATAGCTTTTTGTTTGTCTTTGTCCATGTGGAAAGCGAATGTTAATAGGAGTTATTTCATAATTATCAATCAGTTGCTGCATTGCAGTGCTTTAACAAGGAAAGTGTTAGGGTCTATATCCCTTTAGATGTGATTTCCCTTTGAGTATCTCACCAAAAACTACATTTTTGTTGCAGAGGATACCCAAAATCTCAATTGTATCTTGGTGCAGGCTTCTGAGAAAATCAGTGAGTCACAAGTCCATCCAGTTCAACCATAAAAAACGAAAATAAAATAAAAAATATCGTACAATCCAATATACCCAATTCTATACCCACAGTTGATCCAGAGGAAGGCAAAAAACCCCAGCAGAGCATGATCCAATTCGCTATAGCAGGGGAAAAAATTCCTTCCTGATCCCCCAAGAGGAAATCGGATTTTCCCCAGATCAACTTTACCTATAAATGTTAGTACCCTGTTATATTATGTACATTTAGGAAAGTATCCAGGCCTTTCTTAAAGCAATCTACTGAGCTGGTCAGAACCACCTCTGGAGGGAGGCTATTCCACATATTCACCACTCTTACTGTGAAGAAACCTTTCCGTATTTGGATATGAAATCTCTTTTCCTCTAGATGTAAAGAGTGCCCCCTTCTCCTCTTTGTTGACTGTAAAGTGAATAACTCAACGCCAAGTTCGCTATATGGACCCCTTATATATTTTAGCATGTTGATCATATCCCCCCATATTCTCCTCTTCTCAAGAGCGAATAAATTCAGTTCCTCTAATCTTTCCTCATAGCTGAGTTCCTCCATGCCTCTTTTCAAATGTTTTTATTGAGATTTTTAGCAGAGTTAGTTACAACAAGGGTTACAAAACAAAAAAATAATAATATATAGTAATAAAAGTAACATAACACAGTATAATGTAGTGACAGGGTTTTCTCAGCATAATATAGCATAGAAACAAATAATCCACAATAAAGAATAAAGTAGTATTCCTAAGTATCTAATATTCATAGTCATAAAGGGACTCGAACAAGAGTAAGTCTCTTAGAATTTGTATAATAAAGTCCGTAATATAATTATTGTAAGATTTATAAATAGCGATATGGATAATGGCCACTTCTGGACCCCAAGACACCCCTCACAGGGATCTATCTGTGTCTTGGAGTACCTAGGCCAACATCCTAAAGGAAATTCAAACACAGTAGTTATCTTTTATGAAGGAAAATAAAGATCTATTCTTACTCCGCAGCTCAATTCAGATAAACAAATATGTGATATATTTGTCACTTTGCTATGAAATCATTTTTAAAGCCATCCAAAAAAAAAAATATTAAAACGCACAGGAGTTCTTTCTTCTATATGATTAAAGAATCAGCATTATCTAAATTGTGGAAGTATAATTTTTGTACCATGTACTCCAAGGTTCCCATAGTTGTTGTTCCTTAATATATAGGGATTTGTCATTAGGAAATAACAATTCATAGGAGTGGTGGAGTTGGGTTAATTCTATAACTTCTGTCATAGTAGGAAGAGAGTCAGTTTTCCATTTTCTAGTTATGGATAGTCTCGCAGCTAAAAGTATATGTGTTACTACTTTACGATATTGTTTGGGAATCGTATGTAAATTCATATTCAGAATGGCTAGTTCTGGTGAAAGTTGAAGGACAATACCTGTTACGGAAGTGAGTAAATGGGAGATTGCCTGCCAGTAGTTATGTAAGCTTGGGCAGTCCCACATAATATGAAATAGGGTCCCCAATTGGGTACAATTCCTCCAGCAATTAGGTGACGAGTTCCCCTTGAATTTTGCTAGGATATGTGGAGTCAGGTATTGTCTTTGAACAATTTTTTGTGCCAGTTCCCATAGTGTAACACATGCAGTGGCCCTATATATGCTTCGTAGGGAAGCCATCCATTGTTTAATTGAAAAGTCTTGCCCCAAATCTTGTTCCCATTTAAGGAAGGAAGGTAGTTTGCTGGGTATGTTTTTTTCCCCTAGAATTGGGTATATTGTAGCTACTCCTTTCTGTGAGGTGGCATGGTTATTGAGGAAAGACCATATTTTAACCGGGATTGAAGCTCTGAGTTGTGGATTGTGTAGCAGACACTTTTCTATTTGAATATATGTAGATCGCTCAGAATTCGGAAGCTGTAATTCATTACTTAACTGAGAAAAAGACTTTAATGAGCCCTGTTGGAAGAAGGAACCAAGTTTGATATCCCCACCCAAATTCCAGTCGTGTATTTGTACGCCAGGAATTAATGTTGGTATAATTGTTAGAGGAGGGTTTAACACCGTGATTGGAGTTTTATCCCATTTGTATGTGATGATTCTCTGCCAAGAGTGTAGCGTCGCTTTCACCGTTGGTGGGTATTGAGCTGTAATTGTGGACTTAATTTTCCTACTAAGTAACCAGAATTGCATATTAGGCTGTCGTGTGATGTCTTTCTCAATTTGTCCCCATAAAGTTTTAGGAGTAGGCAAGAACCATTCTTGCAATTGGGTCAAAAGAGTTGCGTCATAATAATCCTGTAGATCAGGTACGGTCGCACCACCTATATTTCTATGTTTAATTAGTATATGGTATGCGCAACGGGATTTTTTGCCAACCTCCATGCCTCTTATCAGTTTGGTTGCCCTTCTCTGTACTTTCTCCAGTTCCCCCATATCCTTTTTGAGAACTGGTGCCCAAAACTGAACTGCATATTCAAGATGAGGTCTTATTAATGATTTGAACAGGGGCAAAATTATATCTCTCTCTCTCTCTGGATTCCATACCTCTCTTAATACAAGAAAGGACTTTGCTCGCTTTGGAAACCGCACCTTTTCATTGCATGCTATTATTGAGCTTATGATCTACCAAAACCCCCAGATCCTTCTCCACTACGGATTCCCCCAGTTGTACTTCCCCTAAAATGTATGATGCATGCATATTGTTAGCCACCAAGTGCATAACTTTACATTTCTCAACATTAAACCTCATCTGCTACATAGACGCCCAATTAGACAGAGCATTGAGGTCGGCTTGTAAATTGGAGACATCCTCTAAGGACGTTATTCCACTGCATATCTTGGTGTCATCTGCAAAGACAGAAATTTTACTTTTGATCCCAGACCCAATATCATTTATAAAGATATTAAAAAGTAAGGGTCCCAGCACTGAAACTTGGGGTACACCACTGATAACCTTAGACCATTAAGAGTAAGAATCATTAACCACTACTCCCTGAATTCTGTCATTTAGCCAGTTTTCTATCCATTTACAAAATTATATTTCCAAATCTGTAGACTTTACCTTACACATGAGCCGTGTGTGCGGAACTGTATCAAACGTTTTTGCAAAATCCAAGTATACCACGTCCACCGCCACCCCTCTGTCTAAGACTTTACCTACCTCCTCATAAAAAGAAATCAGGTTTGTCTGACAACTTCTGTCTTTCATGAATCTATGCTGTCTGTTGCTTAACCGGTTCCCGACCAGCGCACGACGATGTACGTCGACAGAATGGCATGGGCAGGCATATTGGCGTACAGGTACGTCCAATCTTCAATGCCGCCCTGCCATCGGGAGCGCGCCGGCGGCGGCGCGCTCCCACGCTGGTCGGGACCCCCGTGAGGCCGGTCGAGGGTCCCGTGGACTCGATCGCCGCGGGCATCCCCGCGATCGTCTCACGGGACGGCTGAATGGAGGAAATGCTGTGTAAACAGCATTTCTCCATTCTGCCTAGCAACTAGTGATGCTGATCTCTGCTCCATGTGATTGGAGCAGAGATCAGTGTTCACTAAATGAAAGCCCAACCCCCCCACAGTTAGTAACACACCCAGGGCCGTCTTTAAAATTGATTAAAAATTTGCATAGAGCCCCCTCCCCCCATGCAATTTCTCTCTCCACCTTCTCTGAGACATACAATAAATAGCAGCTAGACTTAAAATCAGTTTACTGTATCAGATCAGGCAGCGATTGCGATTGGTTGCCAGAGGTTACAGCATATCATTACTGCTTACTGACTGGTTGCTAGAGGTTACAGCACTCTTTAAGGCTCACTGATTAGTTGCTAGAGGTTACAGCACATGATTTCGGCTTGTTGATTGGCTGCTAGAGATTACTGTACAGTAATACTGCTCACTGCTTGCTGTAGGTTAGAGCACATCATCTCCTCACTGCAGGGGGCATGATATACATATGAATGCTGCCTTATTTACATATCAATGCCGTTGGCCTCAGCTCTTTACATATGCATGTCACTGCTATTTACATATGAATGCTGGTTATTTACATGTAAACACAGGGTCTGCTGGTGAGTTGTCTGTACACAACAACAGGACTAAAACCTCAAGGGACAAGGGAATGTAAACTGGGACAGTTGGCAAGTATGAGGCAGCTGCTTTGGGCCCCACAACAATGACAGGGCCCAGGGCAGCTGCCCCTTTTGCCCTGCCTTAAAGACGGCCCTGAACACACCCCTAGGAACACTTAACCCCTACACTGCCACCCACTGGTTAACCCCTTCACTGCCAGTGTCATTTACACAGGAATCACTGCATTTATATAGCAGTGATTACTGTATAAATGACAATGGTCCCAAAAATGTGTCAAAAATGTCCGATGGGTCCCCCACAATGTCGCAGTCACAATAAAAATCGCTGATTGCCGCCATTATTAGCAAAAAAATAATAATAAAAAATGATTAATAAAAATGCTATAAAACTATCCCTATTTTGTAAACGCTATAACTTTTGCGCAAACCAATCAATAATCGCTTATTGCGATTTTTTTTACCAAAAATATGTAGAAGAATACGTATCGGCCTAAACTGAGGGAAAAAAATGTTTTTTTATATATTTTTGGGGGATATTTATTATAACAAAAAGTAAAAAATAATGCGTTTTTTTCAAAATTGTCGCTCTATTTTTGTTTATAGCGCAAAAAATAAAAACCGCAGGGGTGATCAAATACCACCAAAAGAAAGCTCTATTTGTGGGAAAAAAAGGATGTCAATTTTGTTTGGGAGCCACGTCGCACGACCGCGCAATTGTCAGTTAAAGCGACGCAGTGCCAAATCGCAAAAAGTGGTCTGGTCTTTGACCAGCAAAATGGTCCGGTCTGTAAGTGGTTAAAATGTTTTTTTCCCAGCAAGAACACATCTATGTGGTCTTTTATTAATCTCTCCTGCATCTTCCCAACTATAGAACTTAAACGAACAGGTCTATAGTTACTTGGTAAAGACTTTGTTTCCTTTTTAAATATAGGCACCACATTGGCCCTGCGCCAATCCAGTGGTACTATTCCCGTCATTAATGAGTCCCTAAAAATTTAATACAATAGCTTTGAAATTACAGAGCTCAATTCTTTTAGGATCTGTGGGTGGATGCCATCAGTTCCAGGTGCTTTATCTACCTTTATTCTGTCTAAATATTTCTGGACCATATCACATTTGAGCCATTGTGGACCATTCGGGGCTGTGTCACTACCACCCCCATTATGGACATGAGCTCCCCCATGTTCTTTCGTATACACAGAGCTGAAGAAAGTATTTAATAAATTAGCCCTCTTTGTCCCCAGTCACCCACTCTAGATTATTTTGTAAAGGGCCTACATGCTCAGATCTGACCTTTTTACTATTAATATATTTGAAGGATTTTTTGAGGTTTGTCCTGCTATCTTTTGCAATCTGTCATTCATTTTGAAATTTTGCATCCTTGAGTGTTCCTTCATTTTTATATTTTTTTAAAGTTCTTTTCTTATTGTTTATAGCTTTTTTAACTTTGATCATGAGCCACATAAGTTTTATTTTTAGCCTTTTAAACTTATTGCCCAAGGGAATATACTTTGCAATGAGGTCCCAAACAGTCTTTTTGAAGAATTCCCATTTCTGTTCTGTGTTTATCGATGCCAATATTCCCTCCCAGTCTCAGTCCTGGAGAGCAGCCCTCATCCTTGGAAAATTTGCTCTCTTGAAGTTGAGTGTTTTTATCTTTCCCGTATGTATTTCTTGCTTACAGCTAACATAAAATGAAATCATGTTATGATCACTGCTACCCAGGTGTTCCTTAATCTGAACAGTAGTAATAAACTCTGCATGGTTTGAGATTACCAAGTCCAACAGAGCTTCATTCCTAGTTGGGGCCTCAATAAACTGGACCATAAAAGTGTTCTTTAATAGGTTTATAATTTTTTGTCCTTAACTGTCCCAGCAGTGCCATTACTCCAATCAATTTCTGGGTAGTTAAAATCCCCCATTATTATCACCGTCCCAGCCCTTGCAGCTTTTCCATCTGTGCAAGGAGCTGAGTCTCCACCTCCTCGTTAATATTGTGTGGTCTATAACAAACTCCAATGATTAACTTTGAACTACGCACATCCATAATGCTTCAGGCTCGTCACACTCTCCATCAACCAGATGCTCTTTCACGCTTGCTTTGAGATCACTTCTCACATAGAGACAGACCCCGCCACCTTTCGTTTTCACCCTGTCTCTCCGAAAGAGTGCATAGACAGGAATATTAATAGCCCAGTCGTGAAGATTGAAGCCAAGTTGCAGCAATACTGATTACATCATAGCTCTCCTCATGCACCAGAGCTACCAACTCACTTATTTTGCTTGGCAGACTTTTGACATTGGTGAACAAACACTTTAATGCATTATTACATTTTTCTCTGATGTTTTTCATATCATTTTTAGTAGTACAAATGGCACTATAGTTTAGAATATATTCCAGTATTACAGTTTACAGAAAATTACAGTGCTGCAGATTAAAAAAGGAAAGGTAATTTTAACTACCTCAATACTGAGCACTTTCACTCCCTTCCTGCCCAGGCCATTTTTCAGCTTGAATGACAATTGCGCGTTCATTCTACAATGTAACCATGTGAAATGTGTATCCTTTTCTTCACACAAATAGTTTTCTTTTGGTGGTATTTAGTCACTGCTGGGTTTTAAATTTTTTACAAAAAAAAAGACTAAAAATAAAAAAACCTATGGGCACTGATTAGGTGACACTGATGAGGAGACACTAATATGCCACACTTATGGGCAATGATAGGTGGCCCTAATATGTGGCACTGATGAGCACTGATAAGCGACACTGGTGATACTGATAGGCGGAACGGATAGGCGGCACTGATGGGTGGCATGGATAGGCGTTACTGATGCACACTGAAAGGCAGCACTGGCTGGCATCACTAATGGGCACTTCTGGCACTTTAAAGGAATCAGGGCACTAATGATTAGTGGCCTGGTTACATCTCTTGTTGTCCCCTGCGAGGAGACAGTCAATGTGAGGTGATGAGAGCCGATTACCAGCACTTCCTGTATTTACATGTGACCGGCTGTGATTGGACACAGCTGATCACATAGTTAAAAAGTGGCTCTTTGGAGAGATCGGGGTTGCATTGTGTCCTAGTAAATTGGTGCAGTTGTGATCGCTGCGTTGTATGCCCCCAGGGGTGAGTGGGAGCACTGTTTGGGTGCGCCATCATGTGATGTCCACCCAGAATGAGAGCCATCATTTGATGGTGGGCAGACGGCAAGTGGTTAATTAACATTACAATAATTACAGAATGACTTGTGTCCTAATTGTATGTTATAATATTTTTTTGCATTTGCCATTTTTTTCCCACAAAAGTGGAGTTGCCCTTTAAAACTTGGGCAAGTCTATAGTAGTATTTATTTATTTATTTTATTATTTATTACAGGTATTTATATAGCATTGTCAAATTTCACAGTGCTTTACATACAGTATGTTGTATATTCATACAGTATCAGTGCCTGCCCTTAAAGAGCTTATAATGTAAGGTCTCTAACTCAGCATGAATACATATTAAGGCCAGTTTAGACAGGAGCTAATAAACCTCATGTCTTTGGAGTGTAGGAGATAATTAGAATATCCAGAGGAATCCCAAGCAAACACAGGGAGAACATGCAAACTCTATGCAGGCGGTGTCATGGTTGTGTTTTAAACAGACCCCCTAGTGCTGCAAGGATGTTTCCAGTACTGCCGCTCTCATGAAATTCTTACATTTTTATTTTGCTGCGCCTTGAGTTAATAAAATGTCATTACAAAATTAATATAATCTTCTCCTATACACAAAAAACAAACAAACAAAAAAACAGTGTGACTGGTGTAGAGTTCCACTAATATTTCCCCTGGTCAATGCCTTTCCACCAGTCTATCTCAGGGTAAACTTTAGCTGTTTCAACAGCCTGACCCATGTCTGACTCCAGCCTTTACATCAGCTGTACTAGGGTTAACTTGAATTGTTCCCTAATGTCTATCCTGCTGGCAATTCTGGCCTTTCCACCATCCTGTCCAGTGGTCAAGAGACTGGTGCAAATGCCAGAGTAGACTGCAGCACATGGTGGAAAGGCCAGAGTCGAACTTGGGACACCTGGGTGGAAAGACTGGAGTCAACTACAGAAAATGCAGATGAAAGACTGAGGGTGCCAGTAGGAAATGCCATTGAAACGCCATAGTAATTACTATGAGTTATTTGCCTTAAATAAATGGCATTATCAATTTCTTACATTTTTTTGGTCGTATGGATCAGCTTTTTTTTTTTTTTTTTACAACCAGATTATATTATCAGAACAATATGTAAGATTAAATTCACAAATATCAGCACTAGTTTTTTTTTTTGTGTCAAAAATTGCTATATTCTGGTATTGCGAGGTATCTACTATAGAAAGAGGAAAATGGAGCGTTTGAGGTGGAAATACTGTAAAACGATTCATATGATAACGTCATTCATGAGAAATAAAGGCTTTCAGAGGTCAAATAAGTATCTTAATGTGTAAAAAAATATATAATTTTCACACCAATGTTGGATATTGATACGTGACTTGAATACCTTAATGAGAAAATGATAATATGACAGAAAAAAACATTTCAACTAAAATAACTCGCACAGCTTACAGCAAACTGATTTTTCTTTTTGCTGACAAATCTGTAGTGATTAGTGAGTTTCTGAAGGATGATTTCTATTATGCCCTGTACACACGAGTGGAAATTCTGCCAGCAAAAGTCTGATGAGAGATTTTGGTCCGAAAATGCGACAATTCCAGCCAGCAAAATATTGAGAGCATGTTCTCAATTTTTCTGTCGGAAAAAGTTCAGATTGGAAATTCCAAACGTCTGTACAAATTTGGACGCTCAGAAGCATTGAACTTAATTTTCTCGTCTCGTCATAGTGTTGTACGTCACTGCGTTCTTGACAGTCGAAAGGTCAGCAAACTTTTGTGTGACCGTGTGTGTGCAAGCCAAGCTTGAGCGGCATTCTGTCGGAAAAGCAATCCAAGATTTTTCAGACGGAAATACTGCTCGTGTGTACGCGGCATTAGACAGGTTTATAGAAACCTATACGATTCAAACCTGCGCTGGAAAATGATGATCTGATTATGAAGGTTTAAATTGTTCCTGTGGCAAAAACTAAATGACATACATGATGCAGCTTGTCAGAAGCGTCAACATCAACTTACCGTATTTATCGGCGTATAACACGCGCCGGCGTATAACACGCACCCCAAGTTTAGGCGGGAATTTTAAGGAAAAAAACTTTTAGGAGGGAAATTAAAGGAAAAAAAACTTACATTTAAATGCCCATCAATGCAACCTTATCAGTGTCCATCTGAAGCCTTGTCAGAGTCATTTGCAGCCTTGTCCTGCAGCCTGTCCATCATTGCAGCCTTGTCATGCAGCCTGTCCATCATTGCAGCCTTGTCATGCAGCCTGTCCATCATTGCAGCCTGTCCATCATTGCAGCATGTCTATCATTGCAGCCTTGTGCATCGTTGTCCCCTTGTGTTAATTGCAGATTTTATTTTTAAAAATGGCGCCGCCAAGATGTCCTGTGTATCTTGGCCGCGCCTGGTAGTTCTTCGGCTCTTCTCGCGGCTTGCGGCGGTCAGATAGCCGCGAGAAGAGCCAAAGGCGGCTGAAAGCCGCCCAGAGGCTCAAAATCGCTCAGAAATCGCGGAGGATCACCGTATAACATGCACCCGCGATTTCCCCCTGATTTTAAGGGGAGAAAAGTGCGTGTTATACGCCGATAAATATGGTACCTGTTGATCCTGCTAGTAGATCCATTATTATTTCACCTTCTGTAACAGACAAAGCTGATCCAGCAAAGGGCAAAAGACCTCAAGTGCTAGCAATTTTTACTTTGTGTTGTGTTTTCTCCTTTATAGTTGCTGCCTCTTTTGCCCTCTCACCTGCCCAGGGGGAGGTTTTGTAGGACACCGGTCCCGATGTCCTCCCTCATTGGACTGACCCTTGGAATGTATTGGTGAATAATATCATGCACTAAGGCACATGTTTAACATATATTGTTTTTGTATTGTATGTAACTGATGTATGTTTATTGTTGTTTTCAATTTTGAATAGTACCCCCCTATTTCTCCTGAAGAAGCCAGGCTATCCACAAAACACAAAGAAGCACGCAGCCCATTATTGTAAAGCCTCCCCTGCCAGCATAGAAGTGTTTCCAAGTTCTCTTTCATGATTCCTTTTTGGCTTTGATTAGAGTTTGAGTTTTGGCCCTCATGGGTGACGTACTAAAGGAAGGCACTGCTGATATTCAAGCACTTTAAATTTTATATTGTCCACAAAATGCTTAGTGGCCCCCACACAGGCTAACAAGGTGAATGAATGGTGATGAATTAGATGCCACTGACTAGTGAGGTGCAGGCTGGGGAAAGGTTTGTCCAGACCCAAAGCGAGCTTTCAAAGTAGGAAGAGATAGCCTGGTCGCCGCATAACTTGCATGGCCCAAATGGTTAGTAGATAAAAGCAGCCTCAGTTAGAATAATTTAAGCCATGCCCCCAACATGTTTCCACTCGCCCCTGGGGCTTAATCATGGAAGGAATCCAGCTAAGGCTGATTTTGTGAATAAAATCTAGTTACATTTTAACATTGATCTGAGTTTGTCCTGGCACCTGACAAATCCATCTTTTTCTCTACTTGGTCTTGCTTCTTTTTCCAGGCTTTCAGTCCTTATTTTTATCTGTTGATCACCAAGTACCACACCTCCTGTGTTGGGGGGGGGGGGTACATTCACTCCTCCACTGCATCTATGGAGGAGCAACGTAGCCACCACTGGACAGCAGCATTTAATCAGTGAAGAAGGTGGTGTTGGATGGACTAGTAGATTTAAGCTGGCCATAGACAGTTTGAATCTCAGCCGGTTCAGCAGGGATCAACTGAAATTTGAACCATGTATCGATTGATCAGCTCTGGTACAACCAGCCTTTCGGGTTTTACATGCAATGATTTCTAGTGCTATTATAGCCACTAGCAGTAATCACTGCGTTCACCAGCTGGGGACGGCTTTCCCTGCCAGGAGAACACAATGGCACCACTGGAAGGATGTAGGGAATGAAGCAATTCCCTTTTTAAGGGAATAGGGAATGAAGCAATTTTCTTTCCTGTAACCTTCGTTTGCAGGAAAGAAAATTGTTTAATCTATGGCCAGCTTTGGATGTACTTTATATTAGTGACTGACATTGTAAAGCCCAACTTCAGCTATCACTTTTTAGGCAGCTACAGCAATACCTCAGTGTACATTCAATAGAAGGAGCAGTGAGGCAGGTAAGTGCACGTTACTGCAGAATAAACATAGCATGTCTCTTCTACAATAAAGGGCTGCCTGCTCGCAGTCTTTTGGAAATTATGTTTATTTCCGCTATAAAACTACCCTGTTTGTTTTCCCGTTAAGTTTCTTTAAAGAGGCAGGTGCAATTAATGCATGGATGTGGTTGGGGGCCCATTAGAAATATATAGGCACACACCCCAAAGTGCATAAAGATGTTGCTGCAACATGCTTTGGCTGTGCAATAAAATGAAAACATTGAGGTGTGAAGCTGGTCTAAGCGGAACTTTCATGAAGAAAAATAATGCTATTTTTTATACTTTTTAATATTATTTCTCCATTGTTTATTTGGTTATATGAGTGATTAGAAATGAAATATACATTCTATTTCATCAGCTCGCAAACATTGTTTTGCACACACAATCATTTTCACTGAACTCATGATCTGTTTATATCTTGGGTTGGGTTCATCACAAAGAGCAGGAAAAGGAGCAAGTAATGCTGCCAATCCGAAATTCCTCAGTGACAAACTGCATGAAAAGAATTTGTCCACTTATAAGGTCAAGGTTGTTGAAAGAAATAATGTTCCATAACGGCAGAGTATTTTTAACCACTTGGGTACCGCGCTATTGCAAAATGACGGCAATAGCGCGGACCCACATTTCCGGGACTACGTCTATTGACGTAGTCCTGGTTACGAGCGGCCTGCGCGCCCCCTGAGGGGCGCGCGCGGCGCGCTCTGTGATCGGCGAGTCCGTGAGACTCGCCTGATCACCGATCCGTGTAAGGGGTCGATCCCGACCCCTTATCACGTGATCAGCTGTCAGCCAATGACAGCTGATCATGTGATAAAACGGAGCCGGTAATCGGCTAGTATTCCTCCTCGCGCTGATCGCCGGCGGCCGTGTTCGGGACATCAGTCCCGATCACGGCCAGCATATCCAGCGGACACCTGCCCCCTGCCAGTGCCCACCTGCCACCCGCAGTGCCATCCTGAAATAAAGTAAGTGCCCCCCTGTCAGTGCCACCCAGCAGTGCCCATAGTGCCCACAGTGCCACCCAGCAGTGCCCACAGTGCCACCCAGCAGTGCCCACAGTGCCACCCGCAGTGCCACCCACAGTGCCACCCAAAATCTGCCTCAAAGGTGCTGCACCCCAGTGCCGCCCATCAGTGCCCAGCAGTGCCGCCCATCAGTGCCCAGCAGTGCCGCCCATCAGTGCCCAGCAGTGCCACCTATCAGAGCCACCTATCAGTGCCACCTATCAGTGCCCATCAGTCCCATCTATCTGTGGTACCTATCAGTGCCCATCCGTGCCACCCATCCGTGCCACTTATCCGTGCCACCCATCCGTGCCATCTTATCTGTGCCCATCTTTGCCCATCAGTGCCGCCTTATCTGTGCCCATCGGTGCCGCCTTATCTGTGCCTATTAGTGCCGCCTTAACTATGCCTATCAGTGCCCACCAGTGCAGCCTATCAGTGCCCACCAATGCAGCCCATCAGTGCCCACCAATGCAGCCCATCAGTGCCCACCAATGCAGCCTATCAGTGCCGCCTAATCAGCGCACTTCAATGAAGGAGAAAAATGACCCGTTTGCAAAATTTTATAACAAACTATTAAAACATGATTTTTTTTTTTTTTTTTTGCATCTTTTTTTGTTTGTTTAGCAAAAAATAAAACTCCGAGCTGTAACTAAATACCACCAAAAGAAAGCTCTATTTGTGGGAAAAAAATGATAAAAATTTCATTTGGGTACAGTGTTGTATGCCCGCGCAATTGTCATTCAAAGTGCATCAGCGCTGAAAGCTGAAAATTGGTCTGGGACTGAGGGGGGTTTAAGTGCCCAGTAAGCAAGTGGTTAAAGAGCTTCTGTGTAAATACAAATTTGGACAAACTGCAAAAGGTCTACCTTTTTGGCAGTGATGATCTGGTGGTATGTTTTCAGCCAAAACATTCCAAAGTTACTATTGATCATATTTAAGGGAAGCTGTCACATTGACTGTTACTAGTCTTAGGGTCACATCCAGTGCTCTTGCCTGCCATTGCCCAGCTACCGGTACTAGTAGAAGGTTTGGTGATGGAAGACTGACCTGCAAGATACTGCAGAGGTGTATGCTGCTCCAGAACTACCACTGCTTCTATGACTTGGGCAAAGATGGGCATTGGCACGAGATGGAAGATTTGGTTTTGAAATATAACTGCCATTTTACCCATCAACAAGTGGTAAATTGTCTCAAAAGAACTGGATTAAGACCGTCAATGTAGTTTTACTATAGCTGCTGAATAGCTCAGTAGGTGGCTCTGCTTACTAAATTTGAGGTTGTCAGCATTCTTTATTCTGAATTTGAATATGATTGTGAACAAGGTCATATTTAGATGTCAGGCACACCTGAATAATGATGCAGTTTTGTACATATTCGATCCCCTGTGTCCTGTGATTATTTTGCCAGTGCTAGAACATGCTATTATAGACCTGCTGGCTGCCTGATATGCAGGGTTACTTTGCAACTGCACAGACTACCAAACAAGAGAGAGAGAGAAGAGACTATTTTGTGTTCCTAAACAATAAAGAGTCTAGCGACTCTTCTTGACATCCCCTGCTCCTGCTACAATTCTATTGCTGAAGTCAGCTACATGGACCAGAAGAAAGAGGTTATTGCAATTTATACTTTCTAAAACTTGGTCCTGCTCCCTCTAACTTTGGAAATGTCCCATTAGTGCCATTTTAGTAACTAAAGCTATACATGTGATAAAAGATGGAATTTCCATTTAGAAGCACTACTAAAACACAAAAAAAATGTGCCTGCAGAGATTTACAAAAAGCTCAGATCAATTTTACCTGAGTGGAATTACGGACATTGTGACAATTAAAATATATGTAGGAATCTGCAGCCCTCTACTGTTAGTTGTTAATATCACAGTGCTATGTGTAATTATGTAAATGAGCACTTCCTGTCTCTGGGGGCTGGCTTTAAAAACCCCAGGGGGAAGTGGAGAGAGAGATTGGAGTTGACACCACATGTTCACACAGGAGCTGCATTATCTCAATACTGTATTTTATCCAGACCAGAAGCAGAGACTATTAGGTAATTGTTCCTGTGTTTTGGCTATTTAACTGTAGCTGCCCGTAACTTGATCTGAATCCCAGTGACAGACAAGTCTCTGGCCTATTGTTATTATCTCACACGCACAGTGTGAGTGTGAGATAACTAGGTCTGTGCTATTGTATGTGTATAGTGTTCACCTTCCAGTATATTAGTAGGCAAACCTGCTTTTTTGCAATAGCGTTTATATGCAGCTCCAGTTATTTTAGTTAAAGTGATTCTAAAGCCTTATTTTTTTTACCTTAAGTCATTCTATGTTTTAAGTTAAAAGACCTTCTGAGCCCATTCTCGATCAAGTGCCGTGCGTGGGAGCTGCATCTCTCGGCACCTACCCGCTCTTTCCTAACTGGGGAGATTGATAGCAGCAGGAGCCATTGGCTGCTGTCAATTAAATTATGTGAAGAGAAAGCAGATTGCAGGATGGAGTTGCACTGTCTGTGTCTTTGAATGTGGCTTTCTATGGGGGCACTCGCCGAAGAGCAGCCAGGAGTGCCAATGGGGTCCCCAGAACAGGAGGATGGGGGCTTCTCTGACCAAAACCATTGCATAGAGCAAGTATTACATTATTTTTATTTTTTTATTTTCAAGCTTTATAATCACTTTAGCCCTGTCTGTTCTGGTCTTGGATTCTATAGATAGTTTTAGGTTAGGGCTCAATAGTCAACAAAGGCTAGAACCAGGTTGGGCATCCAAAGGTCCCCTCACACTGTCCCTGTCCTGGGTAGAGGCACCGCCAACTTAAGTATCAAACCCAGTCTTCTACTTAGCGAAGGTTCTGGTTCTCTTATTTATCTACAAGTTTAGCGCCATATCCTGTTTGGGTAGGGCCAATTCTAACCCCCCTCCAGAAGAGGGCTACATAATATATATATATAAATAGGAAAATCCAAAATATATTTTATTATATGTTTGGCATGATGCATCAATTTATACAGTTTTCTTAAAGCGGTGGTTCACCCACCCCTTTAAAAATTAAAAGCCAGCGGCTACACATATTGCAGCTGCTGACTTTAACATTAGGACACTTACCTGTCCTGGAGTCCCGCAATGTCAGCACCGCGGCTGAAGTTTCCATCAGCTGGTTGGGTGCTACCAACATTATTGCAGGTAAGGGAACCTGGCAGCGTAGCCTTTCGGCTTAATGGCCGGGTCCCTACGGTGCACGTGTGAAGCGTGCTGCACTCTCTCAATGGCTGGTAGACAGGGGAGGGGGGCCGAGCTGCTGACGGAATTCGCTGTTGCTTGGTCTCCCAGAAGTGGGGGCAGTTACCTTCTCCCCCCTCCCCCTCGAAAGGTGCCAAATATGGCACCGGAGGGGGGGAGAAATCAGATAAGTGGAAGTTCCACTTTTGGGTAGAACTCCGCTTTAAGCAATATTTTTTGTAAACTTCTTGCAAAGTTCCATAATTTGAAATCCTGACATGAACTGTTCATGTTGCAGGCTGACAAGACTAAAGCTGGCCATAGGTGGATTGAAATTAAAAGGGGTTGTATTGGTTTGTTTTAAAAAAAATAATAATAATAACAAACATGTTATACTTACCTCCACTGTGCAGTTTGTTTTGCACAGAGTGGTCCTGATCCTCCTGTTCTGGGGTCAATAGCTAACCTCCCTCTGGGAAGCTCTATCCCGAGGGGGTTAGCTTGTGGGTACGCTCCCTGACATACAATATAGACACAGAATGTATGACTTGGTCCTGCCCCCCGGCGGGCCACGTCATTGGATGTAGTTGACAGCAGCGCGAGCCATTTGCTGCGCTGCTATCAATCTCTCCTATCTATCCAATCAACGGCCAGACTCCGCAGAAAAGAGGACGCCAGGGGACACGCACAGCAGGTGAACGGGCTCAGGTAAGTGAACGGGGGGGTCGTCATTGCCAGGTGTTTTTTTACCTTAATGCATAGGCTGCATTAAGGTGAAAAAACACGAACTTTTACAACCCCTTTAATCTGGTTCAGCAGGGACCAGCCGAATTTCGATCCATCTTGGCTGTTCCCATTCGTGTGAAGTTGATCTAATGATCAACTTCTCACAACCTGGCCTGTTGAAAAGTTTTCTTTTGATCAGTGTCTGCAGGGCTGATCAGTGTATTTTGATCGCAAGTCCCACTGTCGGAATATCATATTATAGCGGGGAGGATTCCCCCGTCCACCTTGCTTGTGTGGATAGGGGAACCTGTTAAGTTTGATCAGCCTGCTGGCTGATGAAAAAAACAAAAACAAAAAAAAAAATACTTGTATGGCCAGTTTAACCTCTTGGTGCCGAGCGCATGCAACTATGCAGGCTCTTGGTGGGTGGGCCTTGGTGCAGAGCAGCCACATATTTGCATGCATTAGTGCAAATAGAGCTGCGTCGAAAGCGCACGCCCTGTGCGCACCCGGCACAGTTACCGGCGGCTAATGGAAAGCTGACGATCACCATTTGCAATCAGGAGACGTCACAGAACCGTTCCACATGCCTGCATCAGCACCCAGCTCAGTCTCTCAACGAGCCATTGAGCGTCTGAGCTGGCTGCTCCAGGCCCCTTCACAGCCCACCAGTTCTCTGCCCAGGGAGCTCTGCGAACCGAGCGATCAGCAGTGTTTGATAGCTCGGTTTTCAGCCTTAGAGCCGGCGGGGGACAAATGTAGCATCAGACTGATGCTGCATCCAACTAGGAAATTATGATTCTAAAATAAAAAAATAATCCCATACTTCCTTTTAAGTCAGTGCCTTGAATTAGCAGTAGCGTTATCATCCTTCCGCATACGCACCTGTAGTTAGTTGACTGTTGGTCTGCTTATCTGATAGACCTGATAAGCAGCCCAGCGGCATGCTGAAGAAAGCATGATGCCCAAAATACTGAAAAAAGATTTTGGGTTTACATACCATATTACAGGTAACATTCATGGAGTGTCTTTTAATGAAATAATACTGAACAAAACTGTATCTGGCCTAAAAAGTGATTATGTGCAATGTGTAGAGACCCATAGCAACTAATAAGAAATAATCTTTTACTGCTCTGACTATCTTAAACTAATATATCGTTGAGGGTTATTGCTTACAACGCATTGCCCTTTTACCTTTCTAGATAAACCCATAAAACTAGCAGAATACTTGAAATAATTATACAGATCAGATATTGACCTACATAAAACAGCTGTCACACTTTATTTGTGTAGCATTCAGCATGACAATCCAACATTCTGGCAGGGATTTCTGTTATTCAGTGGAAAACTTGTGAAACTGTAGAAAGGATCCTGTAGACTATAAACATTCAACAGTTACAAAAATGAAGCAAAGAAAAGGGTTAAATAATGGATGATTTCTCATACAGGATAATGGACCAACCTGACCCATTTCATACATTAACTTAAACTGAAATACCTCAAACAACGATACCCAAGTGTAGAGACTCTGGAAAACCCACCATAGAGATGTAGGGGATTTGGGGTCCTTGCTTGTGGTGACTTCCCTGTGGCCTGTAAGGACTTCCTAAGAATGAGAGGATGCCTGCTTTTGTAAGTGGGAGTTAGTTGTGGAGGGTCTAATATCTTTAAGCTTATCGCATAGGACAATCACTAACACTGACCATACACTAGTAGAATTCGGTTTAAGAAATTTCCTTTTAAGAATGTACATTAGTTTTTGTAATATTTAGTGGCTCAAATTTATATTTTTCCAGGCAGTGACAAGAAAATTTGAAAGTAGGAGTGTTCTGTTTCAAATGCCACTTTATGCATTGACATTCCTCCTTAGACCATTTCTGTTCAGCCAGTAATGGTCATCTGCTAACATGGCACTGACCACAGGTAGCTTTTTTTTTTTTTTTTAAAACAATATTTATTGAAGATTATAAGTCAGTACAAGCAGGTTAAACAACTTATACATTAACAGCAGATGATCAGTTCAAAAAAAATACCATAGTATATCAGCGGACGCAGCCGCTGTTGGGAAGGTAATTATTGCAATGTACAAACATAGGAAAACTAGTAAATCAGTGAACATATTTAAAGAACAGAAGGAACAGGGTCCATACGGCCCCGTAGTATACAGATAGTTCAAATCATCTACTAGGATAATATATAACGCAGCCTAAACATCAGTGTGTGGGTTTCCTCGCCTCTCCTCCCTTGTAATTGATAGTAACCTGTCACCTTTCAGCTTCCGTAAAGACATCTGTAGATATGCCTGTATGTTGCTAGAACACTCGGAATCATCTATGGCGTTTTGAGTCAGTAAATGGACCACAGGTAGCTTAACTCTTCAATAAGACACCAAAGTTAAACCTAACATAATTTTACTTCAGCTTATTGCAGTACAGAGGATATTATCCAGTCCTTTGAAGTGTAAGATGGCTTTCCTCAGCCCTTTCTATTACGTACCTGGTGACCACTGGAATGTTGTTTTTGGGGCCCATCTTGCATCTCCTGCCTAACACTTCTGAAGGCGGAGACAGAGAGTGTGAGGGCACAGAGTAACACGAGTGCCAGAGTAGCTGAACAGGATACCGAAGCAGCTTGACACCAGAGCAGATGGTAGCAGAGCCAGTAAACAGGTAGCAACCAGCAGTAGCAGGGCAACAAGGAACCGTGTCAGCAGGCAGAGCAAGTCCAGGAAGCAGGCCAAGGTCAGGAACAGCCAGGCAGTGCAGTACAGCATCAGCAGGCAAAGATGAGTTCAGTAAACAGGCCGAGGTCAGATGAACAAGGTTAATGCAGGAGCAAAGAATAGGTCCAGGAGAAAGCTGGGTCATACGCAAGTAAGCAGGTTGAATGGATCGTGCCACAGGAATACAGGTACAAGCCAAAGACCATTCAGCAACTGCTCATGGTGACAGGCCAGTGTAAATAGGCCACTGGGACTATTCACGTGTGCACATGCGGGTGTATGAATGTGCGCATGAATAAAAGCACGATGAACTGGAATAGTACATTTCTTGCCTCTTTTTCTTAGAAGTATTAGCATGTGAGCAATGCACACTCACACAAATATAAGCATAATCCTGCACTGTTTTTTCTGGTGCTGGGAATCTGGTTTACCTTACACTGTTTCTGTATAAATAATTAACACTGACTGAGGCTTGGTTCACACTAGAATATGTTGTGGGAAACCCGCAATTCATGTGTGTTTCCCACACCACTTTCAAAATGCATAGTGTGAACTGAGACTGAGGAAACATGAAGATGTGGGGAGGATCTAGCTAGGATTAAACTAACTAGCACTAAAGAGAAGAGGAGGACAGAGGAAATCACAATGGTAAGCATGTTGCAGTGGTCCAAAAACACCACTAGATGTCAGCATACTACAACACAATAATAGCCTAATCCAATACAGTGCTAGACATAAAAAATACATGATTATGGGGAAGAACAAGGATGGAAACTTTTTCTTGAATGAACAGATTTGTAACAGTGAACATTAACAGTGAATCAGCTGCCTCTGGTTACATGCTAATCTATAAGGCATAGAATAGCATGATTGACATGGCACTTGTTTTTATCCCATACCGGAAAGTATAAGCTGTTAGATTCATTTGCTAATGGTGAAGTTTTGATGGCCCTGGTTGGGCTTTTACACAAGTCAATTTGCAGAAGATGTCAAAATAAACTGTTGAAACATATATGGGAATGTAGTAGAGCGTATCCTTCCCTCAGCAGCTCAGAGAGGCCACAAACAATGAGGCAGAGGCATCTAGCTAAATGATCTGCAGCCAGGGGAAGAGACCCTCCACAGTCAGTACTGGCATGCAGACAGCCAGGCAGGAGCCTAATAATAAAGAGCTTGACCAGAAGACCCAGCTACAGGAGGGAGACCCTCACTTGCACAGAAAAATGTGCTACCGTTCAGGAGATGAATGGGGGTACCATTAATTCTAATTGTACCCTCCCGCATTGGGGACTGCACTGCACTTACCTTTTCTGTGTGGGCGGTTTCCATGTGTTTTACAGCAATGTATTAAAATGAATGGGCTGCAGTGCCCGCACAAAACGCGGTGTGCAGAGCCATACAAGTGTGAACCTAGCTTTATGTGGAGTGGGAGATTTTTGCCAGTTATCTGTTCTCCAGCTGCCTCACTAACAGGTGTGATGGCAGCATCAAGAGCAAGGGCTGTGATAACTACTGGAGGCAGGATTCTGCTATGTCCTCCCTCCAATAGCAGCCTGTGAGTCGAAGAGAGCAGGAAGTGGGCGAGGGCACACTCCCCTTCTTCCTGTCTTCCCTTGTCATGTAACATATCACATGACCATAGAGGGAAAGAAGGAGAAGCTTGCCTTCATTCCTGGGCAGGTGCCAAATTGAAAAGGAAGTCTGAGTTTGTCCTTAAGGTGTGTGTAGGGGGAAGGGCAACTCCCCATCAAAGCACAAAGGAGTCTCATAGCCCCCCCCTTCCTCCTTCAGAGCTCCCTTCCCTCTGCTAGAACCACACAGGGTACACCAGCAACTTCTGTTAGGAGGGAGAGAACAGCGCTAACATGAACAGGGACATGTGTCTAATTTTGCAGTCATTTTTTAGGGCGGCAGAGCAAAGAATTCCTGCATGATAGTCATACCGATATGTCATGGTACCAGAAGTAACCAGTGCATGGTCCACCCAACCATCAGTATCTAATCTTAGGTAAAGGAACCCTTCAGAGCTCCCTCTACCCTCAGCCTATAAGTGCCCCCCTTTCATCCCACTGACACAGATTGCAGATGAGCCCTCCATTAACTGACATCTCCTGTAGTGTTTCCTTCCATTGACACCACCGACATAGTGGCATTTTTTAATTTCAAGTGACAATGCCAAAACAGGCATTTTTCCTTCCAGTGACACCACTGAAACAAGGGCATTTTTACTTTCATTGACACACGGATTTTTTCCTTCCAGTGGCACCATCAACTTAGGGGCATTTTTACTTTTAGTGACACTACCAGCTCAGGGACATTATTTTCCTACATTGACACCACCAACACAGGGCCATTTTTTTCTCAGTGACATCATCAGTACAAGGATATTGTTTTCTTCCAGTGACACCACCAACACATGGGATTTATTGACTTGCAGCAACACCAACACAGGGGCATTTTTTTCGTTCCAGTGACACCCACAGCACAGGGATATTGTGTTCTTCCAGTGACACCACCAGTACAGGGGCATTGGTTTCTTCCAGTGATACCACCAACAAAGAGGCATTATTTCTTCCAATGACACCGATACACAGACATTTTATTCTTCCAGTGACACCACAGATGCAACAAATTTTAATTCCAGTGACACCACCAACACAAAGACAAGTTGCCCTCACACACCGATGCCAGGTAATTTCTTCCTTCACCACTGTTGGGCTCCTTTCACACTCGTGGAGGTGTCTACTGCTTTCCTTTAGAGAGGAGAAAGAGTGGTCAGGAGGCGATATTGCTAATGACTTTTTTTTTTATTGCTGAACTGCAATTTTGAACTGCAGGAACAGGTGGCTCACAGCTGTGGTGTGGCCCCTTTCACATACACAGAAGAGACAGTTTAAATAAGCAGAGCACAATTTTGGGACTTTAAATGAAGCGAGCATCAAAGAGGTGCCCGCCTCCATCCCTATCAAAATATTAAAAATGGGGGAGGGGGAAAAGGGGAAGAGGGTGGGACTTTAGATGAAGCACACAGCAAGTAAAAAAGTTGGTCAAGCGACTAGAAAATTACATTTATTCATATTTCATAATCTATAATCCACCATAAAACATTTTGGGAATCAAACCTCTATAAGGTGGATCTTAAATAAACATACATTGTATAAAAAGTTATCACAATCTGATAGATCTTAACATTTGAAAAAAGCAGCAATGACAATTAATGCATATAGTACACAGAGTCATAATAAATTATATTGAATACACGTAAAATCAAATGCTGTCTTATTGTTCCATGATTAAAGTAGAAATAAAAAATGATAAAGACTCGACGCATTTCGCGGCACGACAACCGCTCATCGGGAGCAAAGTCATGGAGTAAATCTAAAAAAATAAAATAAAAAATGAACAAAAGATAAAAAAATAAAAATAAAATAAAAATAAAATAACAAAGATTGAATAAAAAAAAAAATAAGAGGAAGAGAAGTATAATTTTATAATTAATGAGGGCTATGCATCCAACTCACGTCTGCACCCACACACCAGCAGATTAGCATCGAGGATCGCCACAACATCGCAGAGCAAAACTCCGGGTCACCACAAAGACCAGCATGGGCGATAACACCCACCACAGGCACCTCCAAAGTGAAAATGTGCATGTGTGAATGAAAATCTCAAAGGGGAGCCTAAGTGAAAATAATTAAAAAATAAAATTATATTAATAATGTGTATATGTTAGTGTATCAACAAAGTGAAAAAAAATAATAATAATAATTTAAAGTGTACCTATAGCCAAAAAATGGGCCATAAAAAAGTGAATATGATCTGTCACGTAGAGCAGATGATGGTATGTGAACCTAACTGAGGAGATGCCTAAATAGGTGCACCGCCTTTTGTCCCGCCCCCCAGCACCACGCTGGCCGAGACAACACCGACAAGAGGAATGCTTTCACCTGGGCGGCTCAGCCATCCGGCGATTAGCGCCAGTCCATCTTCTCAGTGTGTCCAAGCCAAGGGATGACATATCACCAACAGTGCATCGCCACAAAGGACAGAGCATTCCTGGCGTCCACAGCATGATGCTGGCAGGCAGGGACCAGAGGTCCGCCCCTCCCACGCCACAAGGAGGCGGGAAAGGGCGGCGTACCCGCAAGGCACATTTCAGTGACCGGAAGACCAGCAGCAGCGAATGAGGCAGCGAAACCAAATGCATCCCCCAAGGTGTGCAAATGCAGACCCAGGACACAACAGCCCGCACCAAAAGCATAATGTTTATATGGTTTAATAGTAAATATATTCAAAGAAAAACATTATAAATTAAAAGTAATAGGAAAGTATGAAGAAAACAAAAAAAAAAAAATAATAATAAAAAAAAATGAATAGTAATTTAATTGAAAAAATAGGGAAAAAAAAATAAAAAATTTGTGTAGGGCCATTAATATAAACAACTATGTCTGCATACAACAAAATATATTAAGATTAAACTACTGCTGTATGCTTCCATCCCTAATTAGTTTAAATAAGCAGAGCACAATTTTGGGACTTTAAATGAAGAGAGCATCAAAGAGGTGCCCGCCTCCATCCTTATCAAAATATTAAAAATGGGGGGAGGGGGGAAAAGGGAAGAGGGTGGGACTTTAGATGAAGCACACAGCAAGTAAAAAAGTTGGTCAAGCGACTAGAAAATTACATTTATTCATATTTCATAATCCATAATCCACCATAAAACATTTTGGGCATCAAACCTTTATACAGTGGATCTTAAATAAACATACAATGTATAAAAATGTATCACAATCCGATAGATCTTAACATTTGAAAAAAGCAGCAATGACAATTAATGCATATAGTACACAGAGTCATAATAAATTATATTGAATACACATGTTACATATTGAGTGCCACCTTTCAAATGTGTCATGTAGTTTTGACATTGCTGCACGGTGATGCAAAGCATTGGGGTCATGAAAAACGGATGATTACTGACAGATAATGGTGTTTCTACGAAACCTTCCAGGACGGCAACACAAAAAAGATGATAGGCTCTTCCCTACAGGAGACACAATCAAAGCACAGCTGTTTTTAAGGCCCCCACCTTACCCCTTGTCCCTCAGTAGTTGTTAAGTAATACTCCCAACCAATTCACAAGGGTTATTCCAACATTTAGGTACTTACCAATTAGTGTGTACGTACTCCTCAACCCATAACAGAGTGGGAAGTAGGCCTGCCATCCTGGAAGGTTTCATAGAAACACCGTTATCGGTAAGAAACCGTTGGTTTTCTCACCTTCCAGGACCACGAGAGGATAATAAAGAAATCCACAGGCCTACCTTAGGATGGGACCACTGACTGTAACACTTTGCAACAGAAGGCTAGGTCTTGCTGCGATAGGACCTCCACTGAGTAGTGCTTCAGGAAGCTGTCTTGACTGAACCAGATGGCTGCGCTATGAATTTGCTCGCAGGATGTTGCTAGGGCTCTAGTTGCGTGTGCTTTCAACTTTTCTGGTGCAGGCAATGCCTGAGCTTTCGTAAGCTATAGTAATGGCTTGCCTTATCCACCTAGAGATTAAAGATTTTGAAGCTTAGAGTCCCTTTCTAGGGCCAGAGAAGAGGATTAAAAGAGGATTAGATCTCCTAAATTCTTTTACCCTCTGTAGATGAGTAAGGAGGCATCTCCTGACATCTAAACAAATTCTAATTATTTTTCCCCCTCATTCTTAGGGTTCTTGCAAAAGGATGTAAGGTTATTGCCTGAGTCCTATGGAAGGCTGAAGACACCTTAGGCAGATATAATGGATATGCCCTGAGGATCAGCAAAAATGTAGGATCAGCAAGTCCCCTACCCTCCCAGCAGTAGTAATTGCTAGGAGAAAGGCTAGTTTTATGGTCAAAAACTTCAATAAAACTTCTTCTAAAAGGTTCAAAAGTGTTACTAAATAATGCCTCTAGAACCCTCTTTAGGTCCCAAGGTGGAAACCTAACTTTCTTGATAGGGGTAGCCCTATTCCTGGCTACCAAAAATCTTTTAATTAAAAAGGTTCCTTTGCTACTCTAGCGTTGAGAAAAACTGAAAGAGCTGCCACTTGTACTCGAAGAGTCTTGACAGCCACACCCTTCTCTACCCCATCCTAATGAAATGCCAGGATTACTAGAATAGAAGTGGAAACTATTTGTTTTCATTTACACCAAGAACAAAAAAAAACAACTTTCTAAACCTTAAAGTACATTTTTCTTATCACCGGCTTCCTGCTTAAGAGGAGAGTGTCTATCACTCTGTCTGAGCAACCTTTGCTCTTAAGGATCTGGCACTCACTAATCAGGCCATCAGATGAAAGAATCGCGGTCTGGGGTGCAGTACTGGACCCTGCGAGAGAAGGTCTGGAATGTCCAGGAGCTTCCAGGGAGGCACTACTTAAAGTGCCTTCAAGGTCCCAAACCAAGCCCTTCTTGGCCACCATGGGGCCACTAGGAGGACACAGCCTGAAACCTGTCTGAGTTTCTGAATGACTCACAGAATCAGTGCCAGAGGGGAGAAAGCGTAAGCCAACTGGAAGGTCCAGCTCTCTAAGCATCCAAGCAAGCTGACTGTCTTACTGAGAGAGAGAGAAAAGAACTTCACCTTCCCGTTCTTTTGAATGGCAAAGAGGTCCATCTCTGGGCAGCCAAACGTTTGGATTAGTACTCTAAAACACTTTCAGGTTCAGTTCCCATTCTCCCTGTTTGACAGGTTGGTGACTGAGGAAGTCTGCTTCCTGGTTGTCTGTGCCCCTTATGTGGACCACTGACAAGGAAACTACCCTGTGCTTGGCCGAGGTCATGATATCCTTTGCTAAGGCTAGAAGGGTTTCCCTCTGATGTTGTAGCATTGTCCAAACAGACCAGGTCTTCTTTCCTGTGACCATCTTTTCAAAGGCTCTGAGTTCCCTGAGATTGGAAGAGGAACTGGCTACTTCCTTCCGCCAGGAGCCCTGAGTTTTCGCTTTCCCTAGGTGGGCTCCCCATCCCTAGAACTTGCGTCTGTGGTGACCTTTAGTGGATCCCACTGACCAAGATCGGCCTTTTTCCAAATTGCCTGGGATTGACCACCACACGGAGGAGGATGTTACCTAGTGGGTAGTGAACTGATTTTCGTCTAGGGATTCATTCTTTCTATCCCAAAAGGAAAGATGGAAGGATTGCAGATTCCTTGAGTGCAGTTGCGCCCAGACGACTGCTGGAATGCTGGCTGACATGAGACCCAGGACCCTGAGGATCTCCCTCCTGGAGCACACAGGGGCTCCTATCAGTCTTTTGACGGCTGTGACGACTTTTTCCACCTTTTCCCTTGACAGGAAAAGTTTTTGAGCCCCAGAGTTCTCTCAGAAACCCAGGTAGGTCTTGACCTATGCTGGTTCCAGGGAGGATTTTTCCAAGTTTACCAACTAGCCCAGTCTTCTCAGGACAGAGTATCTTGTGGGTATCTGTTTCCACCTGAGCAGCTGATGGACTGGAAATTAGCAAGTCATCCAGGTAGGGTATCAGTGTCATCCCCTGAGAGGTGGAGATGGGCACAGCCTCTGCTAGAATCTTTGTGAAGATTCTTGGACATGCCACTAGCCAAAAAGGAAGAGCCTTGAACTGCCAGTAGGAAACTCTTTCCTGGGTTACTACCGCAAATCTCAGGAAAGCCTGGTGTTCTGGGAAAATCGGAACATGTAGATGGCCATGCCTGAGATCCAGGGTGGTCATAAAGACATCCTTCAGTTGGTTTTTCCATACTCAGTAAATACTCTCCATGGAAAACCTTTTGAATTCTAGGAATTTGTTTAAATTCCTGAGATTTATAATAAGGCGATACTTCCCTGAAGGCTTGGGTAACACAAAAATGTGGGAGTAAAAGGCTTGGTAAAGCTGGCTTTTTGGGACCAGAACTAGCACCTATTAGAACTGCATTCTGGCTAAAATGAGACTCACAAATTGGGCTAACTTTACTGTTTCGGTTTTTTTTTCCCCCACAGAAGTTTATCTCTGTGATCTAAGAAGGAAGAGTTAGTTACAATGTGCCATGTTAAAAACTTGGCAGACTGCCCGGATGTTTTCTTTTGGCAATTAAGTGAGCAGATAAGTCTTTCCACTTGGTATATGAAAGCATTGGCAAACTCTGCAATAGAGATCGTCAGGGGGTTGAATCGAGATCACGATTTTTTAAACAATTAATTGTGCAGCTCTATCACCTGTTGTTCTATTCGTTCCTGAATCCTGTCTAATAGGGCTTTCTTTTTTGATGCATCCTTGGGAAGATGCGTTAACATGATCATAGGTGGGAGCTCTGATGAGAATTCTAAGCGGTAGCCTTCCCTGATCAAACTGATGATGTAAGGACTGTTTGTCTCATTTCATTCCTCCAGTAGGAGGAGATTTCAGTCTGCCCCCTACCCTGATTCTGGCATCACTTGGGATCTTTTGTGTTTTGGCCTGGAGAAGAAAAGAGAAAATTATCTTTTTTACCTGACTCTGCCATAACCCCACCTTCTGTTGGATTCCTTCTTGGACCTTCGATTTTGTCTCGAGGGGCCTCGAAAAAATTCTTGTTCTTTTCCCGTTCGGGTTTGACAAGAAATTTCTTCCCTTTTTCTAAGGACCTAGACAAAGCATCAAGGCCTGAGCCAAACAACAAAGATCCTTCAAAGGGTAAGCCACACAGTTTGGCCTTAGGAGGTAAAATCACCTTCCCAGGCTTTAACCCAAAATGGACCTCCTGGCCGAGTTAATCAGTGCTCCTGTTTTTTTTCAGAGGCCTTAATTGGAATCCACCCCCGCGTCAGCCAGGAATGCAACAGCCTTCCCCATTATGAAAAGGGAATCTAGAATATCCTGAGACTTATTTCCTTGGGAGAAGTGTCTATAAAGCTTCTCTATCCAGAAGTCTGCATTCCTGGCAATGCAGGTTGCTGCTAATGCAGGGGCCATAGCCGAGGAATTGGTCTCCCAGGCTTTTTTCAGCAGGGATACTCACTTTCAGTCAATTGTGTCCCAGATGTTCCCAGAGTCCTCAAAGGAGAGGTCAGACTTTGTCACCTAGGAGAGGGCGGCATCCAACTTGGGGACCTGTCATGTACCTGATGGTTGAGCCCACGGATGCAGGGAGTGGCATCTCATATTCCTCTGGCTCAAGAACTCCTGGTAGAGGAGACAGATGTTCAAGAGCACAGAAAGGGCACAAGTGACTGGCAGGTCACAAATGCAAGGGCTGGTCCGGACTCTGAGTAGCAGAAGGGGAACCAGATGCAGGCTGGACCCGGGATCAGTGGAGAGCAGGAACACCGGAACAGAGAGGAAGGTGTCTTGTAGATCAGGACACTAGCAGATCTTCAAGCAGGCCGGGTTGGGTGCTGGTAGGCAGGAACAGCACCAAGGCGGCAGATTTCAGCGTACTCGGAGACAAGCCGGGTCATACACAGGCGGACTGGATAGGTACCAAGGCAGCAGGCAGAAGAATAGTCAAGACAAGCGGGGTCGGTGGCAGGCAGAAAACAGAGGCTAGTCAGAGGCAAGCTGGGTAACAGGTATCAGGTAACAAGTAGGGTATAGCAGAGGGGTGTCAGGACCTGGGACCTCAGCTGTGTCTGGCAATGAATCTTCTCTCTGAGCTATCTGAGATGCTGGACAGTGCCTTGTCAGATCCTTTAGACAACCCTGCCTTGTACCTTGATTTCAGCTGAACCTTGAACTCATTGCTCCTCCCATGAACTTCCTGATATAAGCCATGTCTCTGCACTTCCTCCTTGCCAGAATATTGTGCTATCTCCTGCCTGTATCTCGCTCCTGTCTTCCCTGCTGCCGTTTATATTTGCTACTGCTCGTTATTGACCCTTGGCTTGTTCCACGACTACGCTTCTGCCTGATCCCAACCTGCAACAACTCGTTATGGACCCTTTGGCTTGCTTACTGACCACGCTTCTGTTTGATCCTTACCTGCTCATCCGCTACTGAACCCCGGCTTGCTCACCTCCTGGTGGGGCAATCCTGAGGCCCGCGACCTGGTACTAACACACAGCTAAATCCATCTCCACCATCTGGAGTTCTGGTGAAAACCGGTTAGTACTTAGACTTCGCACCTCGGGTGAGCCTGTGTCATCTGCCAGGGTGACTGTCGGTGTTCCTATCCTGCTGGTTAGTGGTAGTCCTGCAACTGCTATAGAAATTGGTCTTCAAGCGTGACCCCTGATCGTGACCGAATATTCTGGCCCAAAACATGAAGGCCGCTATAGCAAATGCTGTGGCTCCATTCAGGCAGCAAATTGCAGAGCTGCAAGAGTTTGGTGTCACTTACCAAGAGAAATTCTCCGTACTGGAAGGTGTGGGGAAGGAGCAGCACGAAGAGATCCGTGCTCTGACAAAACAATTGCTGGATCTACGTTCCCGAGATTATACTAACGCATATATGCCTCACCCACCCAAGGTTAATGGCGACCGACACCATTACAGAGGTTTTCTTAACCAGTGTCGCATCTATTTCCAAATGCGACCCACTGCATTCATTTCTGAAAGACAGAAGGTAATGTTTGTTATCAACCTCCTGACTGGGGAAGCTCTAGCCTGGGCCTCCACCTATATCGAACAAGCCAGTGTCATGCTGAATAATTTCCAGACTTTCGAGGATGCAATGAATCAAGTTTTTGCTGATCCCAACCCCTGCGCTACGGCTGAAGCAAAGTTGCATAGTTTACGGCAGGGTAAACGCTCTGTTGCTGAATACACAGCTGAATTCAGAGGTTGGATGGCAGATACCACTTGGAACCCAGCAGCTCAAAAAAGTCAGTTCCGCCAAGGGCTTTCTGAACAGGTAAAAGATGAGCTTGCCAGAGTAGAGACACCTAATGATCTTGAAGCCTTCATCCAACTATGTATCCGAGTTGATCAGAGGCTTACAGAAAGGAGGAAGGAGAGGCTGGGAATGTTTGGAAGTAATGGTGGCATGCATTTCCCTGCTAGTCAATTTGTTCAGAAGGATCCGAGAGTTTCTCCAGATTCTGACACAGCTGAACCTATGCAGGTTGATGCAATTAAGAGATCCATTTATTTTCAGGAGAAAGAAAGAAGATGTTCGGAGAACCTCTGTCTATATTGTGGAGACTCTGGGCATTACGCAGTTAACTGTCCTAACAAGGTTAGAAGAACAATTGCGGCGACTGATGTGATCCTGCCTGAACAAATCAACTCTATTACCCAGTCTATCTCCCCATTGATTCTCAAAGAAAATAAAGTAAATTCTCCACTGTCTCATTTTGTCATCCCTATTAAGCTTATTTCTGAGGGCCGTGAAATCCCCTGCTCTGCTATGCTGGACTCTGGGGCTGGAGGAAACTTTATGGACATAGAGTTTGCCCACCGCAATAACATTCAAGCCAGAAATACATCTGCTCCTATTGAGATGGAGACGGTTGATGGTTCACCCTTATCCTCAGGACCTGTTACCCATAAAATAGTTCCTCTGGTAACCCAGTTTGAGGCTGACCATCGTGAGACCATCAGCTTTCAGTTGATCACATCACCCAAATTTCCCGTCATTTTGGGCATTCCTTGGTTCTCCACTCACAATCCCTCTATCAACTGGGGAACACGGACCATAGATTTCACATCTTCCCACTGCAAGGAACACTGTAGGGAATCTTACCAAACAAGTTCTCCGCTGGTCAAGGAATTGCAAGTTGGTGTGGTAACTACCCAGTCATATCACAACTTGCCTCCACAATACCATGCGTTCCGGGATGTCTGTGATAAGAAAAATGCAGATCAATTACCTCCTCACCACCCATATGATTGCCCCATTGAGCTGCTCCCAGGGGCTGAAATGCCTTTAAAAGTGCTCAGGGAGTGGGTTGATGAAAATTTAGAGAAGGGTTTTATTGGACACTCAACATCTCCTGCAAGAGCAGCCCTATTCTTTGTTGAAAAGAAAGACTCCACCTTGCATCCATGCATTGATTACAGGCACATAAATAAGGTCACTATTAAAAACCGTTATCCACTCCCCTTGATCTTGGAAAATGTTGGAAAGACTTCGTTCTGCCAAAGTGTTTACAAAACTTGACCTACGGGAGACATATAACCTGGTCCGTATTCGTCCAGGAGACGAATGAAAAACCGCCTTTAGAACCAGATATGGACATTTTGAGTCCATGGTCATGCCTTTTGGTCTCTGCAATGCCCCTGCGACCTTTCAACACTTCATAAATTATGTTTTTCGAGATCTGTTGGACCAATTTGTCATTGCTTATCTGGATGACATCCTTATCTTTTCCAATAACCTGGAAGAGCACCGCAGGCATGTTTTCACTGTCTTTGAAAGATTAAGGCAGAATTGACTTTACATCAAACTGGAAAAGTGTGAGTTTGAACAAGCCCAGATCCAGTTCTTAGGGTATATTATTTCTCCGGATGGAGTGAGCATGATCCCGAGAAGATTAAAGCAGTAGTAGATTGGCCTGCCCCTGGAAACATTAAGGAAATCCAGCGATTTATCGGGTTTGCCAACTTTTACAGAAAATTCATAAGGAACTTCTCTAAGGTGATAGCTCCAATTACCCAACTAACAAAGAAAGGGTGCCCTTTGTGAGGCACAGGCTGCTTTTGGAAAGTTAAAAACTCTTTTTACTTCTTCACCAGTATTGGTACATCCCAATCCTGAATTACATTTTATAGTGGAAGTGGATGCTTCGGACTCTGCCGTGGGAGCTATCCTCTCTCAATGAAGTGGTGAAAAGATGCAGCTTCATCCTTGCACTTACTTCTCTCGTTTAATGTCTTCAGCTGAAAGAAATGTGATATTGGGAATAAGGAGTTACTGGCAATTAAGGAAGCATTTTCTGAATGGAGGCATTTGCTGGAAGGCGCTAAGCATCCTGTGACCGTTCTCACAGATCATAAGAATCTGGAATTCATTCATTCTGCCAAGAGATTGTCTTCTAGACAATCTCTTGGCAGTCTCCAGGTTCAACTTTATTATCTCATATCAACGTGGGTTAAGGAATGGTAAGGCTGATGCCTTATCACGAATGTTGTCTGGACCTCTCCAGGAAAACAACTCTGAATACACAGTTCTGCCTCAAAAGAATTTTCTAGGTGCCACAAGTTCTAAAGCACTCTTGAGTCTCCTCAAGGAAGGGTATGAGAATGACCCACTCCTCAAAAATCCTCCTATGGACATCATCCTTGAGTACAAAAATGGCTTCTGGACTCAAGCACATCGCCTCTATGTACCTGAAGTTGCTCGGGTTGAAGTCCTCAAGTTGGTTCATGACTCCAAACTTGCTGGACATTTTGGAGTTTCTAAGACAGAGGAACTTTTATCCCATTCCTTTTGGTGGCCTGGGTACAAAAGAGATGTCAAAGGTTATGTAGCCTCGTGCCTGGTCTGTGCTCGCAATAAGACACCCCGAGCTTCTCCTTTCGGGTTGCTCCAGCTCCTCCCTGTCCCATCAAGACCATGGGCATCAATTTCTATGGACTTTGTAGTCAATTTACCCCCTCTAAAGAAATGACCACCATCTTGGTTATTATTGACCGCTTCACGAAGATGGCTCACTTTATACCGGTCAAGGGGGTACCCTCTGCAGAACAAACTGCGGAGTTGATGGTTCGAGAAATCTTTAGACTACATGGAATTTCAGAAGATGTAGTTTCTGACAGAGGAGTACAGTTCACTTCAAAATTTTGGAAAAGCTTTTGCTCAGCTCTAGGAGTAACAATTAATCTATCTTCTGTTTTTCATCGTCAGTCTAATAGTCAGACCGAGCTGACCAATCAAACGTTAGAGCAGTACCTTCGATTGTTTTGTTAATTATCTTCAGGATGACTGGGTGGACTATCTTCCTACAGTGGAGTTTGCTTATAACAATTGTAAACATAGCTCCACCTCTCAGACCCCTTTTTTCCTAAATACCGGGCATCATCCAGCTTTTATCCCTGATCTCCCTATCTCAACTCCGATTCCTGCTGTTACCAACAGATTAACTGCTTTACAGGAGATCCAGGATAAATTGATCGAGACTTTGAGGGAAGCTCAGGAAAGTTACAAGAAGGCTGCAGATAGACATCGCAGAGCACTTCCTACCTTTCATGTGGGTGATCAAGTTTTGTTCTCTACTAAAAATCTGAAGGTTCATGTTCCATCTGCAAAATTGGGACAAAAGTTTGTGGGACCTTTCCAGATCTCGGCCCAGATCAACCCAGTCTCCTTACGCCTAAAACTTCCAGCCAGTATGAAGATTCACCCTGTGTTTCACATATCGCTACTCAAACCTTTTCACGAAAATACTTTTTCGGGAAGAATTCTTCCACCCCCTCCATCAGTTAAGGTACAGGGTGAAGAAGAATATGTGGTGGTGAAAATTCTTGATTCCAGGATCTATAGGAACAAATTGCAATATCTGGTTCAATGGGAAGGATATGGGCCAGAAGAAAATTCTTGGGAGCCGGAGCAGAATGTTCATGCTCCTAGATTGACAATATACCGCACATAAGTAATAAAATATGCAGTTACGTGAAAAAATCAAATATAAGTTCACTAGAAATACAACATAAATAAAAATGTGTAGGTACTGAAAAGTATCGATAACTAGAGTGTGAGTCCCAGTGAAGATAGTCCACATATATTAAATGGTAAACAAATGTTGTGGTTAATCTTCCCAACGAGGAGATCAGGCAATCCACAGATCAGGTAAAACCAGAGATAACGGCTTGTCTGAAGTGGCTTCAAAGAAATGGTTAAATACTCTTACCAGAGAGGATGGACTCATCTGTCATACGACGGTTGAGTCAACAGCGCTTGAGGTCCAAACATGGAACCAATAGTGAGTTGATAGTAGTCCAAGTGGATGGCTCAGCGGTCTCCAGTTTGGGAGGACTTCCAATATTGAAAGGCTGTGGTATACGTCTCTCAGGGCGACAAGGTCCAATTAGTCGCATTGGGGTGCCAACCCAAAATGCGGGGGATGGTCCGCAAAAAAGGAAAAAGAAAGGAAAAAAAGAGGCTCCAAATGGTGCAGATCAGATGATAACCATTGGGTTTATTTTAAAAAAGTCATAAAAACTATAACAAAATTATGACATGTGATCACAAAAAATATATTAAAAAAAGCAATGTGGGGTGCCAAATGCAAGCCCAACGCGTTTCGACAGCATAGGTCTTCAACAGGGGCATATTGTAACCCTCCACATTGCTATCTGATTTATAAACTACCCCATAACTAGCCCGCCTATAAAGGGGTGGAGTCAGCAATTAGAAACAAGATGTGTGCGGGATGGTTATCCAATGAGATTGTATCATGGGTGGTTCACTTTAAACTTAGTAACCAATAAACATCGGGCCATCCAGCACACAGACACCATGTACATGCCAGTCAGCTAAGTACCATATCAAAATATCAAACAGTGTAATCAAAACATTCCCAAGTGGAGCTAAAAATCCCACATACATCCCTACACACCACAAACAAAACACTTACTGATGTGTCATACAAAGTCAGTTCAGTCACATGTAGGCATGGGGAATTAGGGGAATCCGCGCAGTCAGCGCACCAGCCAATATATACTCAAGGGACACAATGCTGCAAATAGGAAAACATCTAGACCCCTCTCATATAGGGGCTAGGTGTTCGCATAACATGGATGGCCCTCACTTTACCAGCAACAGACCGACCAGCAAGGCAGGGATCACTGGGTAGATCATACGGCGTCCATAAACATAGTGTCTTCGTTACCATGACATCGGCTGGGACACTGTATACGCCTCCCCTCCGTTCAGGATCACGTGACTCATCACGTCATCACGGCTGGTACGTCACAGAGCGCCACATCCCATCCCATGGCACGCAAAATCTGTTGCCATGACACCAGGAAGGGACGCTGTATGCGCACCTCCTAGTTCCGGGTCACGTGACTCACGATGTGAACACCGTGGGTCACGTGACGTGACCCATCCCCTCTTCCGAGCACGTGATGTCCGACATCAGCGTCCTGTGTACATAGCACAGACGCTGAGCGGACATCACTGCTGACAGTGGGCGTGGCCACAACCCGTGTCCCCATATATAACATTTGAGCAAAAAGGGAGCTGCACTGCATACCAAATGAAAACAGGGACTGATAAATACAAATATGAACTATACCAATTGAAACTCGCAATACAGTGCACCCTATATATGGTATGCAGTGCTATCAATTCACAAATAATACCGCAAAATCGTCCATCTTTAAATATCATGCAGCTACATATAAAAAAACAATAATAAATAAAACCAAATTAGAAATTTTAACAAAATTTCTGCACGTAAGTGCAGATATAATGAATAAATAGCGCCCCATATGTGAATGTAGGGATGTAAAGAGGTGCCAAAAATTGATCGCTTAAAAAAAAATATATAAACAAGATAGAAAATTTTTTAAAGCAAAAGAAATAGTTACGGCTCATATAGTCGTTATATTTACATAGAATCATAAGTACTCCAAACCAATATTGATCTGAAATAAATTATGTATCTACGCAAGTTATTAAGGGCGTATAGTCCATATTTCTTAGAATCACCTCTATATAATCGCTATATTATGTATCTATTCCATAGTAATAATAACTTTTAGGATGTAAAATATATCATTACATGGATAGTAGGAGGCATGGAATCCATATTTCTTAAAACCCACATAAAATGTTAAAAAGTAATAATCTAACATTACCCGGGGTATATACGTCAGGGGGTACCCAACCCTGTTTGGCAATAAATTTATGCTTGATTGATGAAGCAATTAATATCCCAATCGGTGTTGATGCCGTGGGGGGAGTAGCACCTCAATTCGTGTATCCAAAAAGTTTCAAGGCGCGACACACCCCGCAAGCATGAATCACCCCTCCAATTGGGAATGAATCTATCTATAATTTGAAAATGCGTGCCTGTTGGGTCTCTACCATGGTGCTCCAAGAAATGCCCGGGGACAGTGTGTCTGTCACACCCCTTTTTTATTTTTGCAAGATGTTCGTTCACCCTAATGGAAACATTTCTGATGGTACGGCCAACTACAAATCTGGTTGTACAGGTAGTGAAATGCTTCATAGAGTATACCCGCTGCGTGGTTGTGGATGTGAAAGTATCGCTCTTTCGTTTACCCAGAGCATTGTGCATACAAACATTGCATTTTCTGCAAGGAAAGAAACCTTTACTTTGTGGGAAAAACTGAACAGGTTTGGGAATATCAATCGCATTAGGGGCAATATCGCTCTGAATAGAGCGAGCCCCCCTATAAATAACCCCTGCTTTCTCAGGGATCAAACCTCCAAGGATTTTATCACTGCGCAGTATTTTCAAATGTTTATTCATAATTTTCTTTATTTCATTGTGTTGGGTAGAGAAGGTGGTGAAAAATGACCATTTGAATTTATCATTCTTTTTAATTTTGGACTTCTTTTCCATAAGAGTAGTCCTATTGGTTTGTAACGCTGATATTATATCAGCGTCTAAATCATATGGTTTGTATCCTTTATCAATAAATCTAAGCCTGATGGTGTGGGCTTGAGATATATTTCACTGTCATTGGTACAGTTACGCCGCAACCGAAGAAATTGGCCACGTGGAACAGATTTTAGCCATTGATGGTGGTGGAAACTGTCCACGGGAATGTAACCATTCCTATTGGTTGGTTTGAAAAAGGTTTTAAGCTCCAGACGTTTCGGAACGACAGTGATCTCCAGATCTAAAAAATGTATGCTAGTAGTGCTAGCTTCAAAATTCAAAATAATGCCATGGTCGTTATTGTTGAGAGTTGCCATGAATGAATCTAGGGAAGGCCGGGTCCCTTTCCATAGGAGGAGGATGTCGTCTATATATCTAGCCCATAGGACCAATTCGGGCCTATTTAGGGCATAGACGACATCCTCCTCCCATTGGGCCATAAAAAGATTGGCCAGACTTTTTTAATTTCTAATTTGGTTTTATTTATTATTGTTTTTTTATATGTAGCTGCATGATATTTAAAGATGGACGATTTTGCGGTATTATTTGTGAATTGATAGCACTGCATACCATATATAGGGTGCACTGTATTGCGAGTTTCAATTGGTATAGTTCATATTTGTATTTATCAGTCCCTGTTTTCATTTGGTATGCAGTGCAGCTCCCTTTTTGCTCAAATGTTATATATGGGGACATGGGTTGTGGCCACGCCCACTGTCAGCAGTGATGTCCGCTCAGCGTCTGTGCTATGTACACAGGACGCTGATGTCGGACATCACGTGCTCGGAAGAGGAGATGATCCCTGCCTTGCTGGTCGGTCTGTTGCTGGTAAAGTGAGGGCCATCCATGTTATGCGAACACCTAGCCCCTATATGAGAGGGGTCTAGACGTTTTCCTATTTGCAGCATTGTGTCCCTTGAGTATATATTGGCTGGTGCGCTGACTCCGCGGATTCCCCTAATTCCCCATGCCTACATGTGACTGAACTGGACATGTTTGGACCTCAAGCGCTGTTGACTCAACCATCGTATGACAGATGAGTCCATCTTCTCTGGTAAGAGTATTTAACCATTTCTTTGAAGCCACTTCAGACAAGCCATTATCTCTGGTTTTACCTGATCTGTGGATTGCCTGATCTCCTCATTGGGAAGATTAACCACAACATTTGTTTACCATTTAATATATGTGGACTATCTTCACTAGGACTCACACTCTAGTTATCGATACTTTTCAGTACCTACACATTTTTATTTATGTTGTATTTCTAGTGAACATATATTTGATTTTTTCACGTAACTGCATATTTTATTACTTATGTGCGGTATATTGTCAGTTTCACTACTGACACTTTTTTCACTTACCTAGCGCTACACTATTTGTTATCTTATATTCACTGAACTTTGTTTGAGTGTCAGCGGCTGTCCTTTAGTTACCTTTAGCATTTCCCTATCATAGCGCAGTGTTTTTCCCTTTAAAAATGCTCCTAGATTAACAAGAAAATTCCACCAGAGGTTCCCTCACAAACCAGGCCCTAAGACATCCAGTGGACACCCTGTTAGGTGTGGAGTACTGTCAGGACCTGGACTTGAACCCGGGACCTCAGCTGTGTCTGGCAATCAATCTTCTCTCTGAGCTATCTGAGATGCTGGACAGTGCCTTGTCAGATCCTTTAGACAATGCTGCCTTGTACCTTGATTTCAGCTGAACCTTGAACTCTTTGCTCCTCCCATGAACTTCCTGATATAAGCCATGTCTCTGCACTTCCTCCTTGCCAGAATATTGTGCTATCTCCAGCCTGTATCTCGCTCCTGTCTTCCCTGCTGCCGTTTATATTTGCTACTGCTTGTTATTGACCCTTGGCTTGTTCCACGACTACGCTTCTGCCTGATCCCAACCTGTAACAACTCGTTACTGACCTTTTGGCTTGCTTACTGACCACGCTTCTGTTTGATCCTTACCTGCTCATCCGCTACTGAACCCCGGCTTGCTCACCTCCTGGTGGGGCAATCCTGAGGACCGCCTGTGTTCCTATCCTGCTGGTTAGTGGTAGTCCTGCAACTGCTATAGCAATTGGTCTTCGAGCTTGACCCCTGATCGTGACAAGGGGTCTCTCAGGAACGCTGTAGACCAGACAGCAGGGGGGCAAGGTGACAGGTCCCTTTAAATAGCCCCTTTGGCGCCAAAATCTGTCATACTGCGCATCCGCGTACGCTCACATGCACCCGCGCCTGTGCACACGGACTCATGCGCATTTGCACACTCACATTATCATTAACGCGCACTCGCGTGCGCCGACAGCAAAATAGCGCACCCGCGTGCGTCCATATGCACCCTCGCGCGCCCACCTGCGTTAACATGCACTAGTGTGTGCCGGTTGGCTCTTCTGCTGGAGATTCTGCAGGTAAGATTTCTGGGAACAGCCGGGTGGTCAGAATGTCCTTTTCGACATTGCCCCCCCCCCCCAAGGGGCAGCCTACGGATGCCCAATTGAGCTATCTTAGTTGGGTGCGCTCTCTTGAAGGCCGGAATTAGTCTTTCGCTGTGAATATTGGATTCTGGCTCCCATGAATTATCTTCCGGGCCGTACCCTTTCCACTTCACCAGGTACTGAACCTGACCACGTCTCTTCCTGCAGTCCAGAACTGATTCCACCTCAAACTCAACTTCTCCATCAATCAGAATAGGTTCGGGCGTAACCGGTGTTTCTACCAATGAAGGGATCTGGGACAGTGGGTTTGAGTAGAGCCACATGGAAAACCAGGTGAATCCAGAATGGCAGCTGTATTTTATAAGTCACACTGTTGATCCTCTTCTTCACAGGAAAGGGACCCACGAACTTACGACCCAATTTCCTGGAAGGAGAAGCCAACTTCAGGTTCAGAGTTGATAACCAAACTTGATCTCCAGGCTCCAAGTTAAGTTCCCCCCTCCTCTTCTTATCAAAGATTTCTTTATAGTATTCCTGGGTCCTGGACATTGTTTCCTGGAGAAGCTTATTGTTGGCACTGAAAAAGGCTAAAGTCTCTTTAACCGCAGGTACCGAGCATTCCGGAAGGCTACTTGACAGGAACAAGGGATGAAATCCATAGTTTGCAAAGAATGGAGTTTGCTTGGTGGCAGAGTGGGCAGAGTTATTGTATGCAAACTCAGCGAGAGGTAGGAGCGGAACCCAATCATCCTGAGAGAAAGAAGAAAAACATTGCAAGTACTGCTCCAGCGTTTGGTTCGTCCTCTCTGTCTGGCTATTAGTCTGCGGATGGTAGGCTGAAGGAAAGGAGAGATTAATCTCCAGGGAACCACATAATGCCCTCCAGAATTTTGAGGTAAACTGCATCCCTCGATCGGAAACAATGTCTGCAGGGATTCCATGAAGTCTCACAATCTCTCTGATGAAGACCTTGGCTGTTTTGGGAGCAGAAGGGGTACCCTTCATAGGGAGAAAATGCGCCATCTTAGAAAGTCTATTCACAACCACAAAGATGGTAGAGTGGTCTTCAGAAGGAGGCAGCGCGACGATAAAATCCATGGAGATCATCCTCCATGGTCTTTCAGGAATGGGCAGAGGCTTCAGCAGACCCCAGGCTTTGGATCTGCTGCCCTTATTCTGAGTGCAGACAGTGCAAGACTCCACTTAATTCCTGCAGTCCTTTGTTAACTGTGGCCACCAAAACATACGCTGGAGCAGTTCAGATGTCTTGTGCACCCCGAAATGGCCGGCTAACTTGTGATCATGGCAGGCACTGAGAACAGCAACTCGCACCTCCTGGGATACAAAAATGTTATCCTTATGCCACAACAGATCGTTCCTTGCTTGCAGTGTGACATCAGATGGAGGAGAGGCACAAACAGAAACTTGTTTGATCTGGGCCAACAAGTCCTCCTGAAGCAAAAGGAAGTTTCCTGGAGACAGGATGGTGTCTGGAGATGAAGAGGCCTCGGACTCGTTGAACATTCTTGAGAGGGCATCTGGCTTGGTGTTTTCTGACCTCGGTCTGTAAGTAAGGTCTGTGGAAAGAAAATCGAGTAAAGAAGAGTGCCCACCTGGCCTGACGTAGTTTCAATCTCTTTGCGACCTTCAAATACTCAAGATTCTTGTGGTCAGTGTAGATAAGGATTGGATGTGCTGCTCCCTCCAGAAGGTACCTCGATTCTTCCAGTGCAGACTTGATGACCACCTACGTCGTAGTTCCACCCTCCTCTGGGTGTGAGAGAGCCTTAGGTCCTTTCTCTGCGAAAGTACTGCCCCTACTCCAATCTCGGAAGCGTCTACCTCTAGAATGTAAGGTAACGTCGGATCAGGATGCTTGAGGACTGACACAGATGTAAACAGGTTCTTGAGGGCTACAAAGGCTTTCTGGGCTTCGGATGAACAACAGAAACGACTACCTTGCTTCGCGAGTTCCGTGATGGGGGAGATGATAGCGGAGAATCCCTTAAAAAACATCCGGTAAAAGTTTGCGAAACTCACGAAACGCTGAACGCCCTTCTTATCCGTAGGAGCAGGCCAGTCCAAAATGGCAGAAACTTTCTGAGAGTCCATCTGGATACCCTCCACAGAGATGATTAATCCCAGGAATTGAATGCTCTGCTACTCAAACACACATTTTTCAGGTTTGGTGTATAGGCCATGGAATTGCAGTCTTGTTAACACTTTCTTAATGTGTTCACGGTGCTCGGGCAGAGAAGGAGAGAAAATCAGAATATCGCCTAGGTAAACGATAACGAACAGGTCAAGGTAGTCTCTGAAAATATTGTTCACAAAGTGCTGGAACGTGGCAGGGGCATTACACAGTCCGAAGGGCATGACTAGGTACTCAAAATGTCCAAACCAGGTGCGAAAGGCAGTCTTCCACTCATCGCCACTCTGGATGCGGCTAAGTTGTAGGCCCAGCGAAGATCCAATTGGGTGAATATTGCTGCCGTCCCCAGTCTTTGGAATAGTTTGGGTACCATGGGAAGAGGATACCGATTCTTGATCCTGATTTTGTTGAGCTCCATGGAATCCATGGAAGGATGCAGCGAGTGGTCCTTCTTCTCTACAAAAAAGATTCCTGCTCCTGCAGGGGAAGTAGGAGGCCGGATGAACCCCTTTTCTAGGTTCTCGTCAATAGAAGTCCTTAGACTCCCCAACTCCAGCGCTGTTAAGGGAAAGGTTCTCCCAAAAGGAATTTTGGCTCCAGGGAGGAGCTTGATCGGGTAGTCGTATGGCCGGTGAGGAGGGAGAGTATCTGCACCCTTCTTGTTGAAGACATCCAGGAAACCGTGATAGGTTTTGGGAACAGATTGGCTCTCCTTGTCCGCTTCCAAACATAATAAGGGCGAGGGATCTTCAGCAGTGTTGAACAGGCAGTGTTGGTTAAAGTAGGGAGAAGGGAAGCTGATTCTCCCAGTAGACCAGTCGATCTGTGGGTTATGGACCCTCAGCCAGGGCATGCCAAGGATGATGGGGAATAAAGGGGATTCGATAATGTCCAGGCACAACAGTTCTTGATGATTCTTGGAGATGGTGGTTAACAGAGGCATTGTTTCCTGGGTGACTGGCCCGGATTTAAGAGCTGAACCATCGGCCAAGTGAACTGAAAGTCCTTTCGCTCTGGGCCGCAAAGGAACATGGTGTCTGGTGGCAAAAGTCAAGTCCATAAAACCGCTGCAGGCTCCCGAATCAATAATTTTCGGTAACCTGGATATTCCCTGCTGGGAGCTGTAAGAGAGTGGAGGCAGCCAGGTGAGAAGCATTGTTAGACAAAGCGGAAGCAGGAACAGAGGATGTGGCGAGGCACTTATGGAGCTTGACAGGACAGGTCCTCACATAGTGCCCAGGTTCTCCACAGTAGAGGCAGAGGTTGTTAGCTCATCTGCAATGCCGTTCCTCCAGTGTAAGAGAAGGACGCAGAAGGCCTAGCTGCATTGACTCGGAGGAGTCTGGAGTAGAAGTTACTGGAGCAGGAGAGGCCGACTGCGGAAAACTGGGTACTCGAGGGAGCATCCAGACTGGGTGAGAAGGACCAGCAGAACGTTCAGATCTTCGCTCCCTTAGATGCCTATCTATCTGGATGAATAAGTTAATGAGGGCATCTAAAGTCTCTGGAATACCCACTCAGGCTAATTCGTCCTTCAGGGATTCTGAAAGACCCATGCGAAATTGGTAATGCAGAGCGGCGTTGTTACAGTTGGTATCGGAACTCCAACGCCTAAACTCTGTCATATAGTCCTCCACTGGTCTGCGGCCCTGCTGTAGAGAGTGTAGAGCCCCTTCTGCAGTGGCTGTCAGTTGCGGGTCTTCGTAGAGCTGATACATGGCTTGGAAAAAAGAGTTCAGATCATTAAGTGAAGCGTGCTTCTGCTCCAGAAGGCGGTGGGCCCAAGACTGTGGTTCTCCCAGCAGCAACGAGATGACAAATCCTACTTTAGTGGATTCAAGCAAAAAGGTCTGGGGTTGCAAAGCAAAAAATAGTTCACAAGCATTGCGAAAAGTCCTGAATTTACTTTGGTCCCCTGTGAACCTCTTGGGTGTGGGGACCCTTGGCTCAGGTGGCAGCATTACTACAGAGGAAGCGGAGGAGGTCCCAGATGAAGATGGTGAAGGTGCATACAGGGCCTGAACTCACTCCTTCATTCGGTTGTAACCTTCTTGCAGGTCCTTCACAGCTTGGGTAAGTCCGGCAAGATGGCGGCACAGTTCATCCATTGGAGAGGTTCCCTGCGTGGGCTCGGACATGGCTGTCTGGTACTGTCACGTACCTGACGGTTGAGCCCACGGATGCAGGGAGCGGCTTCTCGTATTCCCCTGGCTCAAGAACTCCTGGTAGAGCAGACAGATGTTCAGGAGCACAGAAGGGACTCAAGTGCCTGGCAGGTCACAAACGCAAGCGCTGGTCCGGACTCCGAGTAGCAGACGGGGAACCAGATGCAGGCTGGAACCGGGATCAGCGGAGAGCAGGAACACCAGAACATAGAGGAAGGTGTCTTGTAGATCAGGACACTAGCAGATCTTCAAAGAGGCCAGGTTGGATGCTGGTAGGCAGGAACAGCACCAAGGCAGCAGGCAAGGCATAGTCGGAGACAAGCCGGGTCATACACAGGCAGACTGGATAGGTACCAAGGCAGCAGGCAGAAGAATAGTCAAGACAAGCGGGGGTCAGTGTCAGGCAGCAGAGGCTGGGTAACAGGTATCAGGTAACAAGTAAGGTATAGCAGAGGGGTCTCTCAGGAATGCTGTAAAACGGACAGCAGGGAGGCAAGGTGACAGGTCCCTTTAAATAGCCCCTTTGGTGCCAAGATCCGTTATACTGCACGTCCGTGCGCGCTCACGTGCACCCACGAGCGCCTATGCGCATTCGCAAGCTCACATTATCATTAGTGCGCACCTGCGTGCACCCGTCAGCTTTAGCGCGCACCTGAAAGCATTAGTGCGCACCCGCGTGCGTCCATATGCGCCCTACACTCCTGAAGAACCAAGTCTTTTAGAGACTGGTGTAAGGGAAATACCCTAGCCTAGCTTTTAACCAACCCCCTATACATCTTATCCTGTGCAGCGGTTTCCTTAACTGGTTCAGGGATTTCTTCAGTGGCATAGATAGCCTGGAGGAGTCCCTCTAATGCCGCGTACAGACGATCAGACTATCCGGCGGACAACCCGCTGGACTTTCCGAACGAGCGGACCTGCCACACAGGACCGGACTTTTCTGGCGGACAATCCGCTGGACTATGGCGGGAGTCTGCCGGACTTTTGAAATGAACGGACTTGCCCACACACGAAGTAAAGTCCGTTCATTCTGAACGTGGCTCCAGGTAGACGGAACTAGTGAAGGAAGTCAATGTTGCCACTTCCATCAGCGAGAGTGACACCTCGCTAGCCCCGTCACCTGGTATGGATTTAAAGGGGAACCCCGATGCCAAAAAAACTGCGTGGGGGTCCCCCAAAGTCCATAGCAGACCCTTATCCGAGCACGCAGCCTGGCCGTCCAGGAAAGGGGGTGGGAATGAGCGAGCGCCCCCCTCCTGAGCCATACCAGACTGCATGCCCTCAACATGGGTGGGTGCTTTGGGGAAGGGGGGCCTGCGGCCCCCTCACCCCAAAGCACCTTGTCCCAATGTCGATGAGGACAAGGGCCTCTTCCCGACAACCCTGGCCGTTGGTTGTCGGGGTCTGCAGGCGGAGGGCTTATCAGAATCCATGAGCCATCTTTAACTAGTTCCTGACCGCCGGCCGTCCAATGACGGCCAGGCGGCGCACCTATTGCGGCGGGAGGCCGTCATATGACGGCCTCTCATTTAAACAGGGAATGCGCGCGATCGTGCGCACGCACACCCGTTTCTTCGGTGGCGGCGTGTCACGGAGACACCGCTCGCCACCGAAGGGGGTGACCAGCCATTGGTTATGGCTGTTTACCACGTGATCGGCCGTGATGAAGTCATGGCCGATCACAGATGGTCACACCCCAACTGTGTACGGCGCATGCGCGCGATCGTGAGCGCGCTGCGCGTGCACGTCGGTGGCGGCGTGTTCCCCGGGAACACTGCTCGTCACCGATGCTGGTAAACAGCCATTGGTTGGCTGTTTGCCCACGTGATCGGCTGTGATCCTTTCACAGCCGATCACTAAAATGTAAACAAACCGCGGTAACGAGATGTTACCGGGTTCTCCTCCTCACACACCGATCGTGTGTGAGGAGGAGATTGCGGTAACATCTTGTTACCGCCTACAGTACACATCAAGCACACTGATTCCCCCCCCCCAATAAAGAGGACCTGTCACCACCCCTCATAGTACCTGTCAATCACAGTCCATCAGAGTACCTGTCACAGTTCATCAGAGTATTTGAGTACCTGTCACAGCCCGTCAGAGTACCCGAGTACCTGTCACAGCCCATCAGAGTACCTGTCAGCCCATCAGAGTACCCGAGTACCTGTCACAGCCCATCAGAGTACCCGAGTACCTGTCACGGCCCATCAGAGTACCCGAGTACCTGTCACGGCCCATCAGAGTACCCGAGTACCTGTCACGGCACATCAGAGTACCCGAGTACCTGTCACGGCCCATCAGAGTACCCGAGTACCTGTCACGGCCCATCAGAGTACCCAAGTTCCTGTCACGGCACATCAGAGTACCCGAGTACCTGTCACGGCACATTAGAGTACCTGTCACGGTCCATCAGGGTACCCGAGTACCTGTCACGGTCCATCAGGGTACCCGAGTACCTGTCACGGTCCATCAGGGTACCCGAGTACCTGTCACAGTCCATCATGGTACCCGAGTATCTGTCACGGTCCATCAGAGTACCCAAGTACCTGTCACAGCCCATCAAAGTACCCAAGTACCTGTCACAGCCCATCAAAGTACCCGAGTACCTGTCACGGTTCATCCGAGTACCCGGGTAGCTGTCACGGTTCATCCGAGTACCTGTCACAGCCCATCTGAGTACCCGAGTACCTGTCACAGCCCATCTGAGTACCCGAGTACCTGTCCCAGTCCATCTGAGTACCCAGGTACCTGTCCCAGTCCATCTGAATACCAGAGTACCTGTCCAGGTCTATCTGAGTACCCGAGTACCTGTCACAGTTCATCTGAGTACCCGAGTACCTATCACAGTTCATCTGAGTACCCGAGTACCTGTCACAGTCCATATGAGTACCTGTCACCACCCTTCAGAGTACCCAAATACCAGTCACCAAGCCATCAGAGTACCTGTCACCAGGCCATCAGAGTACCCGAGTACCTGTCACCAGGCCATCAGAGTACCCGAGTACCTGTCACCAGGCTATCAGAGTACCCGAATACCTGTCACCAGGCCATCAGAGTACCCGAGTACCTGCCACCAGGCCATCAGAGTAACCGAGTACCTGTCACCAGCCCATCAGAGTACCAGAGTACCTATTTGCAGCCCATGTCTCATAGAATATACGTTGGGGTGTTTGCTTTCCAAAATGGGGTAATTTTGTGGTTAATTTCACTGTCCTGGTGGTCCAGGACCTTCAAAAGTGTGATGGGTAGGAATGAAATGAGATGTGTCATTTATGCTCCTAGAACGCCTGAACGTACTACTTCAATGTTCGGCCTCTCTATGTGACCACGCTGTGTAAAAGTCCTACACATGTGGTATCGCTATACTCAGGAAGAGTAGCAGAATGTATTTTGGGGTGTCATTTTTGCTATATACATGCTATGTGTTAGAAATATCTTATAAATTGACAATTTTGTGTAAAATAAAATGCGTTTTAATTTTTTTCCACATATTCCAAAAACTTCTGGAAAAAAATTAACCGTTCAAAAGACTCATTATGCCTCACAGATTATACGTTGGGGTGTTTGCTTTCCAAAATGGGGTCATTTTATGGGAAATTCCATTGTCCTGGTACTCCAGGGCCTTCAAAAATGTAATAGGTGGTTGAGAAATGAGATGCGCCATTTTTGCTCGTAGAACGTCTGAAGGTACTACATCAATGTTGGTGCTCTGTATGTGGCCAGGCTGTGTAAAAGTCTCACACATGTGGTATCGCCGTACTCGGGAAGAGTAGCAGAATGTATTTTGGGGTGTAATTTGTTGTATGCATATGCTGTGTGTGAGAAATAACCTGATAATATGACAATTTTGTAAAAAAAAAATAATAATAAAAAAAAATCCTAATTTTGCAAAGAATTGTGGGAAAAAATGACAACTTAAAAAACCTCACCCTGCTACTTACTTAATACCTTGGAATGTCTACTTTGTAAAAAGGGGTCATTTAGGGGGGAATTTGTACTTTCCTGACTTGTTAGTGTCTCAAGAAATGAGGTACACCTGATGTACTGAAGGCCTGATCAGATGTGATCAATTTTCAGTGATTGGCACCATAGTTTGTAGACTCTATAACTTTCACAAAGACCAAATAATATACACTAATGTGGGTTATTTTTTACCAAAGATAGGTAACAGTATAAATTTTGGCCAAAATGTATGAAGAAAAATTACTAATTAGCAAAAATTTATGACAAAAACAAAGAAAAAGACATTTTTTACACAAAATGTACGTTTTATTTTATTTATAGCACAAAAAAATAAAAAACCCACTAGTGATTAAATACCACTAAAAGAAAGCTCTATTTGTGTGGAAAAAAGGACGCAAGTTTCATATGGGTACAGTGTTGGATTACTGAGTAATTGTCATTCAAACCGTGAGAGCGCTGAAAGCTGAAAATTGGTCTGGTCAGGAAGGGGGTGTAAGTGCACTGTATTCAGGTGGTTAATAAGGAGGCCCCCAAACCTATGTGAATGAGTATGAGGTGCGATGTACCCCTACCCAAAAAGTGTACAAAAAAAAAAAACAACACAGGTTTTTAAAATACTTTAGACAGCTCCGGGGGTCTTCTTCCGTCTTCAGGGGATCTTCTCGTCGGACTCCTCCACTATCTTCTGCTAGCTCTTTTACTAGCAGAGGAGCCTGGCTTTCTTCTTCGTTGTCGTCGTCACCGCCGCTGTCCGGGGGTCTTCTTCCGACTTCGGGGGTCTTGTCCCGCTCTTTGGTTCTTCTTGCCGGGCCTCCGCTTTCTTCTTCCAGCTCTTTAACTAGTGTTGGCCCAGTCTTGTCGCCGCCGCCTTCTTCTTCTTCCTTCCGATGTTGACACAACGCTCTCTCCAGCCTTAATGGCAGGGACGCGTTGTGCGGCGTCTTGTATAGGGATAAGGGGTGGGGGCACCGGGTGATGTCACATGGTGACCCTGCCCCTTATGATGTCAAAGTCCACTGGATAATCCGATCATGTGTACGTGGCATTAGTCCTCTAAGCCGAAGGTGTGACTACTTAACTTGATGTCTTCTACATCAATATCTGGACCTAAGCCGGCCTCCTCATCTGAAGAGAGCCCAGAATTCACCTGGCTTTCTGCTTCCTCTATTTCAACCTCTTCCCTGGGCTGAGCTGGGGGAAGCCCTGAGAGAAGGGTAAAGAGATACTTGGTCCTGGCTTACACAGTAAACTCTTCTGTGATGATGGACCCTCTTTGGGGGGTGGGTTCCTCCGAACCTACTACTAGGGGTGTGTGAGTAGAGGTGCGGAAAGATTATATATAGTGGCCAACATTTTCTCTTGTACAGAAAATTTTCATTAATCCTGAGACCTATTTCCTGGCCAGTTTGTTAATACACCTATAACAAAAAAGCTTGGTAGGATTTTGACAATCATTCCCAACAATTGCCGCACTTTTTACTGGCACTGGTGCTAGCGAGGAAGTGGTTTGTCCTGTGCTCCTCTTGGGGAATCTGGAAGACAAGAGGGCCAAAGTCATAGTCACGCTTCCTGCCCCCTATTTCATGGCTGCAGGCCCCTTTCCCCGGAGGAGAACGCATGGGGGGATTACCAGGGATCTTCTAATCTGGTGTTGACCCCCAAGCAGGCAAGAAAACGGCACTTACCCAGTCCCGACTTGCTCTTGCTTGCAGCCAACTGTGCTGTCTTTCCATCCTGCTTGTCCATGAGGTGGGCTCAGACTTTTAGCTCCTTACAGCTCACTGAGCCCTGCTGTGAGCAGTCATGCTTCAGTCTCCTCCACGCTTTAAATCCACTTCATGGGTCACATCTGGGCTTCCTCCATCTCTTCCAAGCAGAGTCCTCCCCTTGGTTCTTAGATCGCTTGGACTCCAGAAAAATGGTGCCCGCTGCACCAGGGGAAGACCAGGAGGAGGCCTGAGTTGCTGAGCAGTGTGGGATTGAAACACCGGAGCGCCTGCACAAATGCAGTTTTGGGGGAGACCTGTGAGAAGCTCTAAGGCAGCAGGTAAGTGCAGCCCTCACCAGCATTCCTACACCTGGCTCGCAGGGGTACCAGCTGACTTTTTTTTCTCTGAGCAGAAGACTAAAAAAACAACAAAAAAAAAAAAAACCTTTTGCTGTGGGAGAAATACAATCAATACAAGGGACAAGGGGTAAGGTGGGGCCTTAAACAGCTATGATTTGATTGTGTTTCCTGTAGGGAAGAGTTGATCTCTCATGTGTTGCCATCCTGGAAGCTGAGGTGAGAACTGTGTATCCATTCCAGCAGCACCATCTACATATGGGTGGGCGGTTGGAAACAGCAAAAAAAAAAAAAAAAAAAAGTGAATCAGCCTGTTTTTACTGCCCGCCGGCTGCAAGGGGGTGAAAGAAGCTTTAGCTCCATGTTATTGCAGGACAGTGCGTGCATTGCTATTTAACACTTTAATTTGCTGCAGTGGGCCACAACCATTGGAAGTATTTAAGCACATGCTACAGCCACTACATACAGTTCAGCAAGGTGCCACTATTAACCCCACTCAAGCCTCTGACGTCTCCCGCTGTTGTACCTGCTGACGTGTTCACTGTGGGAAACGCACACTCCGGAGCTACGGACTACACCAGAAGCGACCGGGTCTGACCCCTCACTGCAGCCCAGAAGGAAACCGGAGGTCAGCCGAGGATGCCCAAAAGAGATTCCATGCCTGTTTTTATCTACTCAAATGCGAGTGCAACATTTTTATGATTAAAGCCAAGTTTTTAAACTGACTTACTACTCTTAGAGCGGCACTGCTCTACCCCTTGCTCTCCTTAACTGAACTTTGAGCCAACGGCTCAAAAGGTGCCCTAGTTAGGGCCTCTAACACTGGAGATAAGTCCCACGGTGGAAATGTACTTATTTGAACCAGGGACCTCTCTAGCCATCGAAAATCTTTTGATCAATGGGTCCATAGCCAGTTTCCTGTCTAAAAGGCTAGACAGTGCTGCCATCTGGACCCTAAGGGTCTTGGTTGCCAGGCCTCGATCCACTCCCTCCTGTAGGAAGGTTAGTATTGTAGGGATGTCCTGTTGAAAGCCCCCCCTCATTTCACACCAATGAGAGAAGACCCCCCCCCCCAGACCCTGGCACAAATGCGTCTGGTAATCGGCTTTCTGCTCAGTAAAAGGATCTATTACTTTCTTAGAGCACCCATTCCTGCACAGGCTCTCCTTCTCAAGAGCCAAGCCATCAATTTGAAAAATCCCAGGTTGGGGTGGCAAAGTGGACCCTGAAGCAGAAGGAACTGATGCTCTGGAAGGTGCTGCGGGGAGGTCACCGAGCAATTTCCCAGAGTGGGAAACCAGGTTCTTTTGGGCCACCAAGGAGCGATCAGGATCAGATTGCCCCTGGACCGACTCAGCTTCTGTATAATTCTTGGGATCAGTGCTAAGGAAACATAAGCCAGGTTGAAATCCCACTCTTGTGCCAATGCATCAACTCCATCTGACCCCTTCTCTCTGGACAAGGAGAAGAACCTTTTGACTCTCCTGATTGCCCTGTTGGCGAAGAGGTCTATCTCTGGGGTGCCCAACTGTTGACACACAAGAGAGAATACCTCGGGACTTAACTCCCATTCTCCCTGGTGAACGGTCTGTCAACTGAGGAAATCTGCTTCTACATTGAAAACCCCCCTTATATGTACTGCCAAAATTGAGGGAACTCTGTTCTGGCCACTCCAAGATTTCATTCATCAGAGAGCGATACCGGGTACCTCTCTGACGATTCAGGAAGGCCACAGTCGTTGAGTTGTCGGAGAGGACTTGAATCTCTCTCCCCCTGATCCTGTCCTTGAATGCTCTTAGAGCCTCTTTAACTGGTAGGAGCTCCCTGAAATTGGGAGGAGGCTCTCTGGAGCTGGTCCCATAACCCTGGGCCTGCAGTCCCTCTAGATGGGCCCACCAAGCCCAGGAGCTTGCATCGGTTGTGACCCCGACAGGCTGAAGCTGGGTCCAAAGGTGACCCGTCTCCAACCTCTGGGGGTTGAGCCACCAGAGAAGGGACTTCTTTACTTTCCCAGGAATGGAAACCCGTTTGTCTAATGACTTTTCCCATCCCAGGATGAGAGTAGGAAATTTTGAAGGGTCCTGAAGTGGAGCTGGGCCCAAGGCATGGTAGGAATACAGGATATCATGAGTCCCAGAGTCCTCAATCAACCTTTGGGAGGCCTCCTTCAATTATATTATTGATACTGTGTGTATCAGGGCTTCTACCTTCTCCTGGGGAAGTACCAGCCTCTGCACCACTGAGTCTACCAGGAGGCCTAGGTAGATATTGGTCTGAGATGGAGTCAGTGAGGATTTCTCCTGACCGATCAACCACCCCAGGGATTCCAAGGTAATCATCACCTTATCCAGATCTGAGAGTAGGAGTATCTCTGGAAAGGTTGTAGACCAATAGGTCGTCTAGATAGGGGATCAGCATGATCCCCTGTAGGTGTAAGTAAGATGACTTCTGCAAGAATCTTTGTAAAGACTCTTGGGCTGGCTGCCAGTCTGAAGGGCAAGGCCCAGAACTGCCAGTGCTGGGTACCCTGATCTGTGCGCAATGCAAAACCTGAAGAAATACCTGATGCTCCGGGAAACCGGGGACATGCAGATATGCATCCTTTAGGTCTATGGTGACCACAAAGACCTCCTTTAACTGATGCTTTCTGACCATATACATCGACTCCATAGGAAAAAATTTTATCGTAGGAATTCATTTAGTCTTCTTAGATTTATAATCAAGTGGAATTTTCCGGAGGGCTTCGGGACCATGAAGTTGTGGGAATAAAATCTCCATCCGTAATTGACTTGCTGGTACTGGTAGGATGACCCTCTGGTCTGCCAACTGTCTGACACTCTATAAGAGCCGTAAAGCTTTTGCCCTGTCTCTGGGTAGATGGGTTAGAAGAAAAGATTGAGGAGGTCTGGAAACAAATTTCAGTCTGTAGCACTCTCTTATCCACTGAAGGATAAGAGGACTCTGAGAGACCTGTTCTCACTGTGTGACAAACTGAGAGCCTCCCCCCTACTCATGCCCCATTTTTTGCCTTCTTTAGGATTTTTAAAATGGTTGTTGACCTGGGGGCCTCAAACATTTTCCTTTATCCTTTTTAGGCTTTGCATGAAACTTCTCTTTTCAGTGGACCTGGATAAGGTCCGATCCAAACCTGCACCAAATAGAAGGGTTCCCATCCCAGGTCTTATCCCATGCGGCCCTTCTAGCCGAATTTAGGAGGGCTACCGATTTTGCGGATGTACATACAGTTTCCACTGCAGCATCCGCAAGGTAGGCTACTGCCTTTCCAATGAAGGGGCTACTATGGCACACTCAGAATTCAGCTATATACATAAAATATAAAAGGAAAATTATAACAGAAAAAAAAATTGGCAGAGTGTGATACACTTGGGGGGAGGGGGAGGCTTGGTAGTAGTGTGGATAGTTACAGTTCAAGTCCAAGCATTATTCCATGTGAGGATATGGGGTGCTGAAAGCATAGAAGGTTGCTAGTCCAAAACAAGCTAGAAGAGGCTCTGGAACAAAGACAAAAAGGAGAGAGGATGGCGCCCTCTAAGTGCAGCGTGCGTAGTACAACCATTTATTTATAAGGGTTTAAAAATACTCACATTTGAGCAGATTATAACCAACATAGTAACAGTAGTGTCCGTTCATCTGCACGTTCCCGGGGGGTGGAGATGTCACGGGCCCTATGGAGGGGGTCCTTTTTCATGGGTCCTTTGTCCTAAGTCCCCCCAGAGGTGCTGGAGGTATTTGGCAATTCCGGGTGGTTGGGACGCAGATGGAGGATGCTCCGTGATTCTCCATACTGCGCTGATGTCTTCACTTCCGGGAGCGGGGGCAGTGCTTTGCATTCGGAACATGCGTGCTCCTTCATCAGGCTTGCTCAGCCTAATGAAGGAGCACGCATTCTCCGAACGCGAAGCAGTGTGGAGCATCACGGAGCATCCTCCATTTGCGTCCCAACCACCCAGAAGCACTGAATATCTCCAGCACCTCCACGGAGCCTTAGGACAAAGGACCCCCTCCATCGGCCCATGACAACTCCACCCCCCAGGAATGCGCGGATGAACGGATACAACTACTGTTACAATCTGCTCAAATGTAAGTGTTTTTAAACCCTTGTAAATAAATGGTTGCACTACACACGCTGCACTTAGAGGGCGCCGTCCTCTCTCCTTTTTGTCTTACTGCCGTTCCAATAACTTCTAGAGAATCTATGAGTTGTTTGGACTTGGAAGTATACGCTACATGGTCCATTAGCGTGTTCACCCATAAATCCGCATTTCTGGCAACACAGGCTGATGCCAGTGCTGAGCTCATGGCCGCAGCATTAGCCTCCCAGGCACTGCATAGAAGGGTCTCGGACCGGCAGCCCATCTGGTCACATATAGTGCTTGTGTTTTCAAAAGAGAGGTCCGACTGCTTGGACACCTGTGCTAGAGATGCATCAAGTCTAGGTGTCTTAAAGAACTTTTCCTACCTCCAGCTGGTGGCTTTAGGCCCTCCTTTAGAGAAAAAAAAGGGGAAGAAAAAAAAAAAACCCGTTTCGCTGTGGGTAAACAATCAAAAACTGAGGAGCACAGGGAGGGGTGGGGTTTTTAACCTATATCTTGATTGTGTTTCCTGCCAGGTGGGACCAGTCATCTCTCAGGGTGCCGTCCTGGAAGACGACTTAAAGTTTGCCAGCGTGTTGTCTGTCCCCTTCAGGTGGATGCCTGAGATTAATCTGATGGTCATCTCGGCCCATGACAAAATTGCTTCTGTCAGGCTCAAACTAGGGGATTTTGTCCCTCCTTGCCTGTTCAGGTATGCCATCGCCATGGTGTTGTCTAAATCCAGACATCTCTCCCCTGGATAGCTGGTTACAATGCTGTCCACGCTTCCTCTACAGCTTTTAGTTCCCTCATATTCTAGGAGGCTTGAGACCATCCGCAGTTACTTGACCCCCATTCTAGGGTCCTTGCATCTGTGGTGATCCTCACAGGGTTGGCTTGCATCCATCTGCGCCCCTCTGCATAATGGAGTGGATTAAGCCACCACTGAAGAGATTGTTTGACCTACCGAGGGACAGGAATGGACATCTCTAAGGATGATGGATTGCCATCCCACTGAGGCAAAATGCGATTCTGTAGAGGCCTCGCATCATCAGTCCTAGCATGGTCTCGTTCTTTTCTTCCGTCTGGAAGGTTTTGGTTACTGTGGCGTCTAGGACATAATCCAAGTATACCACCTCTGCTTGGGATCAGCTGCGATTTTTCTGTATTTACAATGCACCCCAGGTTTTGTGGATAGGAAATACTTGTGCAGAGGTTGTTTTTTTTTAGATTCTTTGCTGTATCTACAAAGAACAGCAGATTGTCTAAGTAAAGTATCACATCTATGCCTTGCCATCTCAACTTTGAAAATATTCTGGGCGCAGAAGAGATGCCGAAAGACAAAAGATGTGTACTGCAGATGCAGGGTGGCCACTGGCCCCTGGATCGTGAATCGTAGGTATCTTTGATGACTTTTCATTATGGGTAGATGTAGGTATGCATCTTGCAAGTCTATTGTGGTCATGCATACCCACCCTCTTCTGTTGAGCGGCTTCTCCTTGTTAAATGGACTGATGAAGGTGCACCTTTTCCTGCTTCTCTTTAGCTGAGGGGAACCCTTTGTTCTTCGCTGTGGTCCTGTCCAGGACCGGTTTCAGGTCTGGGCCAAACAGCACATTTCCTGTGAATGGGATCCCGCACAACCTATTCTTGGAGCCAAGTTTTGTTGTCGGAAAATTTGAGAACCTGCTCTCAAACATTTGTTGGTGGAAATTTCGCCAACAAATGTTCTATGGAGCATACACACAGTCGGAGTTTCCGACAACAAGCTCACATCCAACATTTGTCGGAAAATCCTATCGTGTGTACAGGGCATTGCAGTTGAGACAGCCAGCTAACAGGGTGCGAGCTGCATCATAAAAAGCTAAGTGGGATTTGTTTGCGACTCATAAGGGAGACATCCACTTTGGGAGATTTTGCCCAAGTCTTGGTGTCTTCTTCTGCAACTGGATACCTGCGATTGACCGAGGCTGGTATGAAGAGCTTATCCCACTCCCTCTTGACTATGCTTATGGAAGTTTGATGCACTGGAAACGTTCTGGGTTGCAAACTCTTGTATATGCAGGGAAAGCTCTGCGACTTTTTGCTCTTCGATACCCACTGTCACTGCTATAGCCTTTAGAAGATTATCCGTATCTTCTGAGGGAAACAGGGTGCCCTCTGATGCCGGGTCATCCTCCTCAGAATCCCAGCATAAGCCACCCTCTGAGTCTTGTTTGGGGGCTATCCGAATCAACCTCCTTCTGGCTGATCCGCCTCTTCACCGCTACCCGAGGAGATACATACCTTGGTAGCTGGGGTACTGGTTTGGCAAGCGCTTGCTGGCACCTCCAGATTCTCTACTGCTGAGCATATTGGCCAAATAGTACTCTTTATTTTCTTTTTGAAGGAGTTAAGCATGTCCTTAAGGAGCCTTGTGACTTCTTAGCTACCATTTTGTTTATGCATTTTTGGCATAGTGGCTTTTTCCACTCAGGGAGAAAACAAACAAAAAAAACAAAAAAACAAAAACAAACAGTGACAGCAAGAGGCGCATGCCTTGCTTTGGTCTTCGCCCTTTTTTTCTCTGGGGCCTTTGCCTGCAAGTAAGCATAAAAAGCTTGAGTGAGGTTGGTGGAATACAATGCAATTGTATGGTTTGTATTGAGGTAAAGAGAGCGTGCTCTAGCTTACCTTGGAGCTGTCCTGACATGCGGGATCTGCAGGGCAGGGTGAAGAAGCAACCAACTTGGATAACCACCCGGATCCTCTGCTTAGAGAGCTCTTTTATCTGCTTCCTGCTTCAGCCCGATGTGGGTTGGTGGACACACCTGCACCTGCCACATCCTCCCTAGCATATTCCTTCCTGGGTTTCCATTAGGGAGGGGGAGCAACAAAGGCCTTTTGTTATTTTTTAAAAAATTTGCGCTGCAGCCGACTGGAAGTGACTCACTCTAGTGCTTGCGCTGGAGGCTCTAACCTCCCCCAAGATGGCCGCAGACAGGAACCGAATGACCGTAAATTACGTGTCTGGCCTCTAGGGCCATCTTGCTACACCTCCCAGGACTACAAACAAAGGGATTTTGCAGAGATGTCTGCGGGATGTGAGCGGCATACAATTGGTGGGCAGGATGGTCGGTGGACGGGTCGTCTGCCCAGCGAAAGAACCTCTAAAGCACCTGGAGTGGGGGGCTTGGTAAATGGCCCTCCACCAGCGAGGAGCAGTAGCTGTGGGGAAAAATTCCAGCAGCATGTAGTGCAGTTGGGGGGAATAGTTGCATACCCCTCTGTAGGGGCCGAAACTTCAGACAGACAGGTGTGACTAACAAATTTATAATGGTAGACTAATGTGTTTCCTGTCGCAGAAGGAGACCAGCTTGGATGCTACCCTGGAAGACGATTGGAGAAAATGAAATGCCTAACTTCCATAGTTCTCCTACTCACCCATTTACTGCACACATGGCCACCCATGTCGGGCTCAGTACATTGCTGGCCCCGTTGCTAGTTAGGGACTGCCACATACATACTGCCGTGGGTCGGCACCAGGAAAAGTAAGTGTTCCACGCTTTGGTATGTCTGCTGCAATCATTGTGAAAGGTAGGTTGCGTCAGGTGCGTCTCCTGTGACCGAGTTGGGTGGCATCAGGTGCGTCTTCGGCGCTTGGCGTCAGGGACGGCGTCTCCTGGGGGCGAGGCGGGCGGCGTCTCCTGGGGGCGAGGCGTCTCCTGGGGGCGAGGAGTCAGGTGCGTCTCCTGGGGGCGAGGCGGCAGGTGCCTCACCTGGGGGCGAGGCGGCAGGTGCCTCACCTGGGGGCGAGGCGGCAGGTGCGTCATGTGCGTCACCTGGGGGCGAGGCGGCATGGCGTCAGGTGCGTCACCTGGGGGCGAGGCGGCATGGCGTCAGGTGCGTCACCTGGGGGCGAGGCGGCATGGCGTCAGGTGCGTCACCTGGGGGCGAGGCGGCATGGCGTCAGGTGCGTCACCTGGGGGCGAGGCGGCATGGCGTCAGGTGCGTCACCTGGGGGCGAGGCGGCATGGCGTCAGGTGCGTCACCTGGGGGCGAGGCGGCATGGCGTCAGGTGCGTCACCTGGGGGCGAGGCGGCATGGCGTCAGGTGCGTCACCTGGGGGCGAGGCGGCATGGCGTCAGGTGCGTCACCTGGGGGCGAGGCGGCATGGCGTCAGGTGCGTCACCTGGGGGCGAGGCGGCATGGCGTCAGGTGCGTCTCCTGGGGGCGAGGCGGCTGGCGTCAGGTGCGTCTCCTGGGGGCGAGGCGGCTGGCGTCAGGTGCGTCTCCTGGGGGCGAGGCGGCTGGCGTCAGGTGCGTCTCCTGGGGGCGAGGCGGCTGGCGTCAGGTGAGTCTCCTGGGGGCGAGGCGGCTGGCGTCAGGTGAGTCTCCTGGGGGCGAGGCGGCTGGCGTCAGGTGAGTCTCCTGGGGGCGAGGCGGCTGGCGTCAGGTGCGTATCTTGGGGGCGAGGCGGCTGGCGTCAGGTGCGTCTCCTGAGGGGGGGGGGGCTGGCGTCAGGTGCGTCTCCTGTGGGCGAGGTGGGTGGCGTCAGGTGCGTCTCCTGTGGGCGAGGCGGGTGGCGTCAGGTGCGTCTCCTGTGGGCGAGGCGGGTGGCGTCAGGTGCGTCTCCTGTGGGCGAGGCGGGTGGCGTCAGGTGCGTCTCCTGTGGGCGAGGCGGGTGGCGTCAGGTGCGTCTCCTGTGAGGCAGGTGCGTCTCCTGTGAGGCAGGTGGTGTCAGGTGCGTCTCCTGTGAGGCAGGTAGGTGGCGTCAGATGCGTCTCCTGTGAGTGAGGTAGGTGGTGTCAGATGCGTCTCCTGTGAGTGAGGTAGGTGGTGTCAGGTCTGTCTCCTGCCACATCATCCCTTTAATCCAGGACACATATGACTTACACAGGTTCTGCGGCTGATTAAAGTGGTTGTAAACTCTTACAAACCACTTTGACCTACAGGTAAGCCTAGATTAAGGCTTAAATGTAGGTCCAAGAAATATCTCCTAAGCCTACATGGTTTAGGAGATATTAACTAAAAGACAGTGACAGCTGTCTACGGCGCAAGGCATTAGTGGCGGTTCCCGTGCGCATACGCGGGGGTGACGTCATCACTGCTCCGGCGCTTGTGAGTGGCCGGCGCAGCAATACCCGGAAGAAGATGGATGCTCTGGACTACAGGGGACAGCGGTGACATTGCTGGCTCCTGTGTCAGGTAAGTGACACAAATGCGATGCACAGTAGTCCATTATGCTTTACCTTTGCAGGGACACAAAGGATGGGTTTCCTTCCTCTTCAAGGTGGCAATTAAACTCACTTGGTGATTTATCTGCATTAAATCAGCCTCAGAACCTGTGTAATTCATACGTTTCCTGGATTAAATGGATGGTAGGTGGTGTCAGGTATGTGGCTGCCTTAGTCTGTAGTAATGGCATCATTGCTCTTCCATGTCATAGGAGACCATGAGCGCCCAGCATGGTCCCACCACATCGGGTCAGGTCACCCCAGTGAACTCTTCCACTGCTCCGCGAGTCTTCTGAATCGCATCAACATGTGTGAACCATGTCTGTCTAGATTTATCCTGCGACCGACTTAACACACCACCAATCAGAATGAAGGTGTGGGAACTAAAATACGCACTGAGCCAATCACTCTTCTTCACCTTCCAGAGGGCGTCGACATGCTGAGCCTATAAAATATGTTTAATTCCACTGAGCAGGCGGCCCTTAGCTCGGCGTTTTAGCCAATCAGAGCACTTATGTGAGACGTCACTTGTTGATTGACAGCCCCTTGCCAGACACAATCTAGGCTTTGGACACGAAGTGGGCGGTCCCCCGAATCCCACAGTGACTGACGTTTCGCCAGTCCAATAGACGACGCCTTTTCTGTTAGCACGCCTTCCTTCCGCAGGCTACGGTCCAATGAGGTGATAGAGTGGGCTGGCGTGTAAGTACCGTCGGGGTATCAGGGGAAAGAGAAAGAACAGAGAGAGAGAGGCTGAGAGTGGGGAGAGAGAATCGGGTCGGAACGGGTACGGACTGCGGGTACACTCGGATGGAAAGACCGTTATCTACGCTGAGCGGGGATCAGTATTGGGTGGAGCGGAGCGCACAGTCCGGGGAAGCGCTGTGATCCGGGGAGATCCGGCCCGGTGAGTACATGGACGAGGGGGGGAGCAGATGTGAGCTGCAGGCCCTCCAACACGTGAGGAACTACAAGTCCCAGCATGCTCCGGGATCACTATGATGTATGGGGGGGGGGGGCAACATGCAGCGCTCATCACAGCCAGCCCGTGCCCAGCAGTGGTGTATGTGTATACGGGGACGATATGCATCGACGTGTGTGTGCTGAGATCAGATCGCATGGATCACAGGCAGGCTGGACGGTAAACTTATTGTGACATCGTCCTAGACTGACCATACACTGTACGATCTAATTGTACAATGCATACTACATTTGACATAAACCATTAATTAGTGATTGGATGGATGGTTTAGGTCAGTCATCATATGATGTAGATTGTACAATCAGATTGTGTAGTGTGTGGCCAGTCTGTGTGTGTGTGTGCGCGGCTAATGGATTCTACATCCAGCTGTTACCTTCAGCTAATCGGTCTCATGGATCAGACTGACCGATTGGTATCCAGAGCTCACCATAGACACTGCAATCTTTGTACAACCTCCGTTAGGACTCAATCACATGGGCATCCAACTGGATGGCGCTGGACATGTAGCGTGGGGCTCTGCTTCATGGCAAAGGCTGAGTCTAGATGTTCACGGAAATGCATGGTTGATCTGCATTGTTAGTGCCCTCCTAGATGGTAGTGGACGGCGTTTACATGCCGTATTCATGTTGCGTCTGCAAACCTCGCAATCCATTCAAGAGAACAAAAAGAGCTGAAAACGCCCCACGACTGTGTAGGGTGCAGGTTGTTGTAGCACGTTTGTCTGCTAAAACGCCATTAAAACATGCACCACATCACCTCCTTACCACCTGTCAGTCACCTGCTGAAAAGCGATCCAAAAGCAGACTGCTCTTCAGAGGAGCCGTTTGGATGTACTACATCTACATCTGCCCTAAACAGCATCTTACACATTGTTGTGGACTACGCTGCAGCAGTGTACAATGCCTGGTCAGCATTTTGAGGGTTAAAACCGATAAAAAGGCGACCTGTCATTTCCTTACCCCCTGTCAAACCCCCTCTAGAAAGCCATCAATCACAAATCGATTTTCAGAGGGGTGGCAATGATAGTTGCTCGTGGGAATGAGCCCCTTAGGTCATTATATACCTTACAATCTCTGGGCAAGTTAGAATGACCAAAACTGTGTAATATGAGGACCTACCGTAGGCGTGCGCACAGGATGTGCCTGGGCACACCACAATCTGCCCATGTTTATTGGGCAGGTGATGTGTAGACTGCAAATTTTTCTTGCCAAGCCCCACAAAAAAAAGAATATTGTAAAAAATAATAATAATAAAAAAAAAGAAACTACTGACTCTATCGCGTGCCCCCTCCCCCGACCGACTCTGTCGTGTGCCCCCCCGACACATTCACTACTATACTGATACCATTCTCTGCCCTATTGACACCGTAGACACACATAGGCATTGCGTGTTTGAGGTTTGGGCTGCACACACCTATAGAACATACCTACACTATCCAGTCCGGCAGACCCTGGTACTAAAGAGTTGTTGGTAGAGCTGATGGTGCCCATACACACTTTGATAAATGATCGATTTTTCTTTTCCAGTTGTTCTCACCCATCAGGGATAATCGTTCTATAGCCGCCAACCCTCTTTGGCACACAGTAGGGAGGGGATTTCAGATGATAGTTGGAAGATAAGATTGTAAGTTTTCAATCACATCCCAACTTTCACCATGCAATCTCATAATCTGAGCAATCGGAACACAATCTTATTCGGTGCAGCTGAGTGATTGTATGCAATCGATAATTTTGTGCCCTGGCCGATCTACTTATTGTGATAAAATTCAGTCTATAAAGGATCGGTAAGGCAGTTCTGTTTATTAAATAGTTTTAATTGAATTGTGCATTGATTAGATCATAAAATTTGAAGCGTGTATGACCACAATAAAGGCTTTTGTACAATCCGATTGTATAATATTTCGTCAGCTTTAGATTTAGACAACTAGGTAATATGAGGTCCGGTATCTCTCCAATCAGGCCGGTTCTAGCACTAGATCGGAGCCCCCCCATTCACTGCTGAGTGTTTTGTGGTATAATTCCTGAGACGGGACAACGCTGAAGATGAAAAATCCGATTATCCTCGGTGGTCTCGGTCACACCTGAGCGCTGTGTCATGTGATGCTTACAGACATACAGGAGCGTCTTTGAGGCAGAGTCAAAGACTTTAATGGGATTTGTGGAACGATGCGTTAACGGGGATTTTTCAGATTCTCCCATTTAAAAGTCTGTTGGGCCAATACCATGTAATTCTGATCCTGGACTACAAGTCTCGTAAAAATAGCGCCACTTTACCTCTGATGCCTGGGGCGGCACAATGTGAAAGGGGTCTAATCGTTACTCATATAATCGTGTATGAGTGATCAGTCCTGGACAGAGACTGCCTGTGACATCATACGGACAGATTGTAACACGTGTGATGAGCGTCACCCAAACCCCACCCCCATCTGCCACACATGGTCTGATTGTGATTGGATTAGACCATCAATAGAGGACTATCCCCCGCCCACTGTCATATAGAACATTATGTAGATTATTTACTAAAACTGGAAAGTGCAAAATCTGGGGCAGCTCTGCATAGAAACCAATCCGCTTCCAGGTTTACCCGTCAAAGCTTAAAATATTACTTAACCCAGGAACCTGTATTCACTATATCTGGTCTCCCACAGTACACAGAACATGGAAATGCAATTATTTTAGTAAATATAAACTGCTAAATACCTTTTCTCATCAGCAGTATAAAGCAGTCTTGCGACTTCTATCAGTGTCAGGTTAAAGCTTATAGGAGGAGTTTTCATTCTACTCTGACTGTCCTATGAGGCTGCTGAACCCCTGACCCTCTGTCTGAACAGTGCTAATTGACCCTGTGCTGATTACATGCACTCTCCCAAGAAAAAAAAAAGTCTATAGCAATGCACACCAAACTGAGCATGTGGAGCTTGCCCCCAAGGCTCTGTTCTATTAGGAGATGGATTGGGGACAGTGGAAGAAGGGGAGGATTAGAGAAGTCAGGCTTAAACAGCCTTTTCACACAACACAGAGGATTAACCCCTTGGGCTCCACATTGAGTATAACAAACATGGTTTCCTGCATATACAGACTGATTTTACTCTTGTGGGTTTAGTAACACTTTAACAAGCTGAAGTTAGAAGCTGATTGGCTACTATGCAGAGCTGCACCAGATATTGCACTCTCCGGTTTTAGTAAATCTCCCCCTATGTACAATCATCATGTGTCCGTTTTCTACATCCAATGAAAACTTTTTTCCCAAAATGTTCAAATCAGTCTTGAGTCTTTTTTAATTTTTACGACTGTATCTCCACCCCCCCCCCCCCCCCCATAAAGATTTCTGTAAGATTTTAATTCCACTTGTGGATTGTATGTTTGTGGTAGTGGACAAAGGGAACGGTCACAGCTGTCTGGTCCCCAAGAGCTTACATCTACTGCTACGCCGGGTGCAGCAGATAAAACCACAAGGCGTGTGCCTTTGTGTACTTATGGAACAATAAATCTCTATATTCCGGGTTTGAAGTGAGTGGCTACACCAGAATGACAGGTCTGTGTGTTCTGTATGATACAGATGTAAACATTGTCCCCTTGCATTGATCATAGTCACTCGGTCACCGCAGTATGACTGCCATGTTTCCATACATGTAGTTGTTTCCCAGGAAATCTGACTTGTAGTGATCTTTTTTTGGAAAATGATTATTTATGGGTGGCGGTGAAATCAGATCACACGGAGGTACGGAGTTGTCATAGTGGTGAGATTTAGTGAGGTGTCAGGTGATGGATGTAAACATTGATTATCATGTCACTGTATGTATATACAGATCTGTTCTATGGGCACCACGTCTGATGCACTTGAATACCTTTTCCATAGAATGTTCCTGGTGAATTTTCTATGCTGTAGATTGCCAGGTCTTTCTTTAACCCTCTCCTATTGCTCAGACTTGGGGACAGCATGTAGAATGTGATGATGCACGTGTCCTCGTTAATTTCTACACACACAGTTCGACACCTCCAGCGTGTCTTTGGAGTGTGCAACCAGAGATGAGCCCGGGCATTCTCCCAACTTCCACTTTGCCCTTTTTTTTTGTCCAATTATATGCAGGCCGTGTTTTGTCAGATTAGGAAACCCATCAGAATCTATAACGGCATTGACGTTCCGTCACAGCCATCTTGCTACACCCAGCACTCGTCCACAGTAAGGATGCAGTGAGAAGGCGGCGAGTGGAAACCTTGTTACACCCACCACTAGAGTCTTGCATCGCAGGCTTATATTTAACCCTAAATTGAGCTTATATAGTACAATACTGACTGTTTAGATGTTGAATTTTAAAATCAGCGGAAAGCCTGCTGATCTCACAGGTTTGCTAATCTGACAGAACACAGTTTCTTTGAAAACTCAACATCAAAACATTCTGAGGGATTTCAAAATACTGAATTTCATTATATAAGCTCAGTTTACTGTTTAAAAATAAGTGTGAAATGCAAAACTCTGGTGGGTGTAAAAAGATATCCTCTTGCCGCCTTCTCACTGTATCCTTACTGTGGACGAGTATAGGGTGTAGCAAGATGGCCGTGCCGGAACGTCACTTCCGTTATAAATTCTGATGGGTTGCCTAATCTGACGAAACACTGAGTCATTCCCCACCCCACAGATGTGAATGAAGGGGTGAGTGCTGGTGTCATCAGTGCCCTTACATGGACAAATGTCATTGTCTAAATATAGGGATGTGTCCATATAAGGCACTGTTGTCACCAGCATCCTGCCCCTTTTTTTTACATGTGCGGGGTGGGGAATGACCCGAGTTACAGGAGATTGGACCTAAAAAGAGAGCAAAGTGGAAGTGTGGATGGAGAGGAGTTTGGAGGATTCCTAAGCTCATCTCCATGGAAGGAAACCCACGTGAACAACGTGCAAACTCCATGCAGACTGTCCTGACTAGGATTTGAACCAGTGACTTCAAATGCCGCAAGGCATAAGTACTAACCACCAAGCCACAGAGGCTCACAGCACTACGGACCTAGTCTGATATGCAGTGTACTTGAATAGGATCGTTGTCTTTGAAGTTGCTATGATGTCTCTGAACTGCTTCTGGTTTTTGGAATTGTCACGCGATATTTGTGCAGCCATTTTTTAAATGCATATTTTCAGAAAAAAAATTCACTTTAATGATTTGTAGCGCATATAAACACAATATAATGTCCAATTGTTGATAAAATATAAAAAAAAACGATGGTATGCTGAGTAAATAGATACCTAACATGTCACACTTTTAAAATTGTGCATGCCCTTGAAATGGCAACAACATCTCTTGTGATGGCATGGGCAGTGACCGGTACTGTTTACTGAGAGATCTGGGGTCTAGTAGACCCCAGATCTCTCTGCCCTCAAAAGCATCTGTTCAAATCTATATTAGTTTTATCACATGCTTTACAAGCTGGTAACTGCTTGTAATCATCAAATCAAAACGGGAGTGATGGAATCCTAGTCACTTCCAGTTTTTTCACATCAGAGAGGCTGGTATGGATGTACCTTCATCCCCTCTCGGCTAACCATTGCACTAAGCGCCAGCGGTTCTGGACTACCTGATCACAGGGGGGGGGCAGGTAAAGGAGATGGGAGAGGAGGGTGGGGGGGGGGGGCTTCTGTTTAAAACATTTTGCAAATAAGCAATTTTTCTCCTTCACTGATGTGCGCTGATGAGGCTGTACTAATGGGCACTGATAATCTGCACTGATAATTTCTTCAGAGAAGACTATCCGGCCTCCACCTAACAACTGTACATTTACTTTCTTCCTTAGATCATCCCCCACAGCTATGACCTTTTGTATCACTTGACCCTCCCTCCTAGATTGTAAACTCTAACAAGCAGGACCCTCAGATTCCTCCTGTATTGAATTGTATTGTAACGGTGCTGTCTGCTCTCATGTTGTAAAGCGCTGTGCAAACTGTTGGCGCTATATAAATCTTGTATAATAATAATCAATGTAAATAATAATGATGCCCTGTCAGCCTTGCCGGTAATGGTCTCTCCTTTCCTCACACAGAAGCAGCGTGTGAGAAAAGGACTGCCGATAAACGGCAAGCCTGTTTACATGTGGTCAGATGTCATTGGACACAGCTGATTGCATGGTAAAGAGCCGCTGTGATTGGCCCAAAGGACACAGCGGTCACAGAGTGCGCCCAATGCGTGCGAGGTGTGGTTCTGGGAGGAGGTCAATGAACGCCCTCCCAGAACTGGAGAGCTGTGCTGTAGCTGTCTTTCGGCTATAGCATGGCAGGGAAGTGGTTAAAGCCCATCGCTGGCTGAAAATTTTGGTACAGGAATCATAGCTGCAGCCATGATCCTGGTATAGGTACCTTAACCTGATCATGTATCTTTATCTTAAGGGCGTGAAGTGGTCAAAAGAAGAGGAAGACGGCCATTACTGACCTTTCTTCTGACAATGCTGGTTGCCCGACATCTATGCTAATCTGTTGGCATTCAAAGGCTGTGATATGGAACGTGTATGCAGATCAGACGTTGACTTTGTATTCTACATGCATGTTCCTGGGTTAGTGATGAAGAAAGTATGAAGCCCGGAGATTGCCTGGCAATTGGGGATCGTTCTCATCAGCCTGTTTGCTAAAATGTGCATGCACTGGTGTATGCTGTGTAGGGGCAGTACAATGTGTAGTTACAATGTATTACTTTTCTCTAACTTTATTGAAGTGTCACCAAATGACATTCATTCAAGTCTATGCAGTGTAGTTGTTACATGCAATGCCTTGTGTAAAAATGCTGTCTGCATTTTTATGTAATCAACCCACGTCAACACCAGTAGCGGGCCCCCTTTCTCTTAGCCACCCCCTATATGTAGTGGATAGATTCATGCATAGCATGAATCTATCCACCTCCCATTCATGTGTCTGGCCCCTTTTGTTCTTTTAAGCACCTGATTAGAGCCAGAGGCACTAATTGGCTTCAAAATAGGGTGGGCTTGGGTTGCAGAGGCTGCATCTCGAGGTGTGTTGCAACAGCGAAAAAATATTCGCTGTTAAAAAACTGATCCTCCTCCCCAGGCCAATCGGGAAGCAGTTATGAAACCTGTTTCCCAATTGGGTAAAACGTCAGGCGATCTTATTGGACACCTAGCACCAGGAGCAGCAGAGAGGAGACGCACCAGGAGAGGACACCGGAGCTGCTTTCCCCAGGCCCGCCATGCTGGATGATGGCCGCATCATCACCGCCCGGGGAAGGACAGCGGGTGGCGGGGGCATGTTAGTGCCATGGAGGGGGAGGTGGCAGTCGTGCTAGTGCCGCTCCACTGGCGGCCCAAGGTAGGGGGTTGTTTGCCACCCCCGCCCCAAAAAAAAACACTCCACCAGCTGCCACTGGTCAACACAGCATTAGGGTGGGAAGCAGGCACATAGAAAACAATGGTTCCTCCCAGAACTCCTTGTTAAGATGGGTTGTGGTGCATTGCATAGCGCTGAACTTTACTGCCATCAAACTGGCCCAAGAAATAGCAGTAGATTTCCTCCATATACAGTAGCTTCTAATCCAGGTTCTTTGTTATGCTCCGTGATTGCTGATGGAAAGGTGAGAACCCTTGTAAGAAAGAAGAGGACATTTCCTGGGAGTTGTTTGATTTGCCCAGTAGTTGAAAAGTAGATTTTCAACTAAACCTTTGTATCTTGGATCTAGCCTAGGTGCACACATATGCGATCTCATGTGATTTGCAACCCCTGCTGCAAGTGCCAATCACATGCAAAGTTCAGCCGTTGTATGGCACTCAATTCGCAGAAAAAAAAAAAAAGTGCAGGGACTTTTTCCAACCCCCCCCCCCCCCGCACTGAAATCGGATCTCATGGGTGTTCTCACCTATGCAATCTGATTCCTGTGTGAGTTCGCACTGCGATCTGTGAACCCGATTTGGGGGTGTCATTAACAATGTATCGACACCCGCAGCTGTTTGCAGAGGGCAGTTTGAACTGCCTGCGGGAGAGATGCAATGCTGGGTTTGCGCTGGTTCCCGCACCGCACAAGTGTGAACCTAGGCTTAATGCTGGGTTCACACTAGTGCGAATTGAATGTGAGTTTTCCCCTCCACATCCAATTCACACAGCAGGAGAATGTGACCGGCTCTCTATTCAATTGCTTCACGTATCTCTGCAGTGTCTCTGGTGTGATTTGCACAGGAGCCCTGTGTGTCTTTTGGTCCATATTGGCTCTGAATTCAGCCAAAAATTTGGGTTGAAATCGGACCTGAAACGTTGAACGGGGACAGACCAGACTCGCTAAAGGATGAGTGCACTTCAAAACATCTTATCCTTCTGGCCCCCTCCCTTGTATTGGCCTATGTAGAGCAACGAAGCTCAGTGTAATGATGTGAGCCAGCCCTGGGTGTTCTTCGAAGGAGTTCAGCAATCGCTGCATATTCCTTTGTATTGGTTTCCTTTTTAAATGTGCACTTCATGAACTATGAGTTTGAAAAGACAAAATACTGATGATCTGTATCTGTTGTGCAAAATGAGCAAAGCTTTTGTTATCTGCAGTTTTATCTTATGAAAATAAGGGAAATTGTAGTGATAAAAATGTGCAGGTAGTTATAGCTTGTTTGTTACAGATTGCAAAAAGTGAAGTGGCATAAAAATGTATTTTTTTTTTTTTTTTAAACCAAAAAAAAAATCGCCTTTCCCAGCAGCAATCTGAAGATGAAGGCCAGTATTCCCTGTGTAAGAGCAGAGGTCTACCTCCAGCAGTCCAACATGCCTCCCGCACACCAACTGCTGCTGCGGTGATTGTGACTGCAGAGTTGAATTAAGCTGGCCATAGACAGATTACTATTGAATGAAATTTCGATTAGTTACAATGGGTCACTATTTCTTCCAACTGATGCCAACAATGGGGTGCAATTTCTTGAACGGACATCATCAATGGGGCGTGAATTCTTGCATGGACACCATCAATGGGGCGCGATTCCATCCAACTGACACCATCAATGGGGCGCGATTCCATCCAACTGACGCCATCAATGGGGCGCGATTCCATCCAACTGACGCCATCAATGGGGCGCGATTCCATCCAACTGACGCCATCAATGGGGCGCGATTCCATCCAACTGACGCCATCAATGGGGCGCGATTCCATCCAACTGACGCCATCAATGGGGCGCGATTCCATCCAACTGACGCCATCAATGGGGCGCGATTCCATCCAACTGACGCCATCAATGGGGCGCGATTCCATCCAACTGACGCCATCAATGGGGCGCGATTCCATCCAACTGACGCCATCAATGGGGCGCGATTCCATCCGACGCCATCAATGGGGCGCGATTCCATCCGACGCCATCAATGGGGCGCGATTCCATCCGACGCCAACAATGGGGCGCGATTCCATCCAACTGATGCCAACAATGGGGCATTGCTTACTCCATCTGGGCGCCAGGAGATTTTCTACTTCCACTGGCTCTAGTCCGGTTCTCCTAAGAAAACTTGGAGGCCTCTAATTTAGACCAAGAGTTAAAAAATCTATTACCTTTTTACCCCACAGGAATCCCTAAAATAATTTTCAGGTCTTGAGGTACCCATACTAAAACCAATTCACGGGGTCATAGGGAAAAAAATGTCTGATTGTGTGTGGGAAGAATGCAACCCTTACAGTTGTGGCTGGCATGTCACCCTTCAAGAGAGCTGAAAAGATGATTGGTGTCATACAGTTGGCTCCGCATAATGACATTGCAAGGAACCTCTAGCAACCTCTGGAAGAAACTTGGGTTCCAAAACACTGGTTGAGAATGTAGTTAAAGGATAAGAGCACTTTAACCACATCAATGCTGGGCACTTTCGCCCCCTTCCTTCCCAGACCAATTTTCAGCTTTCAGCGCTCTCGCACTCACTGACAATTGCGCGGTCATACTACGCTGTACCCAAATTAATTTTTTATCATTTTATTCACTTAAATAGAGTTTTCTTTTGGTGGTGTTTATTCATGACTCAGTTTTTTAACTTTTTGCAATATAAGCGAAAAAAGAGCGGAAATTTGGAAAAAAAAACAATATTTTCTTCTTTCTATTTTAAAAGAAATCCAATAAAATCGAATTTTGTCATAAATTTAAGCTGAAATTATTCTGCTACGTGTGTTTGGTAAAAAAAAAAAAAAAAAAAAAAATCTGTTAAGTGTGTATAATTGGTTTGTGCGATCACGAACATATGTACAGAGAATCATTGTGACATGTGATTTTACTGGGACATATGTGGGGGACAGGTGTGTTAACTTTGTGTGTTTACACTGTGGGGACACTAGACTGGTGATCAGTGAGTAAAAAGCTGTAAAAAAAAAAAACAGCTCATACTCACTAATCACCAGCCGGCTGCAGTGATCCGCTCTCCTCACCGACAACTTCTGTGTGAGGAGAGCCGATTGCCTAGCAACCCGTTCTGTATTTACATCACATGACGGCTGTGATTGGGCACAGCCGTCATGTGATCAGGAGGGCCAATCACATAGCCCTCCTGCTGATCGGAGATGCGGTGTGTCTGGGTGACACGATCGCGTGATCCCCCCTCTTTCTGAAGGACGTTCCTGAACGTCCACTCAGGAGTAAGCGCCCACCTGGCCTGGTATGTACAGTGGTCAGGTGGGAAGTAGTTAAGTTTATAACTTTAATTATAATAAAAGATCCATAGATAAAGCCAACACATTTTGAGGAGTTACAATTCCCTTCACCAGGGCTTGAATCCTGGCAATGATCAGAGAAAATGCAGGAAAATGAGGGTCAATGTTTCTCAAATATTGTGGATACTCGGAGGGGCTCAAAATGGCACCAAAATTAATTAGTTATAGAAAATTCATATAATTGCCCAGGAGCAAATAGCAGCAATCCAGGTATTGGCCTTGGGAACCCTACAATGTCACATTTTGTAGATGAAGGCTTATGAGCAATACCCCTTGCCATCTGTACATCGGTGTGATGCACTCTCTGAAATGTCCCCCCAAGTCTCCTGCACCTCCTGATCTATTAGTAAGTAAACAATATGTACAACTTGTCTTGTGGTGTAGAGTCTATGACTGATCACACTGTCTTCTTGGTTTCCGTTCAGTCTTTAAATGACTCATAAATATTCTGGAATCAACCTCTAGAGACAGAGCACTTTTGTGCTGATGTGTCCATAAAGCATCTTATCTCGTCCAAGATTGGTTTGTTCATGTGTGCAGAGCAATTAATGCTCTTATGATATCGGAGAGCTTTTTTTATTGTGTCACTGGCGGTGTGAGTTCATTTTTCTCTTTTGACTTTTTTGTCATTTATGTGGAAATTGACTTTGATATTTTGTAGCCATAATTTTCTTTTGAACATTATCAGTATTTTCACTGTTCTGATTATTTCAAACTAGAATAACATAACAAATGCATCATCCCATGGTGATTCACTAGATGTATTCCTTCTTTGATATGACTATATGGAAACTGGCCATACACTGCTAGATGTTCAGGTGAACATTTGCTTGGAAAATCTCATCAGCGCATTCGTTAATTCCAATAGAGACTTGTTGAAGGTGCTTTTGAAAGTGTTTGCTTTTAACATTTGATTTTAGTATGAATGGAATTTCCCGAACAATAATCACATATATTGTGAAATGAATTAAAAAAAAAAAAGTTTCCCATCACTACAGTTGGAACGACAGTTCACTGTAAGAACATCGGAAATAAAAAAAAAATCAACTGGCAATTATTTGACTAAAATTCTAGTCTTTGGGCAGCTCAAGGTTAAATTGGTTGAAATCGATTTTTGGTCAGTTTAAAAAAAAAAAAAAAAAAAAAAGCCCAGTTGAAATGTATTGAATACACAGAATGCATCAATAACGTACCCGTATTACATTTTTGATGCTTTTGATGATTTTTTTTTTTTTTTTTGTCGCATGACCTATGAAAAAAACACTATAAGCACAGTAAAATTGCAACATTGCATGCATTTTTGCCGCCATTAACGCCACCTTTTTCTCTTATCGGCAACAGGCAGATAACAACAGCATTTTTTTTTTTTTGACCGATCTGTTTCAGGGGCCGGAATTTTGGTGCATCCCCTGGTGCCACCCATTGCGTGGGCATCTTCCTGGCTTGCCCCAGTCCCCCCCTCCTCTCCTCCTCTCCTCCCTCCCCACAGAGCGGCGATCTCCTCCGTGTGTCACGGAGCTGAATTGCCCGGGCAGCTGCAGTAACAGTGTCCCGCCTCCTGTGACTGACGACACACTGATCCAATGGCAGGACATTGAATCAGCATGACGTGATTACAGGAGGCGGGATATTGTTGCTGCGGGCAATTCAATTCACAGCTCCAGGACACATGGAGATCGCCGCTCTAATCTGGGCACAGGTGAGGCTGCATCTGACGAGCACAGGCAGGCTGCATCTGACGGGCACTGTGAGGCTGCATTGATCTCTTGTATCATCTCTACAGTCTCTGACCGTCTCCTGTAGCATGTCTGCAGTCCCTGAACATCTCCTGTATCAGATGGTTAGAGACTGGGGACATGATACAAGAGATGGTTAGAGACTGTGGACTGAATTTTCTAGCTTTTCTTGCACCAAAGGTGCCAATAATGGCCAACAATAAATTCATATTCATGTCAATTGATGATATTAATTAAAAAGTCGAATATAATACAATTATATATAAAAACATAAATATTTTTTAAAAAACTGTTTAGTTTCGGATTTCGGCCTAGTGTATTTTTCATTTTTGGTATCGGTTTTGGTACCAAAAAACCCATTCGGTGCACCCCTAGTACCAACACAAGCATTGTTGGTGCAACAATTTCCCCCAGCTGTGCTATTGTGTTCTTACAGGGGGATGCCCCCTCCAGAACACACTGATCAGCGCTGGCAGCCTTTGTCTGCAAGCACTGATCTTTATTGGACTTGCAAACGAACTCCCGGAAAAGAACCCGTTTGTAAGTAGAGACCTGCTGTTTGCACCATTTTTATTTTTTAGTGCAGCTGCACATTGTGACACTCTACAGTGCATGTGTGTTCCCCCCTACTGTATTGGTGCATTAGGGTACTATTGAAAATGAATGAATGGTAAAGCACTGTCATTCGTGCCTTGTGGTAAAATGCATGTTTTCAGCTTGGTAACTGTTAACGGAAATCCCTGGTCAGAGTACACTTTCATTTTATAGCATCAGCATTGAAATAGCAATACAAACAATAGTTATTTTTGACAATCCAATATAAGCCTACTTTCATGTTGTGCGTTCTAGCTGTCTGCTGATCATCACTTTAGGCTCCGTACACACTGACCTATGACTTGTGTCAGCCAGCATCGGCCAGTTCAATAGAAACCAGGTATCATTTGGCCAGTGTACTGCAGCCAGTCTGAACGGCCGGCTTCTGTTGAAGGGGCATGACAGGAAAAGGTCTGCCGACCAATGGCTGAGAACGCTGACCTCCTTCTGGCGGGGGGGGGGTCGGGGGGGGGCTGTTCATCTCCATGTCAGAAAACCATAGAACAGCAGGGGAGATCGCTGTAATAACAATGGATTGTTAGTATAGCAGCTCAAACCTGAGCCGTCAGATTTTGTTTTCGTTTAGCTTGCAGAGTTGAACAAAAAAAAAAGTACCGGTAACAGGATTTACACAACTTTCCGGATTCCCTGCATGCTTTGCAGATTCTCCTCTGCTGTATAATTTCAATTTCTAAGAACTACATATCCCATGGTACCTGGCTGCCTGCAAGCAGTGTTTCCTGTTGTGAACCCGCCTCCTGAAACTCCTCCTCTCAGCATCTCTGTAGCCCAGAAGGCAGGCTCTGTGGAAATGCAGTGCCTACTCACAGTGCGAAGTGAATATGTGTCAGAATTCAAGGAAGTTCTGTAAATGTGTGTGGATATTCACAAAGTAAATTTAGAAACTTCAAGATTGCTCTGATTGATAAGAGTAGAAATAATCAAAATGCAGTGTAGAAATTAATATATGATTTTACATTTTGACCATAGATCTGCTTTAAAGTAACTCCACTTTTGTGGGGAAGCAAAATGTGCAGATAAAGACTTTTTTTTTTTTTTTTATAGTGTGTACAATTATGATACAAGTCATATTGTAATTGAATGTTGTTAAAATTACCTTTCTTGTTCAATCTGCAGCCGCTGTAATTTTCTAAAAATGCATTGCAATATGGCTTCATGGAGTTGTTCTGTACACAGGATGTGCAGTGGCGGCTGGTGAAGTTTTAGGATTTGGGGCACCAGACCCTGCCCTTCCTCTTTGACCCCTCCCACTTGGTGAAAATGGGCGTGGTTTCAGCAAAATAGTGGGCGTGACTCTAAGGTGGTGTGGTTGATGAACGAGGGATGGAGGGAGAGGGATGGAGGGACAGCAGGCCCAGATCCTACACAACAATAGAAATATGTATATTCTAGAAAGTTTAACAAGCAGCAGAAAGATATTCCAAACAGTCAGTTTAAAACTGTGCAGGGCTGGGTCTACACAGCTGTGCCATTCTTTCACATAGATCTGTGAATGAATGAACTCCAAGTTCCATCTGCCACTGTGAATAATTCCTTATTCTTCCTGCACTTCGGTAACTGTCTGCCCATATGGGAGGTATGGGCAGACAGCTTTACTTTAGTGTCTGCAGGAGCCTGCCATTGTGCAATGCACTGCAGGCTCCTAAGAAAACAAAATGATAAATACACATTCTTTTTTTTTTTTTTTTTTTTTATCTGCAAAAAAATTTACATTTTTTTTTTTTTTTTTAAGTGAACTTATAAATGAATCTATGCCTCATCAGGGCCCGCTCTCATTTCAGCACTGGAAAGAAGATTGGAGACCTGGCTATCATAGAACTGTAGATTATAGTAAGTAAAACTCATCCCTTGGAAAAAAATAAGAATTACATTCTTAATCTGCTGTAAGTGGGTGGGACAAATAATTTTTTTTTTTAATCGGCTTGGAGTTGGGCTTTAACGTGTACCTGTCATAACCACATACTCAGTGGCATACTTGAGGGCAGTGGTTTCCTACTCGTACTGAAAGACGTGAAAGGATGAACGTGTATGGGGTATGAACGTGTTCTGAATGCAAAAAACTCTGCGTTTGGAAAATGTCTCTGCCATATGCACGTTTTACTTGAGTACCGCTGTATGGCCATTCATGTCTATGTACAGTTACATACAGCACCTGGGCTTCCTAGGTGCAGAAAAAGGTCAGAGTTTTATGTTGTAAGCCCCTAATGCACCTATGAAGACTAAAGGCTCCATTCACACCTAGGCGATTTTGAATCGTGGGCGGAATCTGCGATTCTGCCTGCAATTCCAGAATCGTGGGACGCATTTGTGATGCCATTATTTCTTAAAGTGGTTGTAAACTCTCACACACCACTTTTACCTACAGGTAAGCCTATAATAACCTGTACCTGTAGGTACTGGAAATATCTCCTAAACTTCCACGGTTTATTTTATACGCTTGTGCCGACGTCATAGCGCATGAGCACTAAAACGGCACGTAGGGCACTTTCCAAAGGGCCCGTGCCGTGGCTGTCGGCCAGTCAGAGCCTGAGTTCACGGCCCTGGAAGGGAAGAGGGGTGAAGATGGACGCTGCCACCAGCAGGGACGTCGCAGGCTTCGTTTGCAGGTAAGTGCTACATCATTATATGCGATGCATAGCCCATTATGCTTTTACTTTGCAGGAGAATAAAGAGGAAGTAAAACCTAACAGGGTTTACTTTATAATTAATAGCACCCCAAACGCAGTTTGGTTTTGATGCGATTGTCGATTGACAAAATGCGATAAAATCAGGGGGGAAAAAACACACTGCCAAACACCCCTGGCTCTGTTCCAAGATTTGGTAAATTAGATTTTTTTTGAAGCGGAGGGAGGCCCATTGAAATGAATGGTGCCGCTCCACAAAAAAAACCCCACAAAGCTAAAAAAAAACAAAAAAAAAACAAAAAAAAAAAAAAACGCTGCAGCAGCTTTCGCTGTGCTACGCTCGGGTGTGAATGGAGGCCTGAGATTACTGCATATTGGTACTCTGACAGTGTCTAGGTTTTTTGGTTTATTGTTTTTGTGTGGCCTGTAGATTATACTGTAGTACAATGAGTATTATAGACATAAACCAGTACTATTATTTTTGGCATCACCTTATAGATTATTATGAGGCAATTTGTGGCCTTGTTTGTAAGGCTGTGTTCTATTAATTGTATTGCCTTTTAGTATGTCTCATTGAAAGCTTTCACTGTCAGGTTCTAGAAGTCTAGCTGCAAATATGTTGTGTTCTATGATGAAGATAAGCTAAGACAGAGAGATGTGTGATCAGAACACACTACGTTACAAAGAGGAAGTGTCACCTTTCATTGACTTCCCCTTATTTTCTACATCTCCCGGAATTATTGCATTGTGGCTTCATCTTAAAGGGCATCAGACCTTGGATCAAATTAGTGTGCATTGTGTACACTGGTGTGGTAAAAATTATGTGTTTTTACTGAAATACATTTATACACATTTGGTGTTTTTTTGTTAGCGTGTTTTTTTTGTACTGTATTGGGAGAGAAAATGTATGGGGGGGGGGGGGGGGCGGGGGGGCTAGGGGATTAAAGAATTGAAATTGCAGCATGCAGGTTTTTTATTTTTTATTTTTATTTTTTTAATACAAGCTCCAAACAAAATACGAGCAGGGAAGACGTCACCACTATGTGCTTAGGTAACACTTTGATGTGCAACTGGGCCAAAGGTTAAATGTGTGGGGTTGTGTGTTTTTATTTTGTTTTGACGTTTCCTTGAAGTTTGTACATGACCGTCTCTTGCCTTCTCCTCTGTTGAGAAAAGTTTTCACGGATTACACTGCTTGTAACGTAATCTGTGAATGGGGAGACTCAGCTGCAGGGTGTTACCCGCCCCTCGGCTGCTAGTGTGAACGAGCCCTTAGACCTCATTTATAATTTCTTTATTTTTTACGGAGTTGCGTTTATGTGTTAATGTGTGTTCCAGTTCATTTCAGTGCAACCAAAAGGAAGCATGCTGTATTTTTTTTCTTTAAGTGTACTTGAAAGCACTGCAATGGCATGAACTGGACTCATTGACATTTTATCATTATTGCACATCCATTCGTATTGCGTTTAAGATGCATTCAACTGCATCTGGTGTAAGCAAGCCCCACTCTAAAAGTGCAAGCCTGGACTGGATGGATCCTTCCCTTTTTTTTATTTTATTTTTTATTTTTTATTTTTTCCTTCTTTCTATGGATCTGAGATTTTCTGTGAGTTTGATTTCTATTCCTTGTTGTTTCTCTGGCATATAGAAGATTGTGTTGACTTGCTGCATGAAGAAACGTTTTGTACATTTTGATTTACTCTTGGCTCATGCAGTTTCAGTTGTATTACTTTATGTAACCTTTAGGCCCCTTTCACACATGCGGATGGTATGTCCGTATTTCATCCATCCGTTTGCGGATGAAATACGGGCATACATTCATCCCTATGGGATAGCGGGTGTCTGCGGATGAGCATCCGCAGACACCCGCTATTGTCCGCCTCCGCAAATGTCCGATTCTGCAGACGGAGGAAAATCCTATTTTTCTGTCCGTCTGCAGAGCGGATCGGATGAACACTGACAGACGGTCCGTGCTCATCCGATCCCCATAGAGGAGAGCGGAGAGCTGACAGGGCGGTCCCTGCACAGTGTGCGGAGACCGCCCTGTCCGCCGCCGGCTCAGCGGGGACAACGGAGCGATCCCCGCTGAGCGAGCGGATCATCACAGGGCGGATCATTACTGATCCGCCCCGCGTGAAAGAGGCCTTACATTCTGCACTGAATTCGGTATTCCATGTACAAGTATCCTTAATGTGGACAGTGGTCAGTCCTGCAAAAAAACGTGTTCTTTTCTATTTCAAAAGCTGCAATATCGCCAAACTGTCTAAGGCTGGCTTCACACTGAGGTGGTTTTCAGGTGTTTTTAGCAATAGAAATGTCCTCTAATAATGCCTAAAAAACACCTCTCATTCATTTTGGTGTGACTTTTCACACTGGGGTGGTGCGCTTGCGGGACTTTTTGAAAAGTCTCGCAAGCGCTATCTTTGGGGTGGTTTGGGAGTGCTTTATACAGCCAAAATGCCCTGCCAATTGAAATGAATGGGTGGCGCTTCGAAAGCACCTGCAAAGTGTTTCGAAAACACCACAACATGGGCGTTATTAACCCCTTCTTCGGCTGCTAGCTGGGGAGTTTAAAAAGCACCCCTGCTTTACCTGCTAGCTGGGATTTATACAGCGCTCCCAAACAGCCCCAAAGATGCTGCTTGCAGGACTTCTCCGAACGTCCCGGAAGTGCACCGCTGGGTGTGAAAGAACCCATTGTAACGAATGGGAGGCAGATTTTAGGTGATTTTTACAGGTGCTATTTCTAGTGCTAAAATGCCTGAAAACTGCCTCAGTGTAAGAGGGGTCTTGGGGACATATTGCCTTTTACTGGATGGGGTAACCTTGTATTATGAGGCCTGTGGGTGTGGTGACGAGGTGTGAAGGAAAAAGTACCCAGCACACCAATGGTATTTCTATTCTGTTCTACATGCCATTTATGACATGTTTAAACACGCTGGCGTTACATCACCGCTGCCATTCAAATTGCTGATGTAGCATCTGCTGTCACATGGATGAGCACAGTGTGAATGGGGTGTCGTTGTTTGCGTCATGTGACTGGTGGCACATTGCACTATACTGCAGCAAATTAATTACTTGCAAGCAAGTTCAATTTTATTACATGATATATATTGCTTCTGTTTTCCCGCTTTGACTCTTGCAGCTTTGAAATGGTTTCTTACTGCTTTGATTTGTCTTGTTATATTGGAGACAAAATTGTGTGTAAGTTATTTCAGCAAATTATTATAATATTACTGAATGCATATACTTTACATGTGTCATACAGGAAAAGTCCTGACAATGCAGAATGTTGGAAGGGGGTTCATTTGTGGATGTATTTGTGACAAGTAATGAGATGGCAGTGGTTTGTTTGAATCACACATTACATTTTTGTGTGTCATCCAGATTTAATTGATGTGATTCTACATTCGATGCAGATCTTCTGATCAAACCATGCCGCTGTACAGCTCACCATTAACCAGCCTGGTCTGAAGAAGAGGACGGGCCCTTTAAGGGCAGCTTCCTAGGGCCATAATGAGGCTTTTCAGCTTGGGAGCACACAGAAATTTTCCAGTTTGTAGGAAAATCTCTATAGGTCCCGCCCAATCCTTCCTTTTTTGATGAGATGAGGACAGGAGTCTTCACCTATGCTCAGCTGCAGGCCGCTGGAGCATTGCACAATTATCCCATATTCCATAGGCCTATGTCTGTAGTTCCTAAAGTATAAATAAGGCAAAACTTCTTTCTCCTTTTTTTTATTTTTTTTTAATGTTTTGTATAGAATGGAGAAGGATTACACTTGTCAGGTTTATATTGACTGTTTCTCCTTACACAGAAATCCACCCTCCCTATTTGTCCTGTTTTTTGCCATCATCACAGAGAGTGAAAGAAAATCCTGAATTTTGGGGTTGTCGTCAGAACAGTCAGGAGAGGGGAAATCTTCTATAGGA